>NC_090892.1:17218625-17238625 GCF_036669925.1 Montipora capricornis | reverse complement strand
GCAGTGTGTTTAACAATGCTACTTGACCGCAGTGGCATGGGAGAGAAAATGATATTCATATAAACAACTCTGTTCCTAAACCGGGCATTCTACAATCGCTCCACTTCTTAAATTTCATTTTGTTGTTCCGTTAACTACACTTTTCATGAGATCGTGTGAAAAAGAAAGCACTCGTTTACTGATTAAGCCTAGGCGCTCGCTTCAGTGATTAGGCCTAAGTATTCTCGTAAAATGTTAGCTTTCATTTTTCGGTTCGGTTGACTACACTTTTCCCGAGATCGTGTGAAGAAGAAAGCTTTTGTTTACTGATAAAGCTTAAGCGCCCGTTTCAGTGATTAGGCCTAAGCATTCTCGCAAAATTTAGCTTTTATTTTGCGGTTCGGTTAACTACACTTTTCATGAGATCGTATGAAGAAGAAAGCACTCGTTTACTGATTAAGCCTAAGCGCTCGCCTCAGTGATTAGGCCTAAGCATTCTCGTAAAATGTTAGCATTTTGCGGTTCGGTTAACTGCACTTTTCCCGAGATCGTATGAAGAAGAAAGCACTCGTTTACTGATTAAGCCTAAGCGCTCGCTTAGCGCTGTTGAGACGTGGGTAAATAGCTTCCAGTCATGTAACTTGGCGAGCTGATCGAGCCACAGGTACCCAAGCTGATGAGCATAAAAATTACAAGGACCTGTATGTAGCAAACTGTATTTGAAAGATACTTAGAAGGCACCACTTAGCTTGCTTTATTTCCCGGGGTTCTTGTCCTGCGTGGGTTTTTTCCGCTGCTTTAATCTATTTGTCTTGGGGGTTAAAGTGATACGATTGCTTCTCCTGTAAATATTGTAATTGCTATAATTGTCAGTGAAGCAATAGGGTTAAAAACTCTATGAAACATCGCGTTTTGCTTAAATTACTTAATTATTTTGTATACGATGAAAATTCAATCATAAGCACTTTAGGTCATTATAAGAATCACGACTAAGAGTTTTCTCGTTAATCTATATCCTGTAATTTTTATTTTACTTTACTTAGGTCGGCCTACTATTTGGCAATTATCGTTTAGCTACAGTGAAAGCGAGAACATTTTGTGATATTCTCATGCTGACGAAACCTGATTTAGATGCTGTGCTAATCAATTTTCCCCTTGTGGCAAGGTTTGTGTGATTTGAAGAGAACGTAACAGCCGTTTTAAGAAATGTTTGTATGTTGCAACTGTGATTCACTTTGAATGTACCGACATAAGAGAGTAGCCTAAAGTTTTAATTTACTTCGTGGCATTGACAAGAAAAGGTTGGTACTTTAAGTAGTGTTATTAAAGTGTATCATAATAGTATGTAATTATATCATGGATGTATTAAAGCCTTAAATTGTTATATATAAAGGTATATACCAGTGAATTTCCATGTATACCCATATATATTCATGTTCAACTCCGGCACAACCAACACTCTGAGTCTTTAAAGAACTAAGAAGAACTTGCTGCCTTTGAAATGACATCTGCAAATACCTAGACTCTCTGGGGCCGGTTGTTCGAAAGCCGATTAACTTAACCCAGGATTAGTGTCAGGTTTTGTTTGATTCATGTTTTCAACTTTTTGGTGAAAGTTTCTTTTGCTTATTTTTGTTTTTCAAGATTGACTTCTTCTAATGTAAATTTTTGCCGAATATCGGCGTTGAACAGCGTTTGGGAGTAGAGGAGTAAACTCCTTGGTTAATTTTTAATCTGGGATTAGCGTTAATCGGCTTTTGAACAACCGGGCCCTGGGGCCCGTTTCTCGAAAGTTCCGAAAACTTTTCGTGCCCGAAAAGCCAGTTGTAAAAACTGCCAACCGCTTGTTTTGGAAATCGGATCTTTTAGCATGTTTTTAAGGTAACAAAAAGAAAAATGACTGTGAAGTTTGACGACTTAAATCCTCTCTATTCTTGAGATACAAAGGGAATTGTAACACCCGAAAATGGCCCGTAAATTTTCGGGACATTCGAGAAACGGGCCCCAGGTCTTCTCGGATAAGACCCATAAGCCGTCGGCCCCTTCAATGTTCATAACCCTGTGGGACGTAAACGAACCCAAGCACTATATTTTGCAAGAGCATGGAACGGGTTCCCGGTGTTGTGGTGTGTTCTCTGTGGTTTATCGTGTTTGGGAGGGGAAACACTAGAAGGCGATAGGGACTCTGTGTCCTATTGTTGACTCTCCATGGGCATTGTCCCTTAATGCATCAATAAAAAAAAACATTCGCAAGTACACTTAGGCCAGTCCTCACATACCCGGATATTTTTAATCGGATTCGGCAACTTTTTCTTTGCTGATTCGCCTTCCGTCCGCACGTATCTGGCGAATCCGCAACGTTTTTAACCTGCTCTCCAGAGTGGAAAGTTCTGAATCTAGAATTAACCCATTTCCGAGTTGCTGCATGTCTCAGTTTCAAAGCGAGTCCTGCTGCACAGCCATTCAAATGGAAATGAGTTGCGTATTCTTATGCAAATCAAACTCATTTCCCTTACAATAGTTGAGCACCAAGACTCACTTCGAAACCGAGACAAACAGCAACACGGATCCGGATACTTTCAAATCCGATGACGTTACAAACTGCGTTCCAGCATTTACCGTCTAAATATTCAACGTGGCCCCTGAACGTCTTGACAAATTGTGCGTCTCTCATGTTATGCGCATTTTTTCTTTCGCTTTTCCAAACAATTTAGAGACCCCCACATGAACCCCCTCTAAAACATGGTCGTTTCTGTTAAATTTTACTTTAAATCCAAGGGTAAAATTCTCAGCTGGTGCGCATCGATTTTTCGATAAAAAAATATTTACTAGGGGTTCTTAACCTTTCATTACAAACATATAAGAAATCTACTGGCGGCCTGCGAATATTTTGTTGTTGGCAGAACCAAACGTCCAAGCTATTTTCAGTCTTTCCGCATATCGCGCTGTTCCAATTCTAGTGCGTGTCGTGAAGGAAAATTTTTAGTACTACTTGCCCTGATTTGTTTGAAACTTTCACAAACCATTTATTATTGAAAAAAAATAGCCAAGAGAGGTGATATTCTCTGTGGTACTCAGGGGAAAAAGTAATATCCTGTGACAATCAATGCTTGCAAGCATGACAGTTTCATTCGCTGTTATTTCCACTAAACCTTGATTGAAAGGATAAATTTGCCAAAATCATTCAACATTCAGTATTGCCAGGAACCCATGACCCGGAGCCTACAACTTTACGGTGTTCGTGTAACGGCGTTCTCACAGACCGATTTATTTTTAGATTGAATTTCGCGCGAATGAGACTCCCACAGGAGCCCGATGACCAATTACAAGAAATTAAGCTGACGTCATAGGGTCACCGAACCGGAACTGCCTTTGTTTTTTGACCTATTTCGCGGGAAGGGCTAGTCTGAAAATAAACCTACTTGAGAAAACGCCGTTTCACAGACGCTGTGTGGAAGTTGCAAGCTCCCGATGGGCTCGTGGTATTGCTTATCACTTACTAGGTTTCGTCATGTTGAGGATTCAAAAGAGTGTGATATTTGGGAATATATGTTGTTAAAAAGTTAGCAATAAATCATATCTACAGAGAAAACTAAATAATTTTCATTTTGACATATCTAAATGTTAAATGGGCAAAATCAGACAATGCCCGATTTCTCGAAAAATCAGTAAAATTCGCTGAAAATTTTTAACTCCATTTTCGAAAATCTTTTTTATAGGGAATCTTTTGATGAAATAAATTGGAGGTCGATTTTTTTAAACCGTCGGATGATGTTTGATATTTACAGGCAGAAGCGTCTGTGCCCGTCTTTATATTAGACGAAAATTTGGTTTTATCAACGGAGTTGATAATGTAAATTGGCCACCGTACAGAGATTCTAAAAGCTGACGTTTCGAGCGTTAGCCCTTCGTCAGAGCGAATCCACTAAGGGCAATTCCGCTCTGACGAAGGGCTGACGCTCGAAACGTCAGCTTTTAGAATCTCTGTACGGTGGCCAATTTACATTATCAACTCCGTTGATAAAAGCAAATTTTTGTATACTACTTCCCCACCGACGCAGCACCACAGTTTCTTTAGAAACTACCCCTTCATTCATTTTTTATATTAGACGAATTTAACAGACGCGGAAAAAATGTTTGCCCATGCTAGTTAGTCCCAGGCGAATCATTCGTCTCTGATATAAAAACGGCCAATGGTTAATTGAGTCTTGTTATTAAAGTTTCAAATAAACAGATTGCTTCACTATCTTGGTTATCGGATGTTCCACATATTTGTTTTTAACATTCAACATTAATGACCGTAATATTGTGAAAAAGCCCCTTAAATATCCTGTGTGCTGGTTTTGCCAGGGTAATTGGGGTTCACCTGCGGAATAATAGTATAAGGAAAGCTTTGATAATGAGCCATTTGTCAACTAATAAATTCTTGGGCGAATTTCCAAAGCATCATTGCTCAGATATTATCTGATATATCGGTTTCAAATTTTTTAGAGATAACTCATTATGCAACGTACTTTCAATTCTCAGCTGAGGGATTAGAAAACAATAGGCTTGTCTGTTACTGACGCAGAAAATGTGAAGAACGATTCCCCTATTCTTTAGGGACCTGTAAGTACGTGTACGAATAGATTTGTTTTATTCATTTTCCATACTCAGGCAAATTGTTGAAGCCGGAAAAAACGAGGAGTATTTAAAGGACTTGAGAAAGGCAGCGTTTGAATCGTCCAGGGCAGCGATCCGGCGACTCTCAGTCAAATGCGCGGCTGAGCAATGCAAAAAGTCTTCAAGTTTTCTGCAGCGATCCAGTACGTCACAGAAGTCAGAATCCTCCAAAAAGAACGAGAAGGACAGAAAGAAAAAGAAGAGTGGCAGTGTGGTTCCGGACATGAGGTTTGAAAAAGATTTAAGGCTAATGTTAACAGGTTTACAATTGGGTATCGCAAAATAAATACGAAAGTAATTACCTCGATCGTACTCAACCCTGCAGGTAAAAAAATAATAATAATTGGAAACGCCACAGTGAACAGTTATTTAAAAGAAAGCTTGTTGTCTCTTTTGTGCGTCATTATTCATGGAAAAGGTTCTTCAGAAAAAGGGTTCTTCCTGAACTTTCAGAAATTTATTTAATTGCATATGCTTTGTGACACGGATTGTGTGTCTTGCTTGCACGCACGCAATTGAAATAGGAAGAATTTTTTGCCTCTAATAGCAAATATATTGTTTGTTTCAATAAAGTTTTCACTCGAAAAGGTTTTTGTGACATTTCCAGCCTTTGTGAATTTATCGTGTGTAATTTTCGAGCTTAATAAATTTGCCTACGTGGGTTGAAATGTGCTACGGGAGGATTTTTGTGGTAGTGCACTGTAAGCAGGTCGTGCTTAAGTCACGAAATAAACAGGTGTGTTGGAAGCGTGCTTGAGTTTCAACAAAATGATCCCCAAAATCAGCAAAAAATTGTGACGCTGATGAATAATAAAGTAGCTGCTATTTCCAAAACGATAGAATTACGAGGTGATAAAGAACCTCGTCTTGGAGAGTAAATTTTTGACTTTGCAGAAACTATGGTCAACCTCAAGAGTTGGGCGATTGTGTTCTTTGTGTTGAATTCGCACATTTCTTGTCAAACTTTATAACCTCCTGGAAGACAAAGCGCAGCTCAGTTGACAATTTGGAATAAAGCGCCCTGTTACTGCACTACCACACGTACGCAATGCGTGCCTATTTTTTTCTAAAGATGACAGGAATTTTTTCTTTCTGACAAATGATTAATAGACTGGTAGTCAGATCTCACTCTGTCACTGGAAATGTGAGATCTGGTAAAGTTCGACAGTACACCGTTTTTCATTGGCTACTAAAAAAAGGTTGCGGCAATGTAATCTACTCACCGATTGGCTTATTTCGCGGGGCACTTAGTGAAGGTTTGGTTTTCGCAAGCTCACGTGCTGTTGTGCGGAGGAAAGTTTTGTTTTTTTCCGACGCTGGAAAAGCTTTACAGTTGAGGAAAATCATTTTAAAAATTTGCGACATTTGTGTAATGATACCGACGAAAGCCCCACGTACCCTGCCACTCGAATAAAGTTCTGCGTAGCTGGCTACGCGCTACGCAGAAACTAATAAATTCAAGTTGAAGAATGTAATTTATTCAAAACAGTATTCCTCGTTCTTAAAGCGTGACTCGCGAATTAAGTAGTGATCAATTGTGAATTTTACGGTTAGATTACCTACATTTTTCACGAGATCGTGTCAAGAAAACAGCGCTCGTTGCAGTGTTAGGTCTAAGCACTCTTTAACATTTTCGCTTTCAATTTACGGTTCGGCTAACTACACTTTGCACGAGATCGTGTGAAGGAAAGACCACTCGTTTATTGATTAAGCCTAAGCGCTCGTTTCAGTGATGCTGCAATTAAAAAATCTCTACTGTTCAAAAACAATCGTATGTAGCGCTTCTTTCTGTTTCGGCTTAAGTTTAAGGTTTCCTTGTCCTCTACCCAAAAGAATCACTTCAAGAATACTCTCGAAATATATGTTTATTCCGCCAAATCACCCAAAATCACAACAGAGAGTACGAACATGCGCAGTGATAGAAAAGCCCGTATTTCGGGCCTCGCTGGCACTGAGCATGCTCGAAAATCGAACTTTGCCAGATCTCCCTTCAGTATGACCGTGGGAGATCTGGGTACGAGATTAAGTTGAGATTAAGTTGGGGGTAACCACGCATTTTTCAGAGATAATGTGCTTCATTTTGGAAAAGAATGACTTACATTGCATTGTATTTTAAAACTTTTTACAAATATTGTTGATTAATTATCTTAAAAAAATGTGTGGTAATCCCCGATTTTCTTTTTGGATTTCAATAACACTTGTTATGATCTGCTTTTCCCGCGTATTCAGTGAACCGCGCAAAAATACCTGCGAATTAGTAGGAGCAATAAAAGCAAGGCGACACACCCTAACCCCAACCCGTTGTTGCCATCACATCACGCAAGCGCACACCCATTTCACCCGGTCATTTTTAGCAGCTATGGACAGCTGTTTCGGCCTTTTGGGCCTCATCAGCATGGCGTAGCTAACATACCAGGCGGGTGTGTTTAGCACCCCTTTAAGTGGCAGCCTCACATGCCAAACATGTGGTAGGCTGGGTTGGGAACAGCTAAACTGTTCTCCCACGGCAAGCGTGTGGGAAGATAGTAGGCACCGTCCTTAAGATCTACAACGGCGAAGTCAACGAAAACGTCTTTCAAAATTACAACTTTTCATTTCCCAAACTTTTTCGTCTTTCGTCCAGTTCGTCGAACTTGTATAAACTACCCGAAGTATTCAGGAACTGAATTGAGAGGAACGGTGGTGAAACCAGGCGAAAAAAAAAATAAATTCGTTGCCATGTGCTCGCGTTGTCCTCAGAGATTAATATTTGGCCATTCCACGTTGTAGCTTTTCAGAGAAATTAAACAAAATGTACAAATTTTCACACTGCACGTGCAAACCAATTGTTTTGCTCATTAATTAACAGTTATAGCGCGAAAGCGAGCGTGATATCGCGTAACACTTAGCCGACGAGGCCGAAGGCCGAGTTGGCTAAAATTAGACGATATCACGCAAGCTTGAGCGCTATAACTGTTTTATAATTCAACACATTGATAACAAATGGAAGATTCCGAACTTGTAACATTTGTAAAGCGGCGCCGGTCCGCCATTTTCACATTTTCTTGCGAAGTCCCTATACATCGCCGAATATACGTCATGTAGACCTACATATCAAGTGAAGCTATGACCTTCGCAGCTATGAACGCAATTTTTGCAATTGCGTAGAAAAGCCTGAAAAATTCGGGACTTCAACGGGGTTTGTGATGGGGTTTCAACGGGGTTTGTAATCCCGTGATTCATTCCTCACGGGACCATTAGAACCCACAAATGACCAGCTCCCAACGTCAGTGGCTTCATGGTTCAGTTGGTTAGAGCGTCGCACCGGAATCGCGAGGTCACGGGTTCAAACCCCGTTGAAGTCCTGAATTTTTCAGGCTTCTCTACGCAATTGCAGAAAATGGCGTTCATAACTGCGAAGGTCATAGCTTCACTTGATTTCATATTCGCAGTTCATATATGATTCATTTCATAGACCTACATATATCGAGATTTTTAATTTATGATCATATTTGGGCAGTGTATCAATGTGTTGAATTTTATAATAAAGTTTCTATATAACGCGCGCTCTCATTGGTTTAAACAGCATGCTTTAGGAGAGTACAAAGCACGGAACAAACGAAAGCTCACGCCATCATCCGCAGAAATGGCAGATGAATTTCCGAATTTTTCCTTGGGTATTATTGAACAGTTTGTTTTCCAATTGTTATGTCGGAAACGTGCAGGTTTTCATGGGCAACAATTCGGCCGGTTTTCACTGAATTATTTGGATCCTCTTTTTTGCTGTTTTTTTACGGACTGAAACCGAACATTGAGGCACTTGTTTTTCCATAAATTCGAATTTTGTGTGCTTTCTGTCAATCCACTTTCCAGTTGATTGATGTTTTGACAAGCCTTTGTCAATAATTAATTGATTTCCCCGTCGTAGAATCTTAAGGTCCCTAATGTCTTGAATATAAACGCTGCGTGCTTTGGACAACCGCTTGTTTACGGGCCCTTCTGGTTTGTCTTTTTGCTATGGTTATCGACTAAAGAAGGAGTTAAAGACGGAAGGTCGTATGTTTGACCGAGAAAGGAGTACTAAGTATCCATGTGTCATTGTTATATACCTAGCCTTCCACTGAACAAAACGAGCACTGTGATTGGTTGATTCTTGGTTACCTGCCCCTGATCAAATTCAAATGTATCCCGACCGGGATACAATTCCGCAGTTGTTGCCCGCTCCGGATGTTTTGCTGCGATTGTTGACGGAAAAGTCTAAATATACAACAAAGCACTTAATGTCTAGTCCCTCGGGAAACTAGTTAGTTTTGTTTTCCCTTTAGTCCTGATGTTTTCCTCGACTTCGTCTCGGGAAACATCAGGACTCTCGGAAAAAATAAAACTAACTGTTTCCCTCGGGACCATACATTAAGTGTATAATATCGACACTAGTCCCTTTTCAAATTTTAGAATTACCACTGATTACAAACACCAATGACACATTGATACAGGGTTCGTGTCGACCAAAAGTAAAGTATTCACCAAAACCGGCGGGAAGGTGCCTGAAATTTGAAAATTAAACAATAGAAAAGTTGTAAACAGGTCATCTTCTCGCTGGAATTTGTGAATATGTTCACTTCAGATGGAGGCTAACCCTGTAAAAATGCGCTTTCAGTGCTTTTATTCAGTGGTCATGGCGAACTCGAACCAGGGGTCCTTTTCTCGAAAGTCCCGAAAAGCCATTTACAAACCTGCCAACCGCTTTTTCAGGAAAGCCGATCTTTTAAAACGTTTTTAAGGTAGCAAAAGGCAAACTGGCTGTGAAGTTTGACGACTTAAATCCTCTCCGTTCATGAGATACAGAGGAAATTGTGACACTCGAAAACGGCCCGAAAAATTTGGGGACTTTCGAGAAACGGGCCCCTGGGCTATTGCAGTCCTTGCAGTATCCTATGCAGGGCAGGTCGGCTGGACCCAGTTCTCACGTGTCTACTTAGGCTCATTGTCAGAGCACTCGAAGCAGTAATCGAAAGGTCGCAGGCTCGAGTTCTTCAAAGGAAGTCACTATAAAAAAATAATAACCTGTGTATTCATTTACCCGGGTTGAATACACACGTCATCTCCTTGATTACAAGGAGCTAATTTGATTTGTGTTAACAGAGACGCTCACTGTCACCCTCGAATCATGCGACTTTCAGTTTAGTTATTTTAGATTAAGTAGCAACGGATATATATTTTCAGAACCGTCGGTGTAAACTATGAGGTGACATTCCCTGATAACGTATGTAATTTCAGGTGACGTTGTTCACGCAGTTGCGGACGTTTAATACGCCATATTAGGGAGCTTAAGCAACGACAACGGCGACAGCAACGAGAACGTCACAAATTTGCATATTTAGTAGGCAAAAACAATAGCTTTTCACGCCCTGCACGTGTGTTTTTCACTTTTGTCCATTTCATTGCCGTCGTCAGCAAAACTACAACGTGAAATAGCCAAATTTTAGGTTTTATGGAAAACGTCATTACTTGAGGATAAATTTTCATTTTCTGCCCTAAATTCAGCGCCGTTCCTACCAGCGTCATTTTTGAGGAACTACCACACCTCCGTTATATTAAAAAAGTTGAAATATTAACGAAGCGATTACAATAACGCGAATTTATATTTTGAGATGACGTTCTCGTTGCCGTCGCCGTTGTCGTTGCTTAAGCTCCCTATTCTCTTCTCACCTTCTCGCTCCCGTTGTTATCTTGTGACCTTTGTTAACCATATTCGCAGTGCTAGTGAAAGTTAACGGATCATTAACTTTCACCAAAACCAAAAGTGGCAAGCTGGTCACAAAGCACGACGTTTTGTTTTAACTCGGCCATCAAAAGTTATTTTCTTAACGTAAGAGATCGCTGACGAAAAGTTACTAAATAGTAAAAGACGCAATGTAAAACAAAAGGCATAGAGCGGTTTTCAATTGAGTGTCAAAAGTAATTAGCGAATTGCTTTGGTTTTGCATTACTTCACTCAGTGATTGGTTCAAAGCTCTCGCGCCACTTTTTCAACCTATCAGAAGTGAAACCAAAACCAATCGCGGCTCGCGCGTGCATATTTTCTCGCGCTTTGTGTCGGCTACTTGTAATTACTCCGAGTTTTGATTGGTTTACTGGATTGTCTCCGTCCTTTTTGATTGGCCAAAGTAATTACTTTTGTTTTGGTTTTACGACACTTGATTGAAACTCGCTCTAATCGTGAGTTAATGCCAAAGATTTTCTTCTTTTCTTTACAGTAATTCCTTTTGAGCTTCCACTTCTAACTACCTTTCTTCTGTTTTCTCAGTCCACTACAGATTGGCCTAATGACTGGTTCGGAGGACCTAAAAGAAGATTTTGACAAACCGTATCGTGATTTGCATCCAATGTTGAGAATATTTTCTTTTCTTCTCCTGAGGTTAATTTAAAGTTGATATTTGCATGATTTTTGAGGGAAATTGTTAGTCGGATTTTGTATTGATATGACTATGATATCCAGCCACAGTGTTTAGGGTTCTGTTAAACAAAAATTGGAGAAAATGGTTAATGGTTAATGGTTAATGGATATTGGAAAATCACCTGTGAAGATCAATGTCTTAATTTGCAAAAGCGGGAGCTCATAGGTCATGTTTTCGGAACCCTATTTTAATTTCTCGAATTGCTAAGAGGGTTTGTTATACGGCTTTCACTCAGGTACGAGTGCTCTCCAATTCTCTCTCACCGGATCTCTTTCTTAATGGCTGCTGGTTAAAATCGTCTTTTGTTTCAATGAATGATAACAAGCGTTCCTAATCTCGCTAGGAGGTACGAAGATTTAAGCCAAAATGAGGGCAAAAGTTCCGAGTAACTATGACTTCATTCTGGTAGTCGTACGAGATCAAAATTTTCATAACAATACGAAAAGTTTTACTGGGATAGAATGGACACCTACCGTAATAAAAGCTATACCGGTATCATTTACTCCCTGATGCGAATAGGTGGTTTCAAGCGCTTATAAGGAAATTTCCAACATTTTTGTTTTCATATATTTCGAACGTATTCTGTGTAATATAATGTCATTTATACTATTCACCCAAGTTAAATGTAAGCCGCCATTAAACAAAGTTCGACAAATTCGTTAACCGAATTAAAAACTTTCTCAAGTCTTTTCTGATATTCACTCTTCATAGGCGCGCCATCTTGCCGGACGACTCGTATTTCAGGCTGTGGCAAGGCGTATCGCTTGTGGTCGCTGGTATCCTTCCTCTCACAATATCATTCCAGGCGACTTTTTTGCATACCAGCACCCCATTGTGGATTTTCAATTATTCTTTTGAGATTGTTTGCTTAGTGGATATGTGAGTACAGTTCAATCACTGCTCCTGATGCATTTTTAGTGTATAGGTATTGATCCACATCGTTTGAACAGGAACTAAGTCGTTGAGTAATATTCTACCATTGATTGGGGCTGCCATAGTCTCAGAGCCTAAGCATTAAAAGGCATTGAAGACCTTAAACATGTCCTGGCCTTGATTGTCTGTATCAAGTATAAGCTGAGTTAGAAACCCATGACTCTTCTGATTGGCTCGCTAGCTGAATAGCGGATTTCAGCTGATGTACAACGGAGCTTTAGCAAAAGGGAGTTTAAGAAACCACGACGGCTACGGCGACGAAAACGTCACTTCAAACTATGAGTTTGAGCTATCCTAAGTGTTTCGCGATGCTTCCACCTTGTTTATGTTGTACCGCAATACGGGCGAAGTATGCTATAACCAGATTGGTACGTACGGATTTCAAGGAAAGAGAGTGATGGAAAGATTCACTGTTGTTTGTCCACGTTGTCGTCCAACTTAAAAATTGGTCATTTTGCATTGTTGTTTTGACGAGTGCGGGAGAGAAATGTACAAGAATACGTACCGCTTGTGAATCACCCTAACCCTAACCCTTTTAACCAATAATATTACTGCTTTTTGGCGTTGTCGTTGCCGTAGCCGTCGTCGTTTCTTAAGCTAGGGAGCCTTAGCACCGACAACGGAAACGGCAATGAGAACGTCATCTAAAAACATGAATTCGCGTTATTGCAATCACCTCGCGACTATTCCAAGCTTTTTAATATCACTAAGGTGTAGCAGTTCCTCAGGAAGGAAACCGTTATGAGCGGCGCTTAATTTAGGGAAGAAAATGAAAATGTATCTCCCAAGTGCTGACGTTCCCTTAAACCTTCAAATTTGGCTATTTCACGTATTTGTTTTGCAGACGACGGCAAAGAAATGGACAAAAATGGACAGAAATGAAAAATGCTCTTGCAAAGCGTGCAAAGCTATTGTTTTTGGCCAATAAATATGCAGATTTGTGACGTTCTTGCTTCCGTCGCCGTTGTCTTTGCTAAAGCTCCCTATCGAAACAACTTCCGGTTGTTTTGTGTCAACAGTCTGAGTTCTGTATGAGATTGGTTGTATCAAAAGCACTCTCTAGGAATAATTATTAACTAGCCAACAGAAATGCTGTTTGTTGATGAGGTCCCAACTTTATTTCAGGTACATCAGATTTCACCTGGCATTTTACAACGAAAACAACGTTTTGGTGACTCATCCTCTTTTTACTGCTCGCCACTATCTCAGGTAACCAACTGCGTGTTGCTTTGTCTCTTCAAACTTGCTCCAATGTAACAAAACATATTTTTTCATAGTAAAACTACAATTTTCTTTACGTGTAAATTTCATGTCACGAAACTTTGCAATCAGTGCAATAAGGAAACTACTGGAACGTTCGCGTAAAGATGGCTGTTCCACCATGCCGCGTTTTTCGCCTCGTAATTAAAGAATAAAAGTAATACGGCTATATGCTATCCCCATAGTACTCAGCTTACTAACCATTTCATGATCCAAATATTTCGATTTCCTAAAGTGGTTTTTAGAAGATATGTCTCCGCTGAGATCAGAGCGACAGTCTTTCAACTGCGAAGGAACACTGATATGAGCCTTAGAGCCATAGCAAAGGCATGCGGAAATTCACCCACTTCAGCTTCTAGGATTTTAAAAGGGGGAATCCGGAGAATTTCGTATTGCCCAAAAAGAACGGGACGCCCGCAAAAACTAACTATTAAAAAACAACGTCTCCTGATTCGAACCTCAGGAAATTAAGGGATGAATATGGGAGTGGGCGAAGGTTGTAATCTCTTTTCAACGGGTTACTATTGTGACCCGTCGAAATTGATAACGACAAGTACTCCGATAAACTCATCGGGTTACAATGGTAACCCGTTGTTTATTGCGTAACAGTATACTGCTAAAATCATTATAATGTACACTGAAGTGCTAACTTATTAGGTATGTAACTTCTTTATTGTAAAAGGAAAATAAATATTTACTCGTTGCTTTTATTATATTGCGTTTGTAAATTAATAGTAATTTTGGTATAATATTGCGATGCGCTTGTTACCGCACAATAGAACTCTACAATAAAGGAAATAGGAGACGGCTACACGCAGGGTAATAAAACATGGCAAGTTAATGGTACAATCAATGTAATAATTGTTCATTCTAATGTGACGTGACGTGTTTCTACGAAACACGATGGGTTGCTACGTTGCGCTATGCGTTAAATTCAACCAACCTTTATTTAAGAAAACGTGTTGTTTACAATTCGGTTCCTTACTAGTGGTATTCAGTGCTTCCAAAGGCCACACAACAATTGTCATAAAATGGTAGCGCAAATTTGTTAGAAATCTATAGAATACCCACGGTAATCTCTTAGACGTGCCGTTTAGGTTATACGATGCTTTATTCAATATTACAATCACAGTCTTAAGTCGTTGGAACACCCACCCGCTTTCCCCCGTGAAATGTTGGATAGCTTAATGCACCCAAACTAACTGTTCAGTGCGTTTTAGTTTCTAAACAACATTGGAAGGTGGGAGAGGGAGGGATGCTCGATTAATCCCGTCGGTGTACCAACATTGTGTCACTGATTTTAGTTGCTTCAAAGACCGAAAAGACAACTGAAGGATCAGAGTCCTAGGCAACATTCGATCCCGCGACCTCAGCACATCGGGCGGATGCTCTAGTAGAGCTAGTAGAACTCATGGGTATGCAGGTTATCTATTTAGAACCTTGGGACTGTTATTAGGGAATTTAAGAAACGGCGACGGTTTCGACTGCGACATCGCCACAAAACAGTAATATCATTGGTTAAAAGAGCATAATCAATCGTGCTGCTCGTGCAGCACGGATTTTAGCAAGTATCTTAGCGGTCCTCTGCATATCGGCGACGTGAACTCACCAAATTTTAGGTTTTGACAACGTAAGCATGCAACAGAGCATCCTTGATTTTCTATTTTAACTCTGAAACCACTCGTACCAATTTATATTATGAGGTGACGTTGTCGTCAACTGTAGCCGCCGTAGATCTTAAATTCCCTATTCTTTTCTAACGGGCGTATTACACCTGTACCATTTACAGTTGTCTTTTTGTTTGTACATAGGACAAATTTCTCGTTGGATCTTCTCTGTTCTTTTCCAACCGAGTTCATTGTACTCGCTATTTGGCCTGATGATCTTGGTGAGTTTCAGTTTGTTTTTCTTGCAATTATATTCTTTGCAGTTATTGACATAACTTCAGTGTCAGTAGAAGGAAATTGATCGCGCTTACATGCAACGGCAAACAGCAAGAGTCAAGCTGCTATTTGTCATATAAGCATGAAAATTCACATATTATCACTTGTCTCTTTTGATAAATTGCTCTATGCCTGTATCCAAAAGACAAGGAATGAGCTAAAACCAAATCCTTTTTTTATCTTTGGTAAAACCCAATTTCAGTCTGGAGATTGTCGTTTACACTGAATGCGATGCTAAATCTCAACATTAACTGAAAGACTCTTCAGGACGGAATGGTTGTTTGTTGTTGGTTCTTTCTCAGCTCCGAGAGGTTTTCCTTCGGGTTCTCCAGTTAATTTTCTCCTCTCCTCCACAACCAACATTTCTAAATTCCAAGGACCTCCCTGAAAACCACTTTGCATGAGTGGAGCTTCCTTGGTAAATATCATGATTCATTATTTCTTTCAGATTTATGTATTCAAATGAATAGGGAAAGAAGCTTCCTCTTGCCTTTGCGTTGCTTTATTTAATTTGCACCTGAGAAATGAAAACAAAGTTGGGTTATCTTCCTTTTTCAGTAGGTGTGTTGTACACTCTGGCCATGTTTCGATTGAACAGATGCCTTTACATGTACAAAGTGGTAAGCGTATCAATCGCAAGTTCTGACTCGTCTCGAGTCGTCGTCTCATCTTTATCTCAGGACATGTGACAGACGACTAGGATCCCTCCAGGGTCAAAAAATGTTTATGACTGTCGTTGATTTTGTTTGGTTTTGAGCTATCCCATGTTTCAGCTGGATTATCAATGCGCTGAGTTTGACCCTTGTAAGAAATAAAAACAAAAACAAAAACAGGACGTTTGGAAATTTGGTAGGTTAATTAAGGTGATTCCCTGGTTTTGCATTGCACAATCCTACTTGCGTCATTAGCTTCAATAGTTTTCCCATGACAGGGTTAACAAACATGAGATACAAGCATATTTTGTACCTCTGTTTGTGCTTTGTTCCTTCTAAATTTGAGGTGGCTAAAGAAAAAGACTATTTTCCCGATGCGATTCATGATCTAAGGAAATGATGTAACCAAGACACCCCAAGTATGAGAGATGAAACCTCGAGGCTAGGGTCTTCTTCAAATGTTTCTTGTCGTCCATCTTTCAAGGTCTCGTTCACACTTCAAAAAAAGGTCGACTGACAGTCTCCGGAAAGTAAATTCAAAATCTATGTTTGCTCCCTCTTTTAGCATCAATTATTTCAGTACGTGGATGAAAGGATTGGAAAGTACATAAACTTAATAGGGTAAGTTCACGCCACGGGTCGGGGTGGAGGTGGAGATTATTTGGGCAATTTTCCTTGGCGGCAAATCGCGTGGCAGCGTTGCATTTGGCAACCCGCGTTTTTCTGGCAGGAAATAACATTAGTGACGAGCAACGGAACAAGGAGCAGGAAAGAAAGGAAAAAAAAACGGAGAAATTCTATTCGTTTTTCGACTGTATTACCGTATGGCAACCCAGTAATAATAAAAACAGTGAATTATGGAAAGCCAATGAAATTATTATATTTTATTTGATATTATCAAAGACACAAAAATGGTGTTGTCGTATGCTAGCGTTGAACCCAGGCAATATCCGAGAAGAAGCCATGGAAGGCTAAAAGTGTTCGTCCAGACGCAGGCATTATCGATCACCTTTTTTTTCGGGAGATTGGTGTAGGAGAGATGTGATAAGTATAACCAAGCCAAAAAAACAACAACAACAACAACAACAACAGAACGTACAAAAGGCAACGTGTTTAACATAAATATCTTTTAAACCTTTACCAGTTCTTCAGCAGGAAAAAAGTAAACTGATTGCCCATAATTTCATCATAGCGGGGCTCTAGGCCGCGAAGCGGCCTTGGGCAGAGCTCCATTCTTAAGAGAATATGTTCAACCTCTTTTCGTTTGGTTGTCGAGTGATTGACCGCACGTACGTCCGTCTGTACGGACTCTTGCAATTGGGGAGGGGGATGTTACGGTTTGGCCACCTTGAGGGTGGATTATTTTACACGACGAGCGCGATCAGCATATCCTTTCATCTTGGCTTTACGCTGCCGATCCAATTTTTCTGCTTTTCGGTGCTGTTCCGTAGAGAGGCTGTTTGAAGTGTCAACAGCAGGGATTCCATTGCGAAGGGGTCTGTTGTATAACAGCTCTGCTGGGGGGAACAACGGTTGTTGAGTGAGGAGTACAGCGGTAGTTGAGGAGGAATGGATAGAGAGCGCTTCGTCAATCACGCCCTTCCACCCTTACGGTGTAAATTGCTTTGGTCAAAGGCTTCATGAATGATTCCACCAATCCGTTTGCTTGTGGCCAAAGGGGAGTTACTTTGTGGTGGATAATACCTTTTAGCTTCATAAATTCTTTGAAGTCCTGGCTCTGAAACGGGGTTCCATTGTCTGAAGTTATCTTCTCCGGGAGACCAAGGTATGTGTGGCAAATATTCTTTCCAAGGATAGAGTTACAGCCTGTGCCGTGGTACTTCCCATGATTTCGACCGCAGGAAATCTGTAATACTCTTCTTTAACCACGAACAACATATCTCCCAATGGGAAACGGACCCCAGAAATCCATGTGAAGTGAGGGCCATGCATGAGTGGGCAGTTCAGACATTTGGACGGGGGTCGGAGACATAGACGGACCAGTAGCTTCGCAAGCGGGACAATTGCCCACGAGTTTCTCCGCGTCTTTATCAATTTCAGGCCACCACACTTTGAAACGAAGCAGCTGTTCTGTTTTTACCATGTCCTAGTGAGCGATTTCCAATGGCCATGAACGCAGTGCTTATGGAATTATGATGCGAGTGCCATGTAACAACAGATTGGTCTCAGTAACGGTTAGCTCTGAGCTTGAGTGGTAAAAGCGTTGAATGTCAGGGTGCCATTGACCAGTTTTTAAAGCTGTCAGTGATTTGCATTGCCTGTAATTGCAGGTTAGTTTTAGCTGCCTGTTGAATTTCTTGAAAGGTCATTGACTTTGGTACAGCATGGGTAGCAATAAAGTCAACGTATTCATCCGCGACATTTTGGTTTGGCGTGCAGGTGGGTAACGGCATCTTGGGTTGGCATCTTGGGTTGCCTTCGCCCTTGCGGTATCTCACTGTGAAATAGTACTGTCGGAGTCGGAGAGCCCAACGCTCAATGCGGGCAGGCGGTTGTACACCGGGGTAAACTTCACTTCCCGGGCTTTGTGATCAGTGAACAGGTCAAAGTTGGTGCTACTAAAATACATGTGAAATGTTCACACCCCCCCCCCCCCCCCCCAAAAAAAAAAGACTGCTTCCTTTTCCGGCTGACAATACCTCTGCTCGACGTCTGAAAGAGAGCAACTGGAGTAGCCGACATGCCGCGTTGTACCATCCTTCTCAACGTTTGACAGAATGCGGGTCGTAATAGGCTAGAAGAAAGTTAGCCATAATGGCATCTTTAACTTTCTGGAAAGCCTATTGCTGTGTTTGTGACCAATCATACTTCACACCTTTCTTGGTAAGGTCACGTAACGTCGCTGTGAGAGTAGCGAAACTCTGAATAAAACGAACACAGTAGTTAAAAAAACCAAGGAAACTTCTGAGTTGTGTTGAGGAACTGTTGTTTTCTGAATAGCGGCTACATTCTTTCTGTCCACTCGTAAGCCTTGACTGGCCAGGATATATACTTAGAATCAAAGTGACTCCTGCTTTTATAGGCACTTAGTAGGGGTTAACAGTGAGCCCTTTAGAAATAAGACGAGCAAAAAGGCATTAAGGCGGTCGTGGTGTTCTTTTTCAGTGAAGCCCCATATAATTATGTCGTCGGTAATATTGCGAGTTCCCAGTCAAGTTCTTGAAGGGTGTTTTGAATGACAGTCTCAAATACTTCGCTTGCAGCCCAAATCCCAAACGGTTGTCGTTTGTAGCGAAATAGACCACTATGAGTGATGAATGTGGTGATTCATTGCGACTCTTTGTCTAAGAGAATCTGATGATAGCAAGCTTTGAGGTCAACTTTGGTGAACTTTCTTGCGCCCGATATATCTTGCAGCAACTCATCAACGGTTGGAATCGAATGACGTTCCCGCTTAATTGCTTTATTGGCCTGGCGATATTCATCACATACGCGCACCTTGGGGTTCTTGTGTTTTGGAGCAACGACTTATCCACTTACCCGCTTGGACAGCTTCAGTGATATCTTTTGTCACGTAATCGTTCGCACTGTAATCTGGAGCATCCACTGTGTTAACAGAACTCCGTGGCTTGTAGCGAGCACTTTTAGAACTTGTAGCTTCCCGTAGTGTCCGAGACTATGGAAGATTCCGCGATGAAGATTCCGTCAGACCTGAACGAAATGTCCCAGTTTTCCACAATGACCACGTTTGAGAAGAGGGTGCCAATGGTGTATAGATGAAGTCAGTGAACAGGTTAAAAATGCCACTTAGTAAGCAGAAAAAAGTCGTTTAGTCAGTTAATTTAAATGAGGAGAAACTTTGCTTTTTCTTAATTCACGTGACCTTTTGCCCTTAATTACTCAATAGTAGCAAAGTAGTTTAAATTGAACTTTGTACTCCCCTTTTTTAAAAAAATAACTAAAGATTTTATTCGTTGTCATCCAATTATGGGTCACGTGACCTGAATTTTAACGTTGTAAGCATTTCAACCAATTGAGGGTTCTTAATATAGGATGCATGCCAAGTTTCAATAACATTAAACCATGGCTTCCTCTCTTAACGTAACTATGTCCTATAAGCGATTGCCATGCCTTAACATGCCTGAGTTCCTTTTCTACACTCTGTGATTGCT
>NC_090892.1:17198625-17203625 GCF_036669925.1 Montipora capricornis | reverse complement strand
GAGACATTTTGTTTGCCTGTTATATTGGATACTTGTTCTGTCGTTCTTCTTACTAGATACCAATGGAATCTTATGATTTTTGTTACAAGACATTGTTATTGGAATCATACTGTCATTACGTCCCTCACTAAATCAGTTATCTGATATCAATCGGTGCACTTTATTTATGGGAGTCCAGCCAAGCAACTTGATTTTCAAAACTGCACAGCCAAAATGTTCCTTTGGCCATTTTTTTATAAAAGGTGACTAATTTATTGTTCTTGAAATCGATGTAATATCTCTCGACTCGGAATTTGCCCAGAATTTAAAACCCTCAAAATTAGAAGTATATGACGGCAACCTACGACCTCCGTATCACCGGTCAGTGGTTGCATGCTCTGCCCATTTAGCTTGACAAACTTGACAACAACCGTAGCTCTTCAGTGAATTCTACTAGCTCAGTGGGTAGAGAGTCCGACCGGTGACCGGTGTTACGTTGGTCTTTGGTTGGCATCCTGCATGGGACCCTGAATTTTCAGTTATCCTCTCACGGACGCATTACACCTTTTGATCATTTTATGTGTTAGTAAAACTGAGGCGCGTGACTTTGGAGAGCCCACAGACCAGTGGGACATGTACACATTGTGCATTCAGGACCTAGTTAAACTATGTATCACTGCAGTGAGTTCTAGTAGCTCAATGGGTGAGCATCCGACCAAGGACTCTGATTTTTCGGTTGTCCTTTCTAGAAACCCATTGCCAAGCAACTTGAATAATACCCTTCTCAAGGGAGCATTACACCTTTCTATTGTTTCATGTATTTGTGTAGTTTTGTTAAATTTCTCTCCGTTATTTCAACTTAATCTCAGAATATATTTTTTCTTCCTTTTAGTATCATTGTTAGTAATTAACTGTTATCAAGTACTAATTCTGCAGCATTACCTCTTAATGTATTTGAAGCTACTGTCAGCAATTGTGCGGCTGTCTTTGGCAACTTTTTTGCTAACTCACCTTGTAAAGTGATTTTCTTGAAATAAAATCTGAGTGGAAAGAACCTTGGGGAAATTCCTTACCACAGTTTGGCCTAGGTATGGGCTACTCTAAAGCCCTGGAGTGGAATCTATAAATCTCCGATAAATAGTAATCGGAAGATCACAAATCCGGCACTTGATCAGGATCTCTGCCAGTATGCCCGATTCATCATTGATTACTGAGAGTAACTCTTTTCATTGATTAGCCTGGCCGGAATTCTATCTCCTCTTCCCTATTATGTTTTGGAATTTTAAGGTCGGCTCACTAAGCAAACAACCTATCTTGTAAACAACCTATCTCTCAATCTTTTCTAGCTACTACGAGTATCTATGGTACAGGAACAAGGGTATGGATATGAGTTCACTGTTTGAAGGATTACCCCCGTCATTGCAAGCTGATATAACACTTAGTTTGTACAAAGACTTGATTGAAACGGTAAGACGGCTTTCTGCTGAGCATTTTTACCAACAGTGCGAAAACAGAAATGATATGATGCAAAAGTAAATTTTCACCTACTCTCTACTAAACAGGTGATTGGCTCAGTTTGTTGAGCATCGAATTACCTCGAGCCCGAATTGTAATTTCTTTTTCAAGGGGTGAGACTCCAGGTTTAATGGCAAGGGGACTGTAATCCGTAGGCCCCGTTTACCTACTGCGTGGAACGTTAAAGCAATGTCACACACTATTCGCAAACAGTACGGCACGGAGTTGCCGGTGCGGTTGACTATCGAATTATCTCCCAAAAAATGAGGCCGGCTTGCCGTGACGTTTTAAATGTCTTATGGGTGTGCAAGGACCATTAAAGCAAGAACAGCCATAAGATAATATGTACTTATTGACTGAGTTAGGTCGGGCCGGAGGGGAAAATATTTGGCCTGAGGTCATGGCGTACGGACCGAGCGCAGCGAGGTCCGTGCGCCATGACCGAGGGTTATCATATGACCACCGCGCTTTTCCTTTTTTTTTTTTCGGGTAACAAAATTCGGAATGTTCACTTACGTCGCTCATTTTGACCGAAAAGTTGTTTTAGTTCGCATCTCGCGCGCGCTTTCATTGCAAAAATATTGAGAAAATCCCCGTATGAGGGCCGTACGCGATCCTAGCAGGGCCGGACGGCTTTTTCCGGCCCTGCTCGCGCCATCGCAAACGGCCCTCATACGGGGATTTTCTCAATAGTTTTGCAATGAAAGCGCGCGCGGGGCCGTACGGGTCATATGATAAGGATGTTTACCAAGTTTCGGATTCACATTTACAAACACAAAACAATTTATGTGTTTGTAAATTCTTTACAGGGCCTGTATTTTTTCAGGCTCACAGCTCCAGTCTTCGCCACTGCAAAAGTTGCTTCCTTAACTTCTTATATTTGGCTGTTCTTATATTTGTGTTGCGCTCCATGTTCACGCTTGGACCTCATAACGGCATCCTCAGACACCGTAGATATACATTATGCTTTATTATATGGAGGAGAGTGTTTTACTGGGAACTAAATCACTCGTAGATTCCATACGCCACTACATCCGGGACCCGAGTTGCGTATTTTCCGTATGTCACCTTTGTGAGTGTCGTATCGTTCAATGACGCCACGATTCCCGCCTTTTTTTCCCGCTTTTTTTATAAAGCCCAGCCGTATTTGTAAAACTTGACTACTTTGAAACACAATAAAATCGGAATTTATCAATATCTAGTCTCCATATAAGAACAATATCTCACTCGTCCGCTTCGCTCACTCGTGAGATATTGTTCTTGCCACTCGAACATAAAATTCATATCTTCTCGCCACCGTGTAATATCCTCTATATATTTCGTCTTGAGTCCAGCTGCGCCCTCATACCATACTGCGAGGGAGGAGAGTTTAGAGCGAGAGTGTCGGCGTGGGTGGGTGGGTCATGAGTCGTGGGCCGTGTTTCGTGGGCCGTATGTCGTGAGTCGCGGGTCGTGGGTCGTGGGTCGTGGGTCGTGGGTCGTGGGTTCGAAATCCTCCATGTATACACGTCATGTATATATATTTTTAGCCCTAACCCTAACCCTAACTATTAGGGCAATTGCAAATTTGGACCGAGCACTGAGGGAGCTAATATATATGTCTTTTTTTTTTTATCTTCAAACAAACACGACCCACCACCCACGATCCACCCACCCACGCGATTTAGCCTCACCCAGTTAGAGCATGCATTAGGAAAACTGCAAAGCTTGGATTAACGATCACTCGGTTAATTGAATACACAATATGCTTTTTCGCTTGTAAGTTCTTTTTTTTTTATTTCGATCCATCAGGTACCCTTATTTCAAGGCACAGAGATCAGTTTCTTGAGAATGCTTGCCGTTAAGTTTAAGCCTGTGTATTTTCTCTCCAACGAGTATGTTGTTCGAAAAGGAGATATGGGACAAGAGGTGAAAGATACATTGTACTTAATTTTATACTTAGCTTACAAATTAAACTTGCTCGCTTTCTTGCTTCGCGAAAGGTGTCGTTAACAGACAACCCATTTGATTCCAACAAAAGATGAAAGAGATGTATTCGTTATTTGGTTGCTTCTTATCCAAGCTCGGCTAATTATCATTGAGGCTAGGGTAGAACCGAGCCAAGAGGATCACTTGAAAAGAAAAAAAAACTTTAAGGACGGTGCCTACTATTGTTAATGCGCATACGTTCTGCGCATCTTGAGATACTCGGATTTCCTATCGGTGATGCTTTCTAATGCAGGGATACTTTTGCGCGGTTTAAAACTATCCGGAGAAAGTAGATCTTAGTAAGTACTCTTGGTATCCAAAAAAAAATTGGGGGTAACCATGCATTTTTGAGAGATAATTAAGCTTCAATTTGAGAAAGAACGCCATACATTGCTTTGTATTTTAAAGCTTTTTACAAATATTACTCATGAATTATCTCTGAAAAATGCGTGGTTACCTCCAATTTTCTTTTTGGATTTCAATAACACTTGTTAAGATCTACATTTCCTGCATAATCACACACCGGGGCAAAAATATTGTTAATTAGTAGGTACCGTCCTTAAGAGGGGCGCACTCTAAAATGAAATGTGTTTGTCAGCCATTGCAACTTCAATCCAGAAAAAAAAGTGTTGAGCCCTTTTTCCAAGTTTTCGATCTTTTGCACCATAACTTCAAAAGAAGGTCAACAATGGCTTAATTCTCCCATGCCACATTCAACAGTGTTATTAAGAACTCCATTCCTGCCTCGACATTATGTTGGGACAGAAGCAGAGTTGAACTAATATTTCCATCACGAAGAAAGAAGCCTGAGAAGGAGAATAACGGTAAAAAGAACATAATCCCAGTATCTAGGATTGTAGATTGCCGGGGTTGGTAAGGTTTGTATGAGAGATTCTCCATTGAGACTCTATGGTGGCGAGTGAATTAGGTGGGAGGCTCGGATTTGCCATTATTCACTTCAGGCACCCAGCTAAATCATATGTGCATGCCATGAGTCCCACTAACCTTAGTCGAGTGTTCTCGTTCTACGAAGATTTCCTGGTAGTGACCTCGTGCTTATCGCGCAATACCGTCAGCTTTGCCGGTCCTTTGGTATAGCCCTTCAAAGGTCATTTCTCCATCATCCATCATCATAGTGTATTTCATGGTTGTTTTCTACCCCCAGCGATCTTGATATCTGCTACTTTTACGAACTTGACTTTCCAATTCAGTTCAATTTTTATCATCTCCACTGAACTCTTACCAATCGTTGCTTGTTTATTCGAAGTCATAAGAAGAATTTAAGAGCAAGAATTGGTCAGTAACTGATTGGTCAGAGTGCACGAGATGAATGAGAAAAGCCTTCTCGTATGAAATATTGTATATTCGACGTGCAACCAGATCTGAATATTTCCATTGTCACTGTCAGTAGTACTGACACCTAATTAGATGCACAACGAATTTTTGCATCCAACACGAAGTGTCCCTTTAAGTCTAAGCCTTTGCTAGCTATTTCCAACAAGAAGGTAGGATAAAGCTATATTTTGAGTTTATTCTAA
>NC_090892.1:17178625-17183625 GCF_036669925.1 Montipora capricornis | reverse complement strand
GCACAATCTCTTTAACATGCTCTTCATTGTTCCATTAAACTTTTCCGTCAGGCCATTACACATAGGATGATAAGGGGTCGTGGTGAGCTGTTTAATGCTCAAAAGCCGCGTCACTTCCTTCATACACTCAGAGACGAACTGCGTACCAAGGTCACTCAAGATCTCTTCAGGAACTCCTAAACGACTAAAGATATCCACCAACGCTTCTGCCACAGTCTCAGTATCAATGTTCTTCAGCGGGACAGCTTCAGGATAACGAGTTGCAAAGTCGACCAATGTCAATATATATCTATGACCGTCCTCACTCGGGGGAACAATAGGTCCAACCAGGTCGATTGTTACTCTCTTAAACGGCTTGTCAATTAATGGCATCTTCTCTAGGGAAACCTTCGGTACGGAACCCTTGTTAACTGTCTTCTGACATACATCGCAGGACTTGCAATAACGAGTCACGTCCCCTTGAATGCCTGGCCAATAGAACGCGCTTTAAATCTTATCAGTCGTTTTGTTTATTCCCATGTGACCTCCCATGATCGATCCGTGAGCTAGTTCCATTATTCGACTTCTCAGCTGCACAGGAACCATAACCTGCTTCAGGGGTTTACCTCCGTTCACATAAGGGTGCTTGTAGACGCGGTACAGAACTCCACCTTTCACTTCAAATGAAGTCTCAGCCTGGCCTCTCACAACTACGTCATCTTTCTCCCAAAATTTCTGTAGGCTCTCGTCATCACGCTGCATCTGCTTGAGCTTTTCTCTATCAACTACAGGACATCCTTTGGTACCCGGTACCTTCAACGGAATATGTTCTCCAGCTTTCTTAGCTTGACTTCTCGTGGTTACAGCACAAGCTTTTTGTACAGGAACTTGCCAGCTTGGGTCTTGGTCGTCAGCGGCTCTTGCGCCTGGCACATTACCAATAATTAAATCATCGGGAAGACACTGCGCTTCCACTTGGCCCTTGAGATAAGGTGTATCAACATCAATCTTTGCGATGGGAACTTTCCTTGCCGTATTGTCAATGAGCAGCATAACATTAAATTCGCCAGTAAACTGATCCTCAGACACAAGGTCCCTCTTTACTACAATTCCACTACAACCAGTATCTCTCAGGACATCAACAGACTTCTCTCCAACTCTACCTTTCACGACAGGCATTTTACTTCTCACTCCAGTCAACGGTTCAACACAAGCACTACTCAACAATGGAATCTTCTTACCACAGGCTAACAGCAGCTCATCATCTTTAATACAGGCCTTAACTTCTTCATCAGTAGGTTTAACCTCAGGTGGCTGAACTAAACAACTGGCACTCAGTTGACCACGCTGCACAGGGTTACCATTCTTACTATGTCCTCCTGATCTGCGTCCACCTGATCGACAGTTTCTAGCTTCATGTCCCTGCTTGCCACACAGAAAACACTTCTTTGTTAGGGTTGGGCAGTTGACAGCTTTATGACCTCGGGTGTTGCACTTAAAGCAATGCAGAGCTGGTGGATTAATCTGCATGTTCTTGGCTTCGTCCCTCTCAGGCTTTACTCTTGGCTTTCTGCTCGCTAAGCTGAACAAATGTTTACCATGGGCCTCCAAGTACTGGTCAGCGATCTTCGCAATCTTTGCTAGAGTCTCAGGTGCCCTTTCTCGCAGGTGAATTGCCAAATCCTTAGGGCAAGAGTCAATAAATTGTTCTTTCACGATCAAATCCTTAAGACCATCAAAGGTTCGCGCAGTATTCGAAAGCTCTAGCCACCGTAACAGGTATCTGTCCAGTCGCACAATAAACTGCTCCGGACTTTCGTCAACTTCTGGTTTGGATGCTCTAAATTTTCGACAATAGCCGTCTTCGGTAAGGTCATATCTCTTCATTAACGCAATCTTTACCTTGTCATAATCCTTAGCTGCGTCCTCCGATAGACGTGAATACACTTCTAGTGCCCGTCCAGACAACAGAGCACTGAGCTTCGATGCCCATCCATCTTTTTTCCACTTAGCTGTCTCGGCAAATCTCTCGAACCTCTGCAAATACGCGTCCAAATCGTCTTTGCCATCAACAAACGAGGGGAGTTTAGGTGCCTTGGCCCGATCTTCGCTGTCACCTCTTTCTGTAGTACGACCATCACCATTCATTGCTGCTATTCTAGCAAGTTCTAACTCATGTTCTCTCTTGGCAACCTCAGCAGCTTCCTTCTGTCTCATGAGGTCAACTTCCTGTTGTAACTTCCTAATTTCTCTTTCCTGACGTCTCGCTTCCCTTTCTTCATCCTGTCGTCTGCGTCTCTCTTCTCTCTCTTCCTCTTCTTGAAGCTGCCTACGTTTCTCTTCACGTTCTTCCTCTCTACGTTTCTCTTCGCTTTCTTTTTCTTCTTGTTCACGCACAAATTCAAGCAGCTTTTCTCCTTCCAGACCAAACTTTTCGCCAAGCTGAATAAATTTCTCCATTTCACAGCACTAAAGTTCCACGGCTCTTTCACTCGCTACAACTTTTTCCACAGCGCAGCTATTTCCTTCCAAGTTGTGATCCTTTCCTGGTTAACGTAGTTGGCAAACAAATGAATTCCTCTCCCGGACAGCCCCCAATGTTACGAGTTCGAATGTTTTGAGGAAAGGCAGTTTGCAAACTAAACTGAACGAAGGGTTGTCGGAACAACAACAAGAAGACTTATTCCAAAGTGAACGTAGTTTCCACGAAGTAAAACTCTGAACAACACGTATTCAATAAACTTACACGGCCTCCGCCAACTTGAATAAACACTGCTTCTGTCACACTTGACTAAACACGGCTAACGCCAACTCTCTTCACTTGTGAAAAACACTACGCTTGGACTCGTCTACTTATATACTCTGACAATAAACTTCTAGAACTTTCTAAAATAGTAATGAATCTAATTATAGAAAGATTGCAAAACACACCGATTTAGAAACGCTTACGCACGAACCTAAAAATAAACAAACTACAAACTCTCGCGAAGCTTCTAGACAGTGACGCTAGTCACGCAATGCTATTTTTCGTAACACATTTGCTGCCATAACATTGCCGTTTTCCTAAGCAGTGTTGTAAAGTTAATCTTTCTTGTAAGACATTACGTGCAAATTGTTGAAACTGGTGGAAACCACCTGAACTATTTTGGAAGATGATAAAGTGGATGTTTATGAAACATAACGTCTCGTTTTTAAGATACAGGAACAATTTCACTGAGTAATCGGAATTATCCCCAGACTACTTTTCGGGCCCTTTCGGGAAGCGCACAGCTGCTTGCAACGGCTGAATGTACGAGTAGACTATGAACAGCCTGTCGTCCGTTCAATTCTTTCATAACGGCATGCAAGAACATGCGAAACGTTGGAGCGAGGGGTTTTTTTACGCCCTGCTCGGTGGAATAAACAAAAAAAGGACTATTCTCAGCTTGACCTGCTGGGTTTTTCCTAACACATTTCAGATTCATACGGTATGAATTTCAGTTTTAGCAAGCGTCTTAGCGTGGAGATTCGAGTGCTTTTGAAGTAAGCATGCACAAAGTGGAACACTTACACTTGCTTTACTCGTACTCCAGTGCGATAGTCACTGTTATTTAGGTCGCTAACATGTGTTGGATAGATTTCTTTGAGGAAGGAGGCATTTAAGGGTAAATTAGCATTAGCAGATGACCGCTCAGCTAGAAAACTGATCATGTTATTTGTTATAATAACTTTTTTTGCTCATGGAAGTGTGAGCAGAACATTTTTTTGGTAATCATGGCTCACCGAGAAAGCCCTTTATATACAGATTGAAAAACCTCGAGTAACCTGATAAAGTTTAAATCCATATCTGGGATTTCCGTGAGCGTCATTGTGGGACGCCTTTCTGTCAGTAGACACCGTCTGTTCTCGGAGGATTTACTAAAAGGAAAATAAACAATCGAATATGGACTCGCGCGATTTCCTCAATTCCCTATTTTTTTCTTCACAATTTAACGTCTTTTTATAGGTTGCCTTTCAAGATCACCCTTGGTACCTTATTGCATTTAATTACTTGTGCGAGTTTTCATTTTACGTTGAGGTAAGCGCTTAATAGCTACGGTTAAATTACTAGTTAATTAACAATTATTCAAGAGCGCGCGTTGGATATGAGATGGTAAATAGCCAACGAGGCGCGTAGCGCCGAGTTGGCTATAACCAGTCTCATATCCAACAAGCGCGAATGGAATAATTGTTTTATTAAATTTCTTTAAACTCCAAAAGTTTAGAAAGTACGAAATGCGAGCGAAAAAAGCGAGCAAATCATCCGAGCGAAATCGCAAAAACTTGATGAGAACCGATGCGATGTCGTGTAACACCTTGTGGTCAGACAGACGCAGACTCGTCACAAAAACATTTCTTACCTTTTCGCGTACTTCTAAACGTCGGAATTTAACCCAGTTGTCCAGAAAAACTTTTTTTTTGCTTTCTTCAGAGAGAAATTTCGCTTTCCGGCGAAAAAACTTTTAGCTTGGCAACACTTAGATCAATCATTTACCATATAAGGTCAAACTAAGGTATATGAGCTGATAACCGAGATTGAGTGAACCAATCAGAGCACGAGAATTGCATTATCCGAGGTTGAGAATTTAATAATTTAACATAACCAAAAAAGAGAACGATTTATGCTGATAGTTTTGATGACTGTCAACACTACACAGCTTTGATGTTATTCATATCAGGGACAGGGATTACTTCATGGAAAATGCGCGCATACGATATGTATTCACGAGTTGGGTAGTATCAGAAAACGAACGAGTGAGTCCAGCGAACGAGTGAGTTTTCTCATACGAAACAACGAGTGAATAGAAATCGTACAAAGCATTTTTCATGCCGTAATGTGTTTATTTCATAGGTACCGAGATTTTTTTCGTGGTAGTGTTTGATAGACAAATTTATTTCGTACAAATGGAGTGGGGCGATGAAATCACTAAAAAATGGTTAAAAATCGCCCAACCGAAAACTTATTTGATAAAATTTACAACACTCACAGTGTTTCAAATATT
>NC_090892.1:17163625-17173625 GCF_036669925.1 Montipora capricornis | reverse complement strand
TTTTAAAACGGAATGTAATGCGACTAATAAATATTAAATATATAGCGCTACATTTCTTTCTGTAACAACTCTTTTTTACTGCGAATCTTTTCATTTTCACATCCCACTAGCCAGAACTTTCCTTCCCCCAAAACCCCGATAATTTGCGACTCCATTCTTGTAACGCTGTCGGGAACTCTGTTGAAAATGCAACACCAACATAAACAATCCAGTCGTGAAAATGCGACCTCATCCAACGGCACATCCCCACATCCTCATTAGCTCATTAATAGAACCACCCCCAATTTATTTCTTTCATTAAGTATGTCACCAAGAAACTTAACGTCCTTAAAAACTCTTGTCGTGGCCAGGGCTTTCCGAGGCATTCAAACTGAAGTTACAGAGCACTATCGAAAGCGCTAACTAAAAACATGTAAACATTTTGAGCAATCGCGTGGAAAAGACTCTCCTGGAAAAAAATAATGGTTTGCTGGAAATAGGTTTTTTATTTAGCTACTGTCAAGATTTGATTGCAATCAAGCAAAGCGTCTTTGAGATGTGATCTTTACATTGTTATCTTCAAGGCAAAAATTAATGTCTAGTTAAGCGCCTAAACCATAAAGAAAAGCCTTTTGTATCAGACGAACAAACTCCGCCGCATCACCTTTCCCCATATTATTTTCCAATCACAGCTGTCGATCTCTCACAAGTTCTAACATTCCTCTAGCTTCAATTGGATTTTTGACGCATGTTTTCGGAACGGATCGGTCTTCATGCTAAACATTAACAGAAACAGGAATTGCACATCGATCTCATCAATCTCAACAGCAGCAGCAGAAAAGGTGAAAGCGGACCAACGCAAAAGCTTTCAACAGAAGGATAATGTAGGATGTGCGTTAAAACCATCGCAAACAAATGGAAACCGGAGATAAGCGCTGGCCTGATGGGCCTTTCTAAGGCTCGTAACAGAGACTTTTGCTGATTGTGTTTATTCTCGTTCACTGATAGGGTACTGGCAGAGACTGATTTAGCACCTCTTGAATTCCCATGATTTTTATTCAGATAGTTCGCCGATATGCTTTGTCAAGAGTTTGAAGGCCAGTTCTGATAATATGATCTTTGTCTTAATTCCGCTAACCTTCCCTTCTTCGCATCACCCATATGTTTCTCTGGTCCTTCTCCTATTTTGTCTTTTTTCCTTTCTCTTTTTTTCCTATTGCTAGCGCCAGACCTTGAATATTCACGTGGCTTTTGGGTCTTCGTCGCTTTATGCCTTCTTAATTAAAATACGATTTAATGCCACAAACAGTTCATAATCCTGGGTATCCTGTGGTTTCAAGGGTCGGCATTTTCTGCGCCATTTTGAATGACACTGATCATACGTAAGATGCGCAACTGACTATCGCGCATCTCGTAGTTTTCATAGTAGTCTGAGTAAGTCTTAGCATCTAAAGACGTCCTCGTGGTTTTCACAGTATTGTAGTAAAGTTAAGGAAAGCGTGACGGTTAACGTGACAAGTCGAACTATAAGTTGATAAGTTGATCAGTTACTCGCCTGATACGAATCGGAAGTATTGCGGCGTAACCTAAACTTTAATTTGTAAAACAAATATCGGAAAAACAAAAAAAAATCTAATAAAGTAGTCAAATCAAATTATTAAAATTTTTGACTGTAATTTCAATAGCTTTAAGTCTCGTACACCCATATGACATATGCAGCCGTTTTACTTATTGTGCTTTTACCGTTTTCCGTTTTCCCACAACAGGTATACATTTAAAAACACCCTCTCCAACTTATTCGGCTGTATTACAGATCATAAATAATGTACACTGAGTAACAACTGGTCTGAACTGTAAAAATGAAACAAGAGGTTTGAGCTGATACAACACCCGTAATATACGCCCTCGGGACAAAATTATTGAAACACCTTGCCCTCCCACAATGTTGTTTTGCCAAATGGGCTCAGAAACTCGTGTTGGGCAAACAACAGTGTGAGGGGAGTGTGAGCCGCAAAAGTTTCAGGTTTGTATATCGGTGTTCTGTTCCAAGGATTTTTGTGACAGGCTCTAGAATTTTTCTTTACAGCTGCTGCCTTTTGCGTGCTTTGATCACTGTATCCCACGTAAACGTCTAATTGACGTCTTGTTGTTACGAATGATAGGGAACGGTCATAATGTATGTGGTAGGGGGCTCTGTGGGTTTTTTACTGTAACAAATTTACGTGGAGGAGGGACTTCTAAAACAGCGTTAAGTCAAGGCCTTGGAAGGTAAAGGGGCATCAAACAGAAGCCAGAGTCGGAGTTTGGTTTTACCAAAAGAACTTACAAGCAAGCGAGGTTAGATGAAAAGCCCCTTACACTACTGCGTATGTACTTCTTCTACCTGAACGATAACAATCATCGCTAACGACGTTATCCATGTATATTTTACCATCTTTGAAAACGTCCCTTTGCATAAAAATTTTAGTAACAATACTGTATACATCCTTAGCTTCGCGTTTATGTTTCAAGACAGAGGATTTTTCTCATGAATGTGAGGCTAAGGATGTATCAAGTATTGTTATTCAAATTTGGGCGCCATTTATGCAAAGGGTCTATTGAGTAATAGCGTAGTTAACAAATCATTATTTCGTTCAATATGTTCACCATACTTACCTCATTCAATGCTGATTTGAGTATTTGCATAGCAGGAAATTAATTTTCCTTAAATATATTTAGCCGGAAATGTACGTCATTAGATGCTCGACTATTTTTTATCAGCGTCACAAAGTGTCCCTTTGCCCCCCAAAATGAAATTGTCATGAATTCTGGAATTATGCGAAATTCAGTCCTTGCATGCTCGGAATATTATTGCCTCATTTCTCAAAAATGTTCTCTTCTCACTGAGAACCAGCAATGAAAAAGTAACAAATTTCTGTTTTTTGACTTTACAGCGTGTTGAAAGTGCGATTAAGCAAGTTCTTTGTCCAGCTAATTATTGTAATCCATGTGTTCGCCTGTGCTTGGTTTTACTGTGCCTGCCCGTTTAATCAGTGCTCTGAGAGCGGCACCTGGATCAGCCAACAAGGTAATTTTTACATTCAATTTACTCAGCGTTGATAGAGATATTTAACGTGACCCTCACGTGAAAACTCAATTGCAAACAACAGGTTTCTGCGCAAGCTTGCATTAAAAAACATGAAGATTTTAATTTGTTTTTTTTTTTGTTTAGAGAATCTGTTGAGTTGCCTATTTTTTTTTTAATTTACATTTTCAAAGTTTCAAGGTCCGAAATTCTTTTTCTCGTTACGTTTGGACATACAGAAAAGCGAAAATATTGATTTGTGTAGTAAAACATTCAAAATATATCTTCTTACTTAATAGCATATTCTTTTTGTGGAGCGACATATTTGTTCATAATTGTTTCTTTTCTTCGTTCTTTTCTTGGGTCCTTTTCTTTTCTTTTTGAATGAATGCCAAATAATATATTAATTTAGTATGAATACACAGGTGATTATACAAAATCGCGTGCTCTCATTGGCTCGCTATCTCGGATTATCAGCCGATAATCACCTCGACGGACAAAATGGCTGCCAGTAGTCGTTTTGCCACTGTAAGTGAAGATGATTTCGCTTTGAAATGATTTTTTTTTTCTCTTTTTTGAAATAATCACCTGTGTATTTATACTAAAACAATTATTCGCTTCAGGCTCAGTGATTATCGGTGAATATTCACCTCGACTTCGTCTCGGTGAATATTCATCGATAATCACTTCGCCTTCGGCGAATAATTGTTAAATATTCCCTTCAACCATCACAGGAAAACATCCGGCGCTGGCAGCAACTGCCAAATTGTATCCCGGTCGGGCCATTTAAATTTGATCAGGGGCACGTGGCCTTCAACCAATCACAGTATTCGTTTTGTTCAGTGAAAGTCCAGGTATATAATTACTCCGAGTGAAACAAATTGTTGGCGTAAAGATTGTTTAATTTTCGGCAATAATTATCTGGAAAAACGAAGTTAAACACCCGTTGGCAAAGGTATGAACTCTTTTCTTATCTTTGAAAACTTTCAGGCCAAATTTTGTGGCCCTCTTTGTATTTTGTAGCACAGCATCATCTTGTATTCTCAATATTTCCGATTCAGAAATCCTACCGAGTTTACGCCGGCCATTTTTTTTTTGTTTGGATCACGCATTATTCACTCCGTAGGGAGGTGCTATTTCCAAAACGAGAGCAAGTGTTTCATCGGGATATCCAAACACCGAGAAACAAATGAAAGCACAAGGCCGTAGGCCGAGAGCTTTTATTGTTTTGAGGTGTTTGGATACCCCGATGACACACGAAGCACGAGTTTTGGAAGTAACTTCTCCAATTAGAATTGTTTGCTATCTAACATTCCTTCCTGGATAATTTCAATATCAAAGATGTTTTTCACCCGCTTAATTAATTTGCATTTATGATGCGATTTGATTTATTCTGAGATGTGAAAGTTGCATTAACAAGTTCAGTTGTGATTTAGTCAGGATGTATACCGCAACAAAGTCTTTCGAGAGATTTAGGCAGCCGAAAAGTGTGGTGGATGAGAAGAAAAGTGTTGATAACGCAGTACCGAAATCAACAACTTATAAAACCAAATGATCGTGTAAGGTTTTCGAGGAATGGAAACAGAATCGATTAGGGAAGTCCTGTACTTTGGAACCCGGCGGCCTTTTTACCACGAAAGACTTTGAAGAAGGAGTACAAACTTTGGATACGGCCATTACAGAGACGTCTGCATGCAGTCTCAACTACTGGCTGTCGAATTTCGTTCAAGAAGTAAGCACTTCTTCTGGGGAGCGCTATGCTTCATTGATTTTGTGCAAGTTGTTATTGTGCATATTTTAGTGGTATATACCACTTTCACTGGAGAGTGGTATATTGTTTTTCATTGGGTATCCAAACACATGCACGTGATGTGGTATACATGCAGTGATTTGTAGTTGACTTTATGAATTATTAATGAGTTTGAGAATGAATAATGCTCAATTACTCCGAGATAGCGAACCAATCAGATTGCTTGAAACACCAAGATCACTGAGTGAAGTATATACCAACAATAATTATTATTTTAATAACTTACGTAATGTGTTGTAGTTATTTACAGTATATTTTGTTATATACTTATTTTCAAATACTGCGTTGTTCTTGATGACAGAATGAGTAAAATGAAATGAAATGAAATGAAATGAACTCTGATCTACTCTGCAAGTTTCTCGCAAGCATTGTCATTTGGTTTACTCGCCCAGACACTTGACACATATTTGTAAATGTAATGTCATTGCAGACCTGATAGAAGCGCCAGCCTTCGCTCGTTACTGTACTTCATTCTACTGGGTTGTGGCGACGATGACGACAACAGGGTATGGAGATATCCACGCTCATAACACGTATGAAATGGGTAAGGATTTCTTTCTGTCATTAATACTGTCGGCCTCTATGATAAGCAAGTATCAAGGTGACTACTAGTACAAACTTTCTCCATCCAACGCTTCTGCGCTTTCTTTAATTTAGATCGGGTGAACTTTTTTCTTGCAGCTTGAATTTGTACTTCATAAGAAATTTAAGCAAACACGAAGGCCACCGCAGTGGCAAACACCGCAAAGCAATAAAAAAAAAAAAATTCTTTTTCGTCCTCTGCAATTCCACAACTTAATGTTTTCTCGACAACAGTGAAAAGTTCTTTCTCTATCATTAGTTTCAAATCGTTTGAATCAATCGAGTAAACTGGATGGGTTTTTGCAAAATCCTCCCAATAGCGCAAATTTACCCCCCGTTGGTCTATCATACTGAATAGTTTTTTGAAAAGATGCGGGAGGTTGAGTTCCGTTTTAGAGAAGAATGATTTGACCTGTATTTATGCAGGGTTTGAAGCTTGTAAGGCCGTTTGTCGTTTTATTCAGGATAAAAAAAACAGGCAAAAGATTAAAAGAGAAGTTATGTCCAAACCAAGGGTCACTAAGCTATTAAGGTGATTCCTCAGTATTGCACTGCGCATCCTGTACTGCGCACTCGGTGTGTCAATATTTACAAATTGGTCAAATTTGTAACATTGTAAATATAGCGTAAGTCGATCATACACGCTGAAACAGTTCTCAAAAAACGTGAGAGAAGTTGTGAATGACCATAACTCTTTGCGAATAAGCACGTGCATTCCGAGAACATGGCGAATTTTGTTGTTTCGATCCACGATAATCGAGATAGACAGGTACGATGGTGGTGTACTCTTAAACGAGCTCGGTGACCTATATTTTTTATTTCATAATTTTGGTGTACAAATTATTCCCTTTAGAAGAATTTGTTTTTTTTAATTTATCGGAAGGAAAAAAAATATATAGCTAAAAACGTACACAAAGCCCCTTACCCAGGGATGTAAATTATGATCTTAAAAACAGCGACTCGAGAAACTTTTTGAGTCGACGTCGTTCTAAGTTGAGTGATTTTTCCATAAACTATGTAAGACAGTGTTCCATATACTCTAGACTTTCTACCTGTGGGGTATTTTTTCAAGTGTTACTTAAAAAACCATCTCGTTTAGCTACCGCAAAATGTGCCCTGAGCTGGTGAAATGTTTGGATGATTAGTATCAGTACAGGCATCAATGGGGTAAGATTGGCCCCTTATATCTCTTAAGCAAGCACGGTGACATATCTTTTTTATTGTAGTTTTCAAAACAGGGATTTGTAGGGAACATTCAGGGAAAGTTTAAAAAAGATCGTTCGACAACCTTTTTTTCTGAGGAATCACCTTAAAGGTGGATTTTAAACAAGCAGTCACCACAAGGTCTCTTTTTGAAGCCTTGTCTTTACGTTTCACTCGAAGCATCTTGTCAATGTAGGGCGTGGTCTCGCCAATTTATAATAACTAGCTTGAATTTACATTTTTCTAGCCCTGGCAAGCTTTGTAATGATTTTTGGGAAGCCCCTCTTTGGATTAATCCTCGGTGGCATCGCGTCCATGTTGGCAAATGCCGACATCAGGCGGGTGAAGTATGAGGAGAAACTCGAAGCTATTCAGGTATGTGGTCAGAATTACTGCAAGAATCCAGGACTCGACCAGAACTAACAGCATGTCTCAAGTCATACGTACTACATTCTTCCAAGGGTGGCCGTCGAGAAAAAATCCGGGACAGTTTCGGAGCTCAGTTGAAGTCACAATTTGCTGTAAACAAGCTAATCAATAACTTTACCCAATCTAAATTTTGCAAAGTCAAAATGTTGTTTTAGATCAATTACCTGTTTAGCTAGTTTTGCAAATGTATATGATCGCTGCACGGACCGACGTAGCCTCCTCTCTCGACCTCGTTCGTGAGTGAGTGTGACGGTATCGGAGAGGATTTATTTGTATTTGGATTTATTTATTTATTTATTTGTTTATTTGTTTGTTGGATTTATTCCCGCAGTGATGGATCATTCCCTCTGTGTGAATTTATCAATAAGATTTATATCTAGATTTACAGTATATGCGACCTTGATCTGACCATCTGCGTGATGAGCACGTTACTGAATCGCATTGTACTATCGTTCACTTGCACTGACTTGTGTTCCAGAGATTACTTTCCCATAAAAGTGGCCCAATGGTCAGTAATGTGACATCTCTCGTAACCAGGTATTGCTTGGTATTGTAAGCCAATCACATTATGCGTTACGAGAGCTGGTGACTCACAATGGTCGCCAAAATAAAAATTACCTGAAATATCTAGGGTCGCTAACGTTTCCTACCTTTAATTTTCAAAGAACGGCGAGGCGTTTACCCGAAGAAGAATAGTTTGTCTCGGCTTTTGAAAGAAGAATAACCTTTTCTACAGGGTCGACGTTTTGCCAACTACAGATTTCTGCTCGCCTAGCCAAGGCCTAGCCTAGACACGGGGTGCAGGGATGGCGCAGTGGTGAGAGCACTCGCCTCCACCAATGTGGCTCGGGTTCGATTACCAGACTCGGTGTAATACGAGAGTTGAGTTTGTTTCTTTCCTTTCTGCACCGAGAGGTTTTTCTCCGAGTTCTCCGAGTAGTCCGGTTTTTCTCTCTCCTCAAAAACCAAAATTTGATTTGATTTCCGTTGATTTGTTTATTCTAAATTACAGTGTCCCCAATTAGTGCTCCAGCGCTAGATGATTAGACACTTAAATAAAGTTCCTTTCCTTTCCTTTCCTTTTTCTGATCAAAGTTGAGGTGATGTTATCAGTGACTCGTTTAAACAGGGAACCTTTTTTCTCATATATCGCTCAAGTTTACCCTCTTACCAGGGAAAACTTTTTCCTCATAAACCTAAACAGAGTCTTATAAACAGTACCTAAGAACTTACTGAGATGCTTGGAGATAGAGTATTTTGTTTTCTTTCTTTTATCGTTGTAAATGAAAATTGGCATGGGTCTGTTTCTGTTTTCGAGTCATTAAGTGTACTCACTAGGATTCATCCAACATTTTTCAGTTACACATGTCTGATCAAAACATCCCAAAAGCGCTGCAAAATCGAGTGATGAACTTTTATGATTTCATCTGGGATAAAAACAAGTAAGTTGAATCCTTCTACGACTAGGACAAGTTTTTTTTTTTTTTCCTAAGGAACGTGTAAAGTGCTTTAAGTAGTCTGTTCAGTCACATACGACCCGCAAAAAGCGCAGAAAAAGGATGTGAACAACTACTCGCTCAATGTGGATGACGCCTCCATAAAGTTAAGAAGTGATTGGTTAAAAATTGGGTCACACAGTTTCCGAACAATGGACAACTCGATGCTCGAGTTTCGTTGCACATTTTTTTTTTTTTTTTTTGCGAAACTACCAACATGGATGCACTACGCACTAAGCACTACGCGTGTGCTCCACACTTGTGCAACTACATATTAGCCAGTGGCGTCCTCATCGAAGTCGTCATTGCGATAAGTCACAACTGTTACCATGGTGACAGCAACCAGCGGTTGAAATATCACATTTTTTCCAGTAATCAAGTGCTTACTTGCTCAAACACTGGAGAGTCACTTTTAGAAGATTGTTAAATTAGGTCAAGAGCTAACATTATCTCCATTTATTTATAGGGGCATAGATCACGGCACTTTATTCTACGACATGCCAGTTTGTATGAAGGGCGAATTATGCTTAGAAATGGTTAAGGAAATCATATACGCGGTACGTTTTCTCATTCCGGAAGTACAATCGTACTCACCTCGAGGCAAAAGGAGGAGGAGTGGGTCTTAAGAACTCTTCAAAGTTTGCGTACCTTTAGTGACCGATCGACCGATCGATTTGAAGTGCACCTGCCCTCAAAATCCTTTCATTGGGCGAACACTGAAAGCCGAATTTGTGAAGTCATATATTTTCCCCTTTTGAATTCAGTGAAATGCGCCACTTACTTAAACAAGGAGTCAGTTGTTCCAGGGCTGAGTAAGTAGGAGGCACTGGTGTTTTCCTTACATGACATCAAACACCGCTTGGAATACTTGGATGGAATAAAATTAGAAGTATAAATCGTTGGACGCATGATCGCTGAATAGACCCACGTGCGCCAGGCCTGTCACTAGCTCAGTCTTCATAGATCAAAAGATCGCAATAATACAATACAATACATACTTAATTAACCACTCCCCATAGGGGCTTTTCAGGGCCAATGAAACAATTAACGAAACGACGGAAAACAACAACAGCAACAACTGTTAAGAATCCCAACTGGCCGGAGGCAAACCAGTTGGCTATTTACAAGTGCAGCTGGGAAGTCATAGCGGGTCTTGAACGCGGGATGTTAGGATCTCAAGGCACAGGCCCTAATCACTCAGCCACACTGCCTCCACCGTTTTTACAATGGTGAAACACATCTCCCAAAGGCGAAGAGATTTAATTCAGCATTAAAATAGGTTAAGATATGCACTGTTAAATTACTTCAATTACCTTTAACTGCCTTTTGTATATTTTCACTTACTTTTTCGTTTGAATAACCCAGGTTCCACTGTTCGAGGGCACCCAGCTTCCATTCGTTCGTCTTCTATGTACCAAAGTCAAACCAGTGTATTTT
>NC_090892.1:17146125-17158625 GCF_036669925.1 Montipora capricornis | reverse complement strand
TCCACGTGGAATGCACTGATCAATGCAAGGAACAGGCAGGGGCTGTCAATAAAAACGCTAGTTGTTGTTGATATTACGGTGCTGGATCAGCTCAAAACTCTTCCTCCATTTTTGCTCTGGCCGTGAGGCGCGGAGCTAAAAATCGAGAGTGGTTTGTTTTTCATTGTAGTAGACTGCCAGCAGTCCCTTCTAACTCAGTCAAACCCGCCCGCTTTGGTTACGCAAACGAGCCGAGGGGATAATGGGGACAGAGCGAAATAGACGGACTGCACGCTTTTCTGTAACCGAGGCGTTCAGAATTTCCCTTTGCAACAACAACCGGAAAATCGGATTGGCAATGGACCATTGTCAGATTTTTTGGACGAGTTAGTACTCATGGCTGATTTGTGATTCCGAAATATGACTTTAAAGTTGTGAATCCTAACTATTGGACATTACATCTGTTACAAGTGATCAGATAAATTACGTTCTTAGATTTACAATGAAAGTGTTGTCTGATAAAATAGCTCCTGCTGGTACTAGCGCGAGAAAAGTGGTCCGATTCTACAAGAAAATTCTTACAGAAATCGCATTTGCCTTTACATTTAAAGCAACCTTGTCTTTCTGAGTGATTGAGAAGACCCGGCCTGTAAGTTGTTTAGATTTCAATGAAAATAACTCCACTCAAACAAAACAAATGGAGCCGTGTTTGACGATGTGGAGGGCTTAAAGAGAGACCATAAAAACTAACTTTTTACAGCAGTAAAAGTGTTTTTGTACTGAGGAACATTTTGAGATACAACACTTTTCACATTCTACTTATTCGAAAAGGAAAAATGATGATTTATAAAAGAAATAAAGAAGAAACGTATTCACCTTTTCCTGACAACGTCAAACGCCTTGTTTTCTAGTCCTCGACGCCAGGAGGACGGCAAACGCAGACCGGAAATAGCGTCAAAATGCATGCGTAATTAGCTGTCACGCGGGTCATACTAGAATAGATCGCCGTCCTCCCCCCTCACCTGTTGCGTAAGGTCTCTACTGCTGGTACTAGTGCGAAAACGGAGCCGTGTTTGACGATGTGGAGGGCTTAAAGAGAGATCATAAAAACAAACTTTTTACAGCAGTAAAAGTGTTTTTGTACTGAAAAACATTTTGAAGGAACTGTCGTGTTGCGTTACGGATGTGGCTTATGACATTTTGTGAAATCTGATAAATAAGGTTTCATTTCGGAGAGTAAGTAAAGTACTTTGAACATTTGCTGCTTCTGTGTATTCATGGTTTGAAGAAGCAACAAAGCAATAGCAACACGCAAAAACGCAGAAATGGTGAAGTCCGTTCGACTATTTATATAAATCGTGATTTCGAAATGTTCTTACATAAATGCGACCCAAAGACTTTTCCAATTTTCGTCACCTCCGTTCGCGGATTCAATTTTCTGTAAACTTAGTTTGCTCCGGGCCAAAATACGGAATAATTTCTTCTGCGAATTCAGTCTGCGAAGGAAGTAATTCGTGTGCGTTGGGAAGTCCGTGCGAGCTTTACCGAGCCACTTACATTTAGAGCATAAATAAAAAAGACACCTCATGCATATGTCAATATCAAGCCAAGAGTTCCCGACAAGCTCGTGGTTAATTTCCATACCTGACTACGACGACAGTCGAACCATTTTTGAACGTGTTCCACCACAGGCATCCCACGTCATAAATCAAATTTTGCTTACGCTTTACGTAAAAGGCCTTGATTACATCAAGAAAGGATCCCAACTAACGTAATGCTTAGGGTAGTTTCGGTCCTTTTTTTTTTTTCAAGCAAATTTCCCCAATTGAAAAAATTACGAGAATCCTGTGATTTGATAATGTGAGAGTTTGCTCTGAAAATGGGCCGATAAAATCCGTCTAGATCCGCCCATGGTTACCTCGTTAGAAATCTGTTCACCACATTTATAGTCCCCGCAAAGTCTAAGGTTAACTCCACCCGTGTTTTTCAGGTTGAGATATTGACAGATGACGATCCGCCTAAAGTCATTAAAACACTTGACGAAGGCCAGTTCTGTGGGGAAATCTGCCTAGTGTACTCCAGGCCACACAAAGTCTCTGCCCGCGCGGTTTCTCATGTAGACACGCTTGTCCTGACGAAAGAGAGCCTCGATTCTGTGCTTGTTTACTATGGTGAAATTGCTGCGCATGTCAAAGAGGTCGCCGAAAAGCTATATTCTCCACCTATATTAAACAACGGAATCTAGTATCTTAAGGAAAGAGCAAATCCCTTCGTGAGAGACATCGATTAATAACTCATTTTTGTTCATGCTCTATGTACAACATATTTGATCATTTATTATCTATCTTGTTCAAGTATAAATAAAATGTTTTTTTCAACAACCATGTTAACCTTCCACTGCTCTTCTCGCCCGTAACTGATAAATGTTCTCTAGTTCCATTCAATCTGACTACTCCTGGGTCTTCGAGGATTCTTAAAATCCACGGGGTGGGTTTCTCAAATTTTACAGTTTTGTACATTTACTTCCACAAAGAACACTCGCAAACGATGCTTTAATAATTCCATTTGTATAAGTAATCGCGTAATTTCGAGTGGAATTGTAAATAAATAAGCACGCCCATAAGGCAAGTGCAGTTTGTAGTCTTTCAAAAAAAAATACAAGTGCTTAGTTATTTCAAATTGCACGAGAAAAATCGTGTGATTACTTATTTAAAATATACTAGACGCTCTATAAGCGTAAACTGGGTTGCCTGTGGTACGTGTTACCCAAAAACAAAAGGCATTGAGTTGGGTGGTATTAAACTGCAGCATTCTAGTATTTTTTTTTTTTTAAGTGGGGGGAAGGGGGATGATGTAGACCATTTGAGGGGTCACCCAGACGTCTTACCAGCAATGGCTCTTTTGCTCACACGTTCACACGTTGAATTATTTCGTGATGATCTGTCTTATGAGGGCAACGATTTTACAGAAAAGCAAAATATAGCTGAGGTCTTTTACTTTTTTAAGCTTTGGTAATAAATTCATTTCAAAGATAACAAACACGCTCTGGAGTGAAACTCACTCGTTTCTTTTAGTTCCCTTGGACGAAATGGTAAAGTGACAGTTATAAATGAACTCGTTTATGAGGGCAACGATTTTACAGAAAAGCAAGATATAGCTGAGGTCTTTTACTTTTTTAAGCTTTGGTAATAAATTCATTTCAAAGATAACAAACACGCTCTGGAGTGAAACTCACTCGTTTCTTCTTTAAAGGGGCTATGGTATCATTCCATTATTTGAGGTGTGGTGAGAGCACTCGCCTCCCACCAATGTGGCTCGGATTCAATTCCCAGACTCAGCGTCATATGTGGGTTGAGTTTGTTGGTTCTCTACTCTGCACCGAGGGGTTTTTCTCCGGTTACTCTGGATTTCCCATCTTCTGAACATTTGACTTGATTTGCGTTAATTGTTAATTTCAGTTTACATTGTAGCCAATTCGTGCTCCGGCGCTAGAACGACTAGACAGTTGCTTTTCTTTCCTTTTTTTTTTCCAAATGCCCAAAAAGTAGAATAAAACATTGTAGTCTAATAAGATCTCATTCTGTTATTAAATAAGCTGCTGTGGTGTATGCAGGGCTTCCACAGTACCTGTCTGCAGCCCTGGAAAATGTCCAGCGTAGGGCGTTGTCTATAATCTTCACCGTGGAAATCATCCGAACTGGAGCAGAAGATGAAAAGGTGTGATTTTCTAAAAAAGCAAGCAGTCAACCAGAATTCTCATCAATTGTGGAATGATTATAGAGAGGCAAGGAACGACGTAAACACTAGTATTGGGAAAGCCAGGACTAACTTCTTTAATGAGAGCATTAAGAAGCATAGTGGTATTCTTAAAGAAACTTGAAAGGTAATAAATAGTTCCCTTGGACGAAATGGTAAAGTGACAGTTATAAATGAACTCGTTTATGAGGGCAACGATTTTACAGAAAAGCAAGATATAGCTGAGCAAATGAATAACCACTTTTGCTCCCTAGGTAGTAAACCGGCATCTGGTATCCCAGACACTGCTTTTCAACCAGAGGACTTTTTAAATAGAACCGACTCAAATAATTATTTTCGCCGTGTAAGTGAAGGCTACATTCAAAGCCTGATCACTAAACTCAAACCCTCCGTAAGTTGCGGATTGGATAATATTTCAAGCAGACTTCTAAAGCTTTGTAGTCCATATATCTCAAAGTCTATACGAGATATTATAAATCAAGTCTTGGAGACTGGAATATTTCCTGATGATTGGAAAAAAGGCAAAAGTACATCCCATAAACTCTTGTTCTTAGGCCATCGTAGCTTGATTAAGAAAATAACACAAACAGCGGTGATAAACATTGTATTCGAACGCATTTTTATAAAACTTGACGTTTCGTATGCTAGTCAACACACATTTTCAAAAGTGACTGTTACAATTTTTAAAAACTATATATATATCGTAAACAATAGGGGTCTGGAACCTAGACTGAGAAAAATGATCTGCAGCAGTACGTGTCTGGACATGATGAAAAGTAATAGCTAAAACAGCAATAACTTCTCACTACTAATATTGACATTAAGGGAAGGCTTTAGCTCTTGAATGAACAAAGTCTCTTTAATTCTGCAGTGAAAGTCAGTTTTTCCGGACGCTAAAATTTCAAAGTGATCCCATTTAATGTCGTGGCCAGTGGTTTTCACGTGATCAGCAATGGCTGATGAATGGTCACTTTTAGCTAGGGCCTTGAAATGTTCTGTTTTTCTGTCGTGGAGTCTTCGTTTTGTTTTGCCAATGTAGAATTCATCGCAGTTCCAGCAGACAGCTCTATAGACGACCTTTTGGACCTCTGAAAAAAAGAAAATGCGTTGGAATACAATGTTTATCACCGCTGTTTGTGTTATTTTCTTAAAAGTACATCCTATTTTTAAGTCCAATGAAAGAAATATTCTAAACAACTGTAGAACGATTTCTACTCTACCTGCCATATCAAAAATTATAGAAAGGGTCATGCATACTCAGCTGTTAGTATTTCCAAGCAGACGGCAAAATAACTACGTCGAAAACGTGAGCGTGTATGGAGAAGAACACGTCTTTCATCTGATAAGGAGTTATTAAGTTGATTTAGCAACAGAACGGGAACGTCGGTGGCGACGGCGCGCGCAGAAAAAACACCAATGAGAATTCAGAAAAAAGTAGACTCCACTCTTTTCTTCTCTATTCTAAATTCTCATCGGTAGTTTTGCTGCGCGCGACGTCGCCACTGACGTTCCCGTTCTGTTGCTAAATTAGCCTATTTGTCAAAGCTCGTAACCATACTACTCACCTAATGGGCTATTTCCGAGTTGCTGTTTGTCTCGGTTTCGAAGTGAGTCTTGGTGCTCAACTATTGTAAGGGAAATGAGTTTGATTTGCATAAGAATACGCAACTAATTTCCATTTGAATGGTTGTGCACCAGGACTCGCTTTGAAACTCAGGCATGCAGCAACTCGGAAATGGGCAATTGACCAAGCTAGACGTAAAAGGAAGTACTCTTCTTGGTGGTTCTTCAGATAAACAGTATCCCCCACATAATGACTCCGTCTGTACAGGGGCACCCAACGTCAATTTTTGGAAAATATCTGTTCGGAAGACGATTTGAAGTCTAGAATTTTCGGAACATTTGTTATACAATTTCTTGCTTGCCTGCCTGTCCAAGGATTTTTGAACATCTGAGAAATGGTATAATTGCTCATTTTTAACGGATTTTTACCCAAAAAGATCACCTAGAATTTTCGGGAGCCTTTTTTCTGGCTGAATGTTTTGAAAAGGTAAGTTTTGATCCCTATAATTTTCAGATCACTAGACGTTCAGCTAGGAAATCGAACAGATGAAACATTTTTAGGGGATAAAAATATGCCTATATCTACCGTCTAAATACTAAAATATGTTTAACAATGCTATGTTGAAGTTGTTTGAACTATATTCTCGTTGGGTGTCCCTGTCTCTATGGCCAATGACTTCGGACAGTTCTTTATTCGAAAGGATTAAGAACATTCATCTGAAACTGGACAGTCTACAGACACTACATGAGGGAGAATTGTCTCAACCTTCATTCTCTGGAACACCGTTTACTGTATTCCAACCTGCCTTAACAGATGAAATCGAGAAGTTAGTAATGAAGGCACCAAGCAAAACAAGTGATAATGATCCTGCTCCAACACAAGTTGTGAAGGCATGTGAACTTCTACAATCGATATCTAATATTGTCAACTCATCAGGAGGCCTTGGTGAAGCCAAAATTGAAAACATCTAACCTGGATCTGATATTTTTTAAAAAATATCGTCCTGTGAGTAACCTTATCTTTCGCTCAAAGCTCACGGAAAAGGTAGTAGCCCAACAAATATTTCAACATATGTCTTCTAACAACTTCAATCGGCGTATCGCTCTTTCCATAGCACTGAAACTGCACTGATGCGAGTGTGTAATGATATCTTGCTTCACATGAATAAACAACACGTTGTTCTTCTGGTATTTCTTGAGCTCGGTGCTACGTTCGATACAGTGGATCATGGCGTTTTACTGCATCGCCTTGAACACAGGTTTGGTATCTTGGATAGCGCACTTAGTTGGGTAGGATCTTAGTTGACAAATAAAACTCAGCATATTGTCATTGGCAATGGCAAATCGTCCCGTTTTGACCTAAATTGCGATGTTCCACAAGGCTCTTGTCTGGGACCGTTGTTGTTTTCGATATATACTAGTGAGCTGTTTACTACCATTAAGCAACATCTACCAAGTGTACACTGTTATGCTGACGATACGCAAATGTATCTAGCGTTCAAGCCAGATCTAGATGATAGTAGTAAGTACTGCACAAAAAACGCTGTAGCTGCTACTAAAAATGTCTACATGAAATTCGCCAGTGGATGATAAGGGACAGGCTACTTATCAATGATGATAAAACTGAGTTTGTTTTGATAGGTACTAATGCTCAGCTTCGAAAAGTTAGTGTCAGTACGTTGAGAATTGGTGACGCAGAGGTACATCCCTCGATAGACCCTATCAGGAATCTTGGAGTGTGGATTGACAATACGTTTAGTATAAAGCCACATGTCATCAAGACTTGTAAAAGTGCTTTCTTTTTTCCACCTGCATAATATCAGGAGAATCCGAAAATACCCTAGAGGAGATTTCACATGCATTTGTCTTGAGTAGATTAGACTATTGTAATGGTCTCTTGTATGGGCTACCAAAAACCAGAGAGTAAAAAATACAGCCGCTGGAATTGTATACTGCATGCCTACATTCTGTCACATAACACCACTCCTATTTGACTTACAATGTCTAACGGTGAAATTCAGAATCGACTATAAGATTACTATTACTATGTTTAAGTGTCTTCACAATACAGCACCACACTACCTATCAAGTTTATTATCTGTTCAAATGAACTCAAAGTATGGTCTCAGATCAAAGTTTAACAATCAATTGCTACTTTCCAGACCAAACTTTAAGACGTTGGCTACAACATTATTGGTGACTGGGCATTCAATGCTGCCGCACCTAAACTGTGGAATACATTGCCATTGATTATAAGGCAGATTGATAACTTTAATTTATTCAAGAACAATTTGAAAACTTTTCTTTTTAGACATTCAAGATTTTAATGATTTTGAATGATTAGATTAGATTTTATAATTATTTTTATTAGTTCTTATTCCTCTAGTATTTTTGCTTCAAGTACCATTTTATATTTTATACACATTTATATATTTTATTAGTGTACATGTATTGTAATATAGTTGTTGGTAAGCGCATTTAATTTGAAATTTGCGCTATAGAAATAAATGTTATTATTATTATTATTATTATTCCACTATTACACCATTTTACCACATTTGGTCAAGAGAACGCGCAAAATACGGTAATACACTGCAGTGTACAACGGTTTGGAACAGAGCAAATACGGACGGAACGGGAGTTTTTCAATGAAAGAACTTGTTTTCAACAAGAAGCAAAGCCTGAGAATTTAGCTTGTCATCGCTTGTTACTCATCCTTTTGTTTATCCCATCAAATAAAGAACTTTTGCTGGCTTTTTGTGCTGTTTACATCGTTCGCGCGCGCCCTGAAGAACAGATGATGCTTTTTTTTTAAACACCCTTACCAAATAAAATTGAAGCAAAATAACACCTTTTTTATAGTGACAAATGTGACGAGTATTGTAGATTCAAACTGAGACCGGATTTTACCGCTAACAGCTATGCCTCCTGTTCGGCTCAAACTCCAGTTTGAACAAACCTGGTGTACAGCCACTCCATTTTCCTTAGGCTAACCTTTTTCTTTTGCGGTCTTCAAACTCTTGCTTTAGCTCCAGTTAGATTTCTTTCTCTAACGTTGGCTTTGACAAACCAAAATATAGTGAGTCGGTGTCCATTTGCATTAAATCATAGTAGCTTCTGTTTACCTACTTGTCTGGAAAATTGTAATAAAACTGTAGCACTCGCAGCTTGGACATTTTTTACACAACAATGCTAACTTGAAACGCTCTGTCGATTAGTACTTCTTTGTTTTTTCATACTTTGTTTGGTGTTTCACTTAACGCTGTGTCGACTAATGCTTCTGACGTTGTGTACTTGGTGTTGGTGTGTCTTTCGACTGTTTCTATCATGATCGGTTTACGTAGTAGGCGATATTGCCTAACAGCTAGCTTGAACACTTCTGCCAACTGTGCTTGGTCGAGGATTGCGTCTTCTCTGCGCCTGTTTTCGGTTACTTCGTTTACAAAGCAAATTATAATTCGGTACCTTCGTACTCAACGATTCTATGACAGTTTGTGATTACTGATCCCTGTTCTGTGTACCATTCAACTTTAGCAGCGTTTAAGTACAGCAGTATTTTCTTCGCTCATAACGCCCATACTAACTTTTTTTGCTCTGGTTGGGTGTGGCGGTAGCTTTTTGTCAGATAATCCTTCATGTTTTGTGGCACTGCTCCTGTTGTTATGGGCTTGTTGTAAAACTAAGACTCAAGTATGTTAAACTACAGAAAGACAATGGTTGCTAAAGTAGGTTTTTAGTCAAAAGCCCTACAAAAAGGTTGCATGGTTGGTTCTTTGAAGTAACTTTGTTCAATAGAAATCTGACGTCACTTCAATCAGAAGGCGCATGCGCAGCTAGTTCCATTCCTCTGCCGTGCGTTTCAGTGAAAAACATGTACCGTGCATATGGTGAGAGCTACTGAAATTTAAATTGACCAATCAGAATTCAGCGAGCGGGAAACGCTGTCCTATCCGACGTCACGTCAATTGTTCGAGTGCCAGGAAACCATTTAAAAGATTTTGTGGCAACGTTTTTGTCGACCAACCTGGGTTGCCAGCGAGCAGCGATTCGAAAGTCAGCTGTTGTGCTTTGACGGTTATTTGTGCTTTTTCTAACTACTTTAAGATGAATTCAGTCTCGTATATCAAATCACGCGTAAGAAGACGTCAAAACTGTATTGATAATGTATTTATTTATGTTAACTTCGCGAAAAAAATACTTTGATGGCGTCCTTTCGACAGGGTATATCAACAACAACGTCATTTACGCACATAAATCTATCTTTTTCGGTGAAAGGGCAAATTATTGACAGGATAGCACAGTTTTGACTGCCGCGTGCACTGCGGACGCGGGTTCCGTATGCATGGTAAAAACTCTCAAAAACGAAAGGAAGAGACGGTTTTTTCATAAATATATACTTTTTTAAATCCATGCCACAGATTTTGTTACAATGTTTTCATACGTACTGTTGCCGCAGTTGCGTTAAAAATTTGTGAAAAACGTAATTAACACGCTCAGTTTTTAGGCATTTTCTGTTTTGTTCACGAGATTTACCAAATATGGTCTTGAGTCGAACCAAACAAAGGAGTTTTAAATAGAGCACACTTGGCGAAAAAAGTTAACTGTAGAGTTAAAGGGACTCAAGAAATGACTATTTGAAGGAGTCCAAAGCAACGGTTTGGTAGTTAAGAGCCACCCCCACTGGGCCTGGGTTTGATGTATGATTTAGACTCCCAGCGTAGTTCTCCCCTCGTATGCTAAGAAAAACAAAATGGCGTCCTTACCAACCGAAATGTTAAAAGTTCTGTGAGGGGCGTCTTATATCTAAGTCAGTCAGCGTTGGTTTTAAGATTGAGAAATTTGTAGATGACGCTGTTCACGTTAACTTAAGTGGTCTACAATAGAGGTAAGTGTATTGGTGAAACTGGCGGAAGACTAGGTGACAGATTCCGAGAACATATGGGCTCCGCACGGCTGATTGAGGAAAATAGATCTCCCCGTAAGCCGTCATTTTTCATCGTCGGGTCACACTCCTAAGGACATGTTAGTCTGTACTATCCGCTCCGGCTTCAGCAGTGCCTTAAACAGATGTGCTTTTTTAGGCTAAGCAGGTATTTATGCACCGGTCTCTGCACTCACGCGGTTTAATCAAGAGAAAATGAGGGGACAGAGAGGGAGGCTCAGGGCGTTGACCGGGATATTTCATGTCCACGAAAGTTATTTTTAGACGAGGGGAAGTCTTTGTTCTAGCGGAAGTCTGTCTTCCGAGACGTCCGCGTGTTGGCTTGCCTCGCACACAGGTTCTTAGTGAAAAGAGAAAATGGCGGCGCACGTGGAAGGCTGATTAATAACTATTTTCTTTCAAACATCTGACCGAGTTTGGCCTGCATGCCGACGTCTCGGAAGACAGACTTCCGCTAGAACAAAGACTTCCGCTCGTCTAAAAATGACTTTCGTGGACATGACATATCCCAAGGGCTGGACCGGGAGCCTCCCTCTCTGCCCCCTCATTTCTCTTGGTTTAATTAAATACCGACTCAAATTTTCTTTGAAACTCTCAAAGTCAACTGATAGCCAACCATATGTGCCCATTTTACCATTGTTGACAGCTGAGCGAATTCTCACGCAATGAATGGTAAAAATGGGGACATATGATTGGCTATCAGTTAACCGTCGTGGGAATACCGGATCTCGCAGGAGATCTAAAAATAACTCAAGAGGGATTGCGATGGGAATAGGGCCAATATATGAGGGATTACCTCTCTTACCTTCATACTCTCTCGGATGAATCCATTTCCAAAATAGGCAACCGTAGCCGGCCACAAAACCGCAGGACAAACAAGACAAACGATTGTTGTAACTCAAACGCTGTTGGAGATTTTGCCGAAATTCGCAGGTTCGAGCTTATCAAACCACTTTTGAAAGTCTTGTCTGGCTAAAAAGAACCTAAACTCTCCCAAACATTGCTTATAAGTGCATTCGTTGCAGATAAATGTACTGCGATCCAATATGAATTTATAGGGCGTCGAGAGTTCGTTTATAATATGTCAGACAAAATAGACAATATCTTTGAGACAATAATGACAGGAAAAACTCTCCAATGTTGTCTTCTGTAAGTTTGAATCGCTAAGTGTGTGTGATTGTTGAAATATGCTAGAATCTCTGTCAATACGGAATTGCAAACGTTTTGAGGCCTTATTTGTGTTTTTTAGCAAGTTTTAAAAAATATGAGAGGCAGCGAGGCATGCATTAAGAAGGAAAATATTACCTGAAAGCCAACCGTTGTAAATAAGTGTTTTGTCTCTCGCTCTATTTCTCTCATCTTTACGGTGTTCTTCATTGAAATGTTCTCTTCTTCTCCTTTCTCGGCTTCTCTCGAGGCTCTCTTCTCTTAAATTTATCAAATTTTGTCGTCTCTTCTCTTGTGCTCTTTCCTGGTCTTTCGTTGCTTGTCACTAACAATAAAAACTTGTTTTCAAATTTTAAAGTGAAATAAACGCGGCCTGCACAAAAGTTTCCCGCCAAGAAAATTTTCCCATCCGCGCCTCAAAGCTGCATTCGCGAGACTTTCTTAGTCTCCCATCCCCCTCCCCCAGAGTCTGTACGGACGGAGTACGTAGGCTCGGTTAATGACGTGACAACTTGGAGCCCTGTTACTAATTATACATATATCTATATTTATTGGTTGCACTTGAGGTGATTATTAGGCGATACAGTCACCTAAAGGGTCTTTTTCAAAATGGCAGGCCGCAAGCCGATTTGTCGAGGTGACGAAGAAATTAATTGTTTCAAAGAAAATGCATATAGTTTTCAAAATCACTTATGCATTTATACTAATACAATTAATCACCTCAGGTTTGGTGAATATCGGAGAGTAAAAACCTCTTTTTCGTCTCGGTATTCACCTCTTCTTTCGGCCAATAATTATAACAATTCTTTTGCGGAACCTGCGAACGAGACTGAACGAGTGAAACTCGCGCGCTGAATCGATTCACGAAAGCCAGCAAAAGCCACTATTACGTCATTGTAGCGTGAGCAAGAAATAAAACAATAAAAAACGGTTTTCAGCACACAACTCTACTCTCGAAGTGCAAAGTCAAAGGAGTTTTAACTGCTGAAAATGTCATCTTCGTGGGACCAACCAGTACAAATAACTTTCAGAGGGGCTTCTCTCGCTCATAGCGATCCGCATTTCGAAAAAAGAACCTTTGTGATCAATCCTC
>NC_090892.1:17136125-17141125 GCF_036669925.1 Montipora capricornis | reverse complement strand
TCACCTTGAGTTGCCATGCTGTCAGTTTCTGGAGTGAGGGGCGACTGCTATGCAAGGAAAACGTCATCTAAAATAGGTTGTTTGCAACTTCTGGATGACGAACATAAGAAGCTCATAGGAGATCTCTTAGAGAGCTTAAGCACGCGAGTTTGTGAGACGCGGAAGGCAACCGGAAGTGAGCTGTTTTCCCATTTAACCTGTTTTCACACAACCCCATTTACATTGCTAAGTATCTTTTCTCCATTAGAGATGTTTAATATAAAATCGCGAAGACACCACTGTCCTTGCACGCGAATTTTTTTCTTCCGCTTGCCGTTAAGCGTCTCAAAAACGCGCGTGCTTAAGGTCCCTATTAGAGAGCTTTAGGAACGACAACGGCGACGGCAACAAAAACGTCACAAATTTGCATATTTAGTGGGCAAAAATAATAGCTTTGCACGCTCTGCACGTGCGTTTTTCATTTTTGTCCATTTCTTTGCCGTCGTCAGCAAAACAGCAAAGTGAAATAGTCAAATTTGAGGTTTTATGGAGGACGTCAACACTTACAGATAATTTTCATTTTCTCTCCTAATTTAAGCGCCGCTCATAACGTTTTCATTCCTGAGGGACTGTCATACCTTAGTCATATTAAAAAGCTTGGAATAGTCGTGAAGTGATTTTATGTTTTGAGATGACATTCTCGTTGCCGTTCCCGTCGTCGTTGCTAAAGCTCCCTATTGTTTTTGTCCACCAACCTGGCAACCATGACGTAACCAGCAAATTCCCTTTCCCATTTCGCAATTTTTTTTCAATCACGCCATGAAAATTTATGTACTAGTGTGGCAAAACATGTCGTCTGTTGCCCAGGAATGAAACTGTTGTGAACACCGCTTAAAGTTGGAAGAAAATATATGTAAAAAATATAGTGCTGATATTTTCAACAAAAAGGTTTGTGACGCTGTTTCTGTTTGTAGTAAGCAAAAAAGTATTGTTTTTGCTCACTAAATATTTAAGTATTTGGTGTTTTGGTTTCCGTTTTTTGTCGCGTGGGGCAAGAGTACAAGAAACGCACGTGCTTTGGAGACAAAGACAAACGAAGAGGGTTTTCTTTCTGTCGCGAAAACGTGTATCTCATTATTTTTCTCTGTTTCTCGAGAAAATTCAATAAAGAAATATCGTTAAATTTCTACCATCGTTCTCGGCTTATGGAAAGATGAAATTCCGGAAAAGATTGTTTTGTTACTTTGTAAACGGAACATATCGCTAGCGATTTTTGTCGGCAAAAGAAGTTAAAAATTACCCCTTTTCATAATTTAAAAAACATTATGTGCAACTCCAATTTGGATTGAACATGGGAGCACGCCTTTGCCAAATTACAATTGCTGTTGCTTAATAGCCCTTTTCACGGTTAGTTTTTCTCATTTACATTACAGTGTAGTCTAACGTTGATGCGAGGCAATAGGGAGCTTAAGCACGCGCGTTTTTGAGACGCGGACGACGACCGGAAGTGAGCTGTTTTCCCTTTTAGCTTGTGTTCACACAACCACGTTAACATTGCAAAGTATCTTTTCTCCATTAGAGATGATTAGTATAAAAATCTGTGAGACACCACTGTCCTGGCACGCGAAATGTTCCCTTCCGGTTGCCGTCCGCGTCTAAAAAACGTGCGTGCTTAAGCTCCCTAATTTCGGGTTAAAACTACAAAATAGCCCGAAATTGCCTCTCCTACATGCTACATTGTATTGTAATGCAAATGAGAAAAACTAACCGCGAAAAGGGCTATCGCGGGATTTTCGTTCATGTGTGTCTTGGGCAATCTACAGATTCGAGTCGACAACCCTAACATCATTGAAACATTGGGTGAAATAGTTCTTACCATGTTTTCTTATTTCGTTGCCTTTATTGAATCTCAGAATCCTGAGAGAAGGCATGATTTAAGACTGATAACATTTTATGGTGTCTACATGCCTCGGTATTCGCTTACCTCCAAATTTTAAATTCAGGTGTGGAGACTGTTGGTGTTGGAAAGAGGTACATTCTGTCAATTTACTGGGCAACTGCAACTGCCACAGGAACTGGGTAAGTTGTCAAAGGGAACCTCAACTCCGACTTATTCAATAATTTTAAGCCCAACAACGTTATATTTGCAATCTAAAAAAGTGTTCGGATCGCAAAGGAGGCTCGAAAGGGTTTTTCGTTGCTATAGTGTTTGTGAAACGATGAAAGGTACCACAGAAGGATATTTCATAGTGTAGGCAAACTATAAATATCTTTGCAACTCTATTGTTGGGTAACACTATAAGGGTACTTATGGAGTCATATCGGTTACCATGGCAACACGCCAGGACCACAAAAAGGCCCTTTAAATTTCAGTTTTTTTAATTTATCTGAAAAACTAAGTTGGTGACCTACCGTTTTTATTTCTTTGTCGGAAATCTCCCTAAATTCTTTGACTTTTTAGAGAGTATGACAAAAAGTTATCTAGATACATGGAAAAATTGTACTGGATAACTTTTCCCGAAACTTTTTTATTTGAAGTGCCATCGTAAATGATACGTGCCTGCCAAAAATCAAGATAGGTCATCGTGCAAAATCTCGAGATAAAGACAAATTTCTTCCTTAGGTGTTATTTCCGGTTCGCGCGATTTTACGCCGTATTTTCACTTCCACTGTGTTGCGCGCGCCGACGCGCTTCGTGAGTCCACAATATTTTGACCACTGTGATGACGAATATCGATAAGAGTAAAGACAACGCTCAACCACTTTCGATTTGTTAATTTCTCTTTGTTATCGAAAGAACCCAGCTACATGAAGCGCATGAGTAGTAAGTTAAAAAATTGCGATTGAATGCGGAATAGCTTTCTCGGAAATACGCCAATTTCTCGACAAACACTCGTTAGCGTGGAGGGGCTGAGGGAGAAAAAAAAGCATTCTAGCAAGATACAACTACACCCAAGTTGATGAGGTCTCTCCCTTTTTTTAGGGTCTTGCAGTTTTAATCCCTTTCGATATCTTTGCGATTATACACACCGTTAGCAACTCACTCATCAAAGCATGCTTTAAAGTGCACCTCAACTCAAGTATTTTTCATTCTAATATAAATCTTCTCGTCCAAGGCAAACATATATTACTATTATTACCCAGAATTTGTTTTTTCTGTGCTGTTCAAGCCACGTAAACTTAGCAGAACTAGCAGTAATTTGGACCCACGACAGTGATGAGAGAGGAATGGGTCTATTCTCGATTTTACGTCACAAACGGCTTTGCACTCCTGTTTTGCAAAGCTGATTTCAAGGCAGTTGGTGACGTAAAATCGAGAATAGACCCATACCTCTCACATCACGGTCGTAGGTCCAAATTACTGCTAGTTTTGATAACTTTGCGCGTCTTGCAATTGCCGGCAGATAAAAGGCGAAATATTTTGAGGTAAGAATGGTAAAACAGGTTTGCTTTTGAGGGGAAGATTACTATTTTAGACGAAAAATATTTGAGTTAAAGTGCACTTTAACATTTCTGTTCCTTTCCAGCTATGGAGATATACACGCCGTCACGTTGGAAGAGAAATGGTTTTCCATACTTTCCATGCTTGTCGGGATTGGCTTGTTCTTTGGATTAATTTTGGGTGGAATGGCGTCAATGTTGACGAACTTGGATTCAGGGAGAGCAAGATACATACATCATCTTCATGTCATTAGAGATCACATGGTAATGCTACAGAATTATGCTTTTATACGTGAAACTCAAGTTTCGCAGCTTTAAGGCTCTTATATGTTGAAATTGTTCAAGTCCTTATTCACCTTCAACAAGAAATTTGGTGAAACAGGAGTCCATACAGACCTTATTCATAAATGTCGGCCAAGAAATTATTCTTTTGTCTTGGTGCTTATTATCCTCAATAGCCTCGTTAGCACGAACAAATTTAACAGAATTTTCGCTCCAACGTGAAGCTAGTGAGGATGATTAGCACAAAGACAAAAGAATAATGTATTTGCTGCCATTTGTGAATACGGTCCATGGGCTCCTGAATGGAGTCATTTGAAGCATGAAATGGTGGGTGGGGCGGGCATTTTTGAAGATGTGATGATGGCGATGACGATAAGGATGACCACGATGATGATGACGATGACGATGACGATGACAATCTCCATGACGATGATGCCCATCGACATCAATAACTGTGCCGATGAAAGTGGGGTCATTTAAGGTGGCTCAAACTAGGGCTGATATTAGAAGGATTGACGCTACAACACTTTATCACGTAATAGCGTTGTTATGGTAGCATGTAAAACGTCAATTATTGCTAAACAAGATGCGGTCATTTTTGTGACGTACCACGTTACCATGGCAACAGAAAAGCCTTGCAAAACACCCTATATTTTGGCTTTAGTTGCTCATATCTGAAAAATGAACTGGGAGACCCCAATTTTTTATCGCAGTAAAGTGATCAGCAGGCCAAGCTGAAACTCTATGAAAAGTTTAAAAACATTTTGTGGAGCGGGTTCAGAGCTTCCTTAAGTTTTCAATTATTTAACGTGGCTCTGAATCCGCTCCACAGAAAGTTTTATTCTGGCATGCTGATTACATTTCAGAAATAAAAAGTTGGGGTCACCCAGTTCGTTTTTGAGATATGAGCAGCTAAAGCCAAGATATGGGGTGTTTTTGCAAGGCTTTCCTGTTGCCACGGTAACTTTTTACGTCACAAAATGACCGAATCTTTTTCAGGAATTATTGGTATTTGATATGGTACCCTAACATTGCTGTTAAATAAATAGATTGTTGTAGTGTCAATCCTTCTAATAGGAGCGTTTCTTTCACAACAAGCCACAAGCCCGATTTTAGTGCACGCTCTAGGGGTCCTCTGTTACCATAGAGATGTCGACGCTATCGATTTAAGTTTTATACAGGCGTCAGTTGGGAAATTGAATTAACACTTTCCATTGCATACCTTTAACCTCAATGATGATAGGTTTTTTTCAGGTCCAGTTGAGTGTTGGCATTTTTAAATGCCATTCCATTCCACC
>NC_090892.1:17123625-17131125 GCF_036669925.1 Montipora capricornis | reverse complement strand
GCTGACTTCCTTTTTCTCAGGCTCTGTCCATAAACTTGCAAGAAAAAAAAACAAGGCCAATATTTTCCTAGCATGGAACGAATAAGCTAGTTCAATAAGGATTTTAGTAAATTGGCGATACTCAGCGGCCTGGTAAGAGTTTTCTTTATCTTCTCCGGATTCTTTTTCGGTACTTACCTCTTTGACTGCTTCTTTTAACGGATCTGGAAAGTAAAATTCGTACTGCAATTCCGACATGACTAAATAAAAACATTTCTCGCATTTTTTTTTTTTTTTTTTTGCCGCAGGCTCTAGCGGAGCACCATGAGTAAGAAAATATGTTAACCCATATGTGCGAGAAAACTTTGGTTACCGTACATACGTCCACCCTCCTTGGTATGCCAATGTGAAACTATGTGGTGCAACCGCGTTTTTACGCGGGAACATCTTTGATATCGGACCTCCATTTTACGGTTAATTGACACCTGTCAAAGCAAGGTATCCGTTGACCAGTATCACGTGACCATATCGGGGGCTTAAGTTTAAAGCTAATCGAGGTCAGCTGTTATGAAGTTGACCGCTGAACAGGTACTGGTTTTCGATTGGATCGCAGACTCAGGCCAGGTTAACTTTTTGTAAGATAAATAACATGGGAGCTCAGCTTTTAGGCTTGGCTAAATCTACATATTATTGATTACGATATGCTCATCTCAAAATTTCTTCATGTCTATTATTAATAAGTTATCACATGATTTTTCTCGTGCAAATTGAAATAAGCATATTTTTTGAAAAACTACCAATTGCTCGAGCCCAGTAGTAAAATTTTCTTCGTGTTTGAACAAATTTACTCGTGCTTATTTATTCCAAATTGCACCCGAAATCGAGTGATTACCTAGACTAAGTGAAGATTGCGTTTTTTTTGTCAGTGGTCAACAAATGGAACAGTGTGATGAGACCATTTACACTTATTTTATTATTTTTTTTTTTGGATCGCAGGCTCCACTGTTCAGAGGTCTAAATCCTGGTTTTAAGCGCATGCTCTCTCTGGTTATCCGTCCTGTTTTCTACATGCCCAATCAACTCATTGCAAACAAAGGAGACATCGGACATCACATGTTTTACATACACCGCGGACGTGTAGAGGTAAGTTTGTCATGAATATTTAACAATAATTCTACGAGGGCGCGCTGTTGGTTATAATCATTACTGATGAAAAACCAAGATTCAGGCTCCATTTACTAAAAAATCATGTCTTCACCACGCGCAGTGAACATATCATTTTTATCTTTCACATGTGAGAATATAGATGTCATCATGGTAGCGAACACAATTTGCCAATAAAACGCGAGCGTCCTCTTCATTGTAAGATACTTTTGTGCTTTAATATAATTCTTCTCTACTACATTAATATTAATATCTTGTTTCATGTTACACAACATGCGTGTTTTAGCGGTACCGTTGGTGACCACTTTTTCATCATTTCGAAAATGAGTGAACAATTTGTTTTAAATCTTGACATTTCAGCAATATCTATATAATAAACAGAACATTAATTGGCCGCTTAGGGATACGAATTTTATCTTCTCGTGCTGAAAGTATCTCTCACTCTCTCGCTTCGCTCACTCGTGAGAGATGCTTTCAGCACTTTCAGCACTTGAAGATAAAATTTGTATCCCCGCGGCCATGTAATATCCTTCATATATCCTGCAAGCCCGAGTAGAATAATTGTTTTATTAAAAACTCCAGGATCAACTCTTCCACCAAAGCATTGATTTCTGCCTCGGTCAATTCTGATCCAAAACGGCTCTTGTCGGCCATTTTTTTCTCAGAGCTGCAAAATTTTTTCAGCTCGCTCTATTGCTGAAGCGTTCCTTGACCATATTTGGTACAGCAGGTAAAGTATGAACTGATAGCCTTTGTCCGGCGAGCCAATGAAAATGCAGGAAATCTGATATCCGCAGTTTAGTTTTTAATAAATACAATAGGCCAGGTTCGTATTCTAACGGTTGGACTGGATCTAGCATGAAACGGAGGCTAATGCGGGCAAATTAATTTGCATTTGAAAAGATTTGTCCGCATTAGCCTGCATTCCATGCTAGATCCAGTCCAGCCGTGAGAATTCAAAAATGGTCTATTATTCAGTGATAGAAAAGGACAGTTTCACGGTTTTGCGCATGTCCAAGCTTTGGCGCTAGCAGTTGTAAATGTTATGGTTTCTTACTGAACCAGATGATGTTAATTAATCACATAGAGTATTAAAGCAAATACACGGAATGACTAAGGCCCAAATTTGGTGAAAGATACTGTGGGTCTACACAGAAAATATCAAATTTAGTTTTGATCTCGAATTTATTGCACGGGTCGAACAGTTTATTCTACACACGAGTTATCTATTCGCATGCAGTAGGTTCATAACAGCAAGGAAATGATAATTTGCAACAGTAATTCCATTGGCATTGTTTCCATTTCCTGCATCAGTGCTTTCGATTGTTTCAATAACAACGAAATTAAATGGGCGGTCGTGACAGTTTGACCATGCCCAGAGAGGTGAAACTCTCTTTAAATCCACTTCATTTCCGGTGGCAGAGGCAACGGTTGCGTTTTGTCCAAAATTGCATGATTTCAGCTCATTTATTGCCAGTTAACTATATCTGTCACTGAACTCCTCAGAGCAGAGAAATAAGTTAAAGGAGCCGGAGGTTTTACGTGGTTTTATTACAAGACGCCAAGCGGAAGGACTCGTGAAACGATGCAAATGAACGCTAAATAAAACAGAATTGATTGTTCTCATAACTTTTATACATTCTTTTCGCGGCTACGATAACCCGAATAGGTTGTTTTCACATGACGGCACGGCGGACATGTTGGAGGAGTGAAACAAAGAAACGGCGGCCATGTTGGAGGAGTGATATTTTCTTTTGGAAATAAACTCTATTTTTATGAAAATTCTTCCTTTTGTTTTAGTATGCAAATATGGCTGCTGGTCACATGAGCGAAAACACTCTATAGGCACAAACGATATTGCACTCGGAGTCAATGCTGAAGGCGACTTCAAAAAAAACCCCTTGTTTCAAAACATAACTTATATAGCTCTATCGTATAGGTGGTTTGCAATCAATCTCTAGAGACAAAGATAATAATGCTGCAATGTACAATTGCTAGTGGACGAACAAAAAGGAGCTAATGAGAGATCTTTTGTTTTCGGCGATGACGTAGCGTGAAAACCACCTATTGCTTACCTTGCATGATACGGATGAACTATCCTATGACTGGGTCTAAAAGGGAAGCCAGAAAATGATCTTGAACTGTTAATTGTTGTGGTCTCACGTTGTTGCCAGGGGCACCCAACGAAAATTATTTCCAAAATGCATAATAATAGGCGAAAACGTTTTTAGCATTTTATTTTATTTTCTGGGGGAAAAAAAAGATGTTCAACACTGCCAGGATGATTATGAGCAAAATTCCAGCTCCCAGCTGGACAATGAGGGAAACTCCCAGCCAGCCGACTTTGTGTCACTGCTTCCCAGCCAGCAAAGAAGCTCGTGAATCTAAAACGCTCGCCAAACCACTGAAAACAGGGTTTTTTTTTTCTCAACATGGGATGACTTGAACCAGTGGTAAACTTCTCCCCCAGTCTCCCGCAGTTTCTGCTCTCATCCAGCCAGACTATGAAAATTAATAACTTGCCAGCCTGTTGAATTTCCACTGTGGGATAGGTAGTTCACAGAAAACTTTCATTGGGTTCCCTGTGCTGTTCGGTACTGCAAAGAATGTACTAAAATGCGTGCCGCACGTAAAGCACGATCATTTCTCTTTTTGCTCTGGCAATCAATCAATCGCGAGTTTTTCGCGAGTTTTTCTGTTTTCTTATTCCGGCTTAAAATTTAAGGAACAAATATTTTCTAAAGAGAACTAATTCCCAAACCAAAATGGATTTTGCAAAGGTAATTTTGAAATGGGAATGGGCTTTGTTAGCGACTCTGCGCACACTTAGATATCTTACTGTTTACTTGAAGATTCACTAAAGGGAAAATATATATACATGAGATTATAAGGAAAGGTAGAAATGGAAAATCAAAGGAAGGCGAATTCAGAAAAACACGACACTTACAAGATCTGTGCGGCTCTCCGGATTAGAGAAACGGTTTTGCATACAACATGGACAAACTTATAAACGAAAACTAAACAATACCAGCCAAACTGACACAAAGAACAATACGAGCCTTACCGGGTGTTAACGAGGTAGTGTGACAAAGATAGACAAAAAACAAGCGAGGCTTAATTACGGACTAGGAAAACTATAATAGGAACAACCAAGAACGGAGAAAACAAATCAAAACTAATTACACGGAAATTCGTGGCTACAGGCTTTGCTACGAATACAAAATAATCCCGGCCAACCGAACTTGTTTTATCGCGACTAGTTGATGGTCTGCCGTTGTTGACATAGATTTATTTGACTCCTCAGGCGGCCTAGGAAACCCCCGGTGGAAGAGTAAAATCTGTCTAACTCCCATGATTTGTTGGATGGGAGCAAACTAGGCTGGATTGACCAGTCGTTTTGTGGGCCCGCGTTCCTCCGCGCACACCCCTCGTTGGGAGAAGGATGTTAACCGCTCAAAACGGCTGGAAATTGAGTCAAGTAACAAACTGGCCTCCACTGATTTTTTTTTTCAGATTCTTTGTGAAAATAACGATGAAGTGTTGGTGACCCTATCGGAGGGGCAGCTGTTTGGCGAGGTATCCAGTTAATCGGACAGCCAGAACTTGTTTTCATACAAATGTTGAGATTCAGCATGATCGATTATCATGAGGTCAAAACAAAACTTTGGACATATGCAAAATAAATGATAGCTGATAACAGTGCATGATTATTGGTAGTAGATTGGGATCAAGAGTGTGAGTGTCGAAGACCATTTTTGTAAAAGAATCGGCTTCGCTTTAGAAAAGGCGGGGCATTTGTTATGGAAGGCAAGAGAAAGGGGTAAGTGAGGCGTGAAGCGTGAAGCGGGATGTGTTGATCCCTCTTCAAGTACAGCGTACAAGTTACAAGACGCTTGTTCAATATTTTCGATGAAAAAAAGCTTGATTTTAATTGCAGTCCTTTATTTTACACTGGCTGTTTAAAGTGTTTTGCCGGCTTTTAATATATCAATGTCATTCCACCATCTATGATTGCAATCATGGCTTGCACCGAAGGCACGCGCGTAGAGCACCATGGTTAACAAAATATGGTAGCCCGTCGATGCGAGAAATTTTGGTTTTGGTTAAGACGTCATAGCCCGTACGTTTAACTTTTGATGAAAGCCAGGCCAATACGTGAAATGTCTCACTGCGAGAACCCTTGTTTTTGTCGGAAAGTTGTTCTAGCTGGAACAAACGTTTTTTTGCGGAAATTTGCATGGCAAGCGTACTGCATTTGACCCTGTGTTTAGGTACCCAGAGAAGCAACGAGCTAAGTATTTTTTAATGTGTCTTACAACAAGGAAAGAGGACTGGAGAAAGGCTGAAAGAAAGAGAAGGAAAAAAGTAAACAGGGGACGAATTATTGGTATAACAATTTTAGAAAAAGTAGCCGGGTTTCAAAGGGTCGAAATCAGGCTGGAAGAAAGCCTTCTGTTAATTGAAATTCTCTTCTAGACCGGGTGTCTTATGTTTGCTTGTCTTCCACAGGTGAGCATGGTGTACAATCTTCCGAGGTCGGCCTCCGTTCGAGCAGCTACTCCATGTGTTGTCTTTCTTTTGGATAGACGAGATCTGAACAAAGTTCTCAGACATTATCCAACAGGTATACCACTATTGCAACGTAATCGTTGTTAATTTTTTGTTACGGGGCAATCCAAAAACCGTTACATTTAGCTTGGACGCGAACGGTTCCAAAAATGTCAATGTACAGGTTACTGTATCTTAAAACTAGAGTCGCGTTCGATGGACTCTATCCTGGAAATTCTCGCTATTAGATGACAGACTCCGTTGAAAAGTTAGGTAGACGACGTACCTGCTTACAAGAAACTGAGCAACAAAGAGTGATAGACGCGGATTTTCGAAATCCATTTTGGAGTCCGGTAAAACAATATTCAATTATTTCATCTTGGAATTTAAGCAACAGAACCCCACTACTGTTTTTTTGATGAACCATTAACTATTTTGGATTGTGAAACGTGGTTTTATATTTGAACTTCACGTGCATTCCTTTTCTTCACGTGGTCACTTGATTCTTTGATTACTACCGTGACCTCCTCAAGCACGAGTGTTGTCCTCTTCTGCTTGCTCGGAGGCAACATGTTTCTTTTATATGATTGAAGCAAGAATTAGATGCTCTTTTTTTCATTTTCTATCAGCCTATATTCTTTCTTTTAAGAGGTAAGGAACTTTCCTTGTCAAGAATGGCCAAACTGACGAAAGACAGCCAGAAGGTCCTTGAGATCCAGTGCACCAAAAAACTCTAACCATTTAGGAGGCTTTTCCATCTTACCCCTGGGGAAGAAAACATGATGACCAAAAGTGTGCTGTTAGAAAAAAAAACAACAATGAATGGCACGAATTCCGATCAATGTTGCTCATGTCGTACATAACTACCTTCTTCTCCCATCCTGATAGACGATTTTCGCTTTTTCAGTGGCTCAGCAACTGTATCTAGCTGTGGAACGCCGGTGCGACATCAACCAAATGCATTTTGACGAGCAGTCTCCGAAAGACACGAGAAGGAGCATCATTGTAGATATGGAGAACGAAGAGGCAACCGAATGGTTAAGAGAGACTGTGGTTAGTAAAAGAAAGCTTGGCAGGGTTTAACTCGGTTATTTCATTCACGCATTATTAATTTACCAAATTAATAACAGAGGTGGATATCTCCACCACCGAGACAGTGAAGTGAATAATAGTGTTTTAGTATATTGCACTAAAGTTGAAAAAAATATGTTCTCTTCGGTAATCGACGGGAAAGGGGACTGAAGCCATTTTGCTTTAGGTTTTCTTCGTTTGCTCAGAGGCGATGAGTATTCGCTAATCACCTCGAGCTAGCCAATCACAATGTCTGGAAATCATTATTCACTTGTGTGGTAAATTCTAAACTTTACTATACTTGCCCTCGCGAAAGATAGTATGAAAGGCATTTGAGATACGTTTAAATTACATGCTGAACATGTCGCCCCTGTTTCCGATTTGCGTCTGACAAATCGTTGCCCCTGTTTCTGATTTGTATCTGGGAAAAATCCATTTCTGAGCCAAGCAACTCGATTTGCTTCAATGTTTCATTTTCCAATCGCTAACCCGAACAGCACTTTGGTTCTCCTTGCTTGTTTCTACTTCGTGATCCCTGAAACACCTCGGTCGTGTAGAACAATACCAACACCACTTGCGCTCCCGTTTAAGAAATACCAATACCACTTTGCGCGCCCGGTTGAGTACCAATGTAATACATTTACCCTTTTTACGTGGGGACTTCTAAGTTGCCTCTTTCGCAGGCAACAACCTTTACTTTACTGACAGGTCCGTTGACATAAAAATGCTACTTTAAAA
>NC_090892.1:17103625-17118625 GCF_036669925.1 Montipora capricornis | reverse complement strand
TTCTCCCCTAAATTAAGGTCTATGAGACCTTTTTGCAGATAAAGCGGCCATTTTGATTTCTATTGTTTCAAATAGCTATTATGGGATGCCCAGGGGGCAAATACATATTAATTTGCCCCCTGAGCATCCCATAATGTCTTTTGAAACAATAGAAATCAAAATGGCCGCCGTATCTGCAAAAAGGTCTATGACTCGTATCGGTTCCCTCCTTGAGGGACGGTCACACCATGGTCATGTTAAAAAGCGTGGAATAGTCGCGAAGTTATTACAAAAACGCAAATTTATATTTTACGATGACGTTCTCGTGGCCGTTTCTTGGTCGTTGCTAAAGCTTCCTATTGCTAAAGCTCCCTAAATATCAACGACGCGGGCACCACAAAACAAGAATATCGTTGGTTAAAAGAGGAAAAATAATCGTGCTGCACAAGCGGCACGCATTTTAGCGCACATATATTTTTGCGGTACTCTGCACAACGAAGACGTGAACTCACCAAATTTGAGGTTTTAACGACAGGTCAACGTGAGTGTACAAATGCAAACCTTTCATTTTATATTTTTACTCCAAAACCCTTTGTACCAGTCTCTTCTTAGGTGTTTCGCACACATTGTACGACGTGAACGAGTCGTAATAATCTCGAAAGACTTACGACAGAGCAGAGTTATATTTTGAGATGTCGTTTTCGTCGTCGTCGCTGTCTTAGAGCTTTACGCTTATGCTTGTGCTTATCGCTCATGTGGGAACCGGGCTTAAGTCCCTGATAGGGACATACAGACCTACCAGAGCGACGTCGACGATCACGTCACCACAAAATGGAGCTTAGGTTGTTTACCATTTACAAGCAGAAACCAACTGGTACTAGGTTTGTTCAAAGGGTAAGCAAAAAACTCCCGAATGGGAAATATAGTTGGGGTAGACGTGTACCATTTTCAAAATTCGTTCACGTTTACCGAGAGAATCTGGAGGGAGGCAAAATCATAGAGGAATGCAAATGGTAAACACGTTTTCGGTTTGGAAATTCCGTTTGGGAATTTTGGACTACCTTTCGAGAAATCCCGTTTTCTCCGGAAATTTTCCGCTTGGGGAGACAAAAATAGGCCTACCATTTACATTCCAACCGAACTTCCGGATTTTTTTGGTAAATGGTAAACAACCTTAGTCTCTCACGCAGACACTCTTAGGGCTTCGTCACGCGTTCCTCCCCCACGAGCGTCTGCTGAAACGGGCCACACCTTCCTTTCCCTTTGTTAAGTACCTGTCATCTGGAGATCACGTGCGGGTTACATAGCAGCCAATCGGCGCTGTGTAGGTTGCTACCCTGGGAGTGTCAACTTTGGATGAATCGTGAAAGGGACGAAGCCTTTCCAAAACATCCCTCAGAAACCGCCTCGGTGGGGTATGCACTTGCACTCTCGCGAGTCAAAATGCGAGTGTTTAGCAAGGGAATGATGTCGTTTCATCTAAAATCGAAAGCGCCGTGGAAATATATAAATACGAGTAAAGAAATAAAAGTTTCGCAAGTGTATTTGAACTGCACGAGAACCATTACCTTCAAGCGCAATGAACGCAACAAGGACAGTATCGAAAAGAAAACATGAAAAAAATCCATAACGTTTAAGCTTGAAATTTTCGAGCTGCTTTTGGCGATGATCGTCTCTAAAAATTTGATTTAATGTTTTTGTGTTGCGAACCGATCGTTCGTACTCAGTGTTTCTTCAATTTGAAAAATGAATCAAACCTTTAAACAGTTCATCCAAAGGACGGCTTATCCTCGGTGTAAAAACCTGTGAAAGTCACGGATGACGTAACAGAAAGGAAAACAAAAGAGCAAAAAAACATAAAAAAACATACAAGAAATGGGGTTGGTTATTCGAGCGAAACGACTCCACTGAAATAGCGCAGAAGGAAATGTAAATATGATATCAATTCCAAGCGAACGCCACGAATAGGTTTGAAACGCATGGAGCAAAATGTTTCAACCATACCACGGGCAACCCAAGCTCAGTGTGAGCATGGCCGACAAAATATAAGGATTTGTATGGGGATCCCGATAAAAAGCTTAAAAATATAATTATATGAAGAAAATCTCAATTAAAAAGCCTAACCTTATTGCCATTGTGGGTAGCTTTCTTCCTGCGTGGTTATTTTTCAGATGCGACGCGATTTGAGCCATTTTCCAGTTTCTGGGTTGTCAACGGTTATAATAAAATCCCAAGGCCGGAGACTAAATTCGCAGGAAACCCCAATTTGAGTCAAGTATTCCTGGATAAAATGTTCCCAAGGTCACAATTCCACAAAGGAGGCAATTGACAAAGATTGAACTTTTATCTCAACCCTCCATCAACGCATTAGCGGTCCTAAACCAAAACATGAAATTTTTACGGCACAGTGTCTCTTTGATGTCAAACACACGAAGCCCATTTTCTTGCAGTGACCTTACGCAAAATTTCTCAGGGTCCAAAGTACACTTCCAGAATCTGGAAGTCCGTAGTGATTGGTCTACGTAAATTGCGGCACGTTTGAGCAGACGCTCAACTAAACTGGGTAAGAGCGGTCAAAGAGTAAAAGTAGAAAACAAGAGATCCACCTTTGTATTCTCGCGTTGTCGTCAAAACCTCAAATCTGGTGGCGTCACGTCGTTGATATGCAGAGTGCCGCTAAAAAATTTGCGTTAAGATGCCTGCCGCACGTGCAGAACGATATATTTTTTTCTTTTTTTGCTCTTTTTACCAATCAGTCATATTGTTGTTTTGTGGCCTTTCTCGTTGGAGACCGCGTCGTAAAGCTTAAAGACCCTAATGTTGCCGCCAAATCGGCCAATGGTCTGATTGGGTAGTTGGCGAGCACGAACAAAGGTGTGTTAAGCTATTGATCCTACCATAGTTAATGCATGGAGATGGTTATGAAACTCGACAAGTTCCTTTGTTTCATGTTTTTGTCCGTATTTTTGGTCGTCCCTGCACAAAACACACTTTTTTTGGAGAAGATAACCAATCAAATCCTTTGATTACGTTATGTACAACTAATTTACAAACCCGTGCGAAGCGAAAGGAAAAGATTGTGCAGGGTCACGGTCAATTCAGCATCGATTGCGACAACATTGGTCTCGCTTTTGAAGGTTCTAAGGTTTCATAACCAGTCCCTCGATTAACTATGATCCTACTAGGAGGACAGATGAAAGCAAATGATTTTAAGTCTGGCTCTAGAGCTAATTAAGAAAGCTACCTATTGATGGTTGGCACATAACGTCACAGCAGCCATGTTGGTGCACAGTACAATAGAGAAAAATGTATTTTGGGATTTTGACTCTATTATAATGCGAAACTTGAGCCATAAGTTGCTACTGTTTTGTGCACAGACATGGCCGTCTCACCACGTGATTGAAAACCATCTATTAGTCGTAAATGTTAACCTCGGTGTAAAAACATGCCAAAGTGAAACGCACGGATGACGTAACACAAGGAAAACAAAAGAGCAAAAAAAGAGAATACAAAACAATAGCCTAACCCCACTTCGAGCTAAAAAAACAAAGAAGAAATTTCACAGGTTTTTATACGGAGGGAAACCCAAACAGATAGTTGATCCTATTGTTTACTTGCATGTACCATTCGAGAGAGAGAGAGAGAGAGAGAGAGAGAGAGAGAGGGAGAGAGAGAGATCCCTGTTTACAAGAAAGTGAAAAGAATCGTTTTGTCTTCTCAGCGTTTGTCAGGCTGTTTTTATCGTTTTGTCCGCTTCTTCATGTTAAACAGATTCCACGTTTCTTCTCGAACCTGGAGAATAGTCTGCATTTCGACATTGGCAAAGTACGAGCGCTGAAATTTACTTTGTACATTCTCTTGGTCACTCACATCAGCAGTTGTATTTGGTTTCTGGACAATTGCTATGGGGAAACGTAAGTGGTTTTTTTTTAAATGACCATCAAGTGGGAACTTTGACCAGCGGTGCCAACTACGAATCATCGCCCAAAAGTGAAGTCGGTTTAGCGAGGAAAAATGAAAAATGGTCTGATTAATGAACAATCTGCCAACAGATTACTCACCCGTTTGCGATAACAGTAATAGAATAAGAATAGGAAATCATATGAGTGTATTTCGTGATTTATAGGCGCGATTGATGTTTTAAAAATGCTCAAAGTCGCGCGAGCCGTAGGCCTAGATTTTATTTGATTATATCAAAGGTGTTGTTATACGCTGGAGGTGAATCCAATAGCCGAGAAGAAGACAACAAAAGCCTATAAATGTTCGTCCAAACTCAGCAATTACCGCTCACCTTTTTCTTCGTTTGGGAGATTGGTGTGAGAGAGGTTTGATAAGTATACGCAAGCAAAAACAACAGTTGAAAAGTACGCAAGACAACGTGTTGAAGATAAATGTATTTTATGCTTCATGCTCCATACAATCTGACAGATATTGTTGGCAAGGAATTGCTCTGAGCGAGCTCCGTTTTCTGGAACACAAATATCACCACATATGTTTGGGATATTTTGGCCAAGCTCTCATGAGCTAGGCCGTTTATTGAAAATCCGCATGGTAACCTAGGAAATACCCAAATATAGAAGACATGATCCCAGCAAAGGTGAGGGGACACCCACCATCCACAAGAAAGTAAAAATAGGGAGGGTGGGGGGGGGGGGATTCTGTTGAATCAGCTTCCACCTGGCTTGCACAATAGTAAATGATCTAGAGAAAAGTCCCGGATGACAGGAATGCCCAAACTGCAACATGGGAAATAACTAATTAAGCATGTCTCACAGCATAAATCCATTTATTTCCTCTGCATGAGCAATAAATTTCTTTTAAATATTTACCACTTCAGCAGGAAAAAAAGTATTAATGATTTTGTTGAAATGTTTCAGCCTGAATTGCTCACATTTAAGGTGTTTATACTTCAGTTGCACTCCTACAAGCTGGGCTCAGCACATTGGCCGGGAAAACCTTGTAGCCGGCGTCAGTGACTATATCGCCGCTCTTTACTGGGCAGCCGCGACAATGTCATCAACAGGTTACGGAGACATTCACGCCCACGATTCAGATACTCAGTTGATTTGCATAGCTGTCATGCTCGCTGGGCTCTTGCTGTATGGCTACTGCCTCAGTAGTATCGCTGCTACCATTGCAAACTCAGCTGCACCAAAGTAAGTAACAAAGTTATTATTTTCACTTCAACATCCTTGCCCCGTTTCCATGGATACTTGAAAATATTATTTATCTTGGAATAATTTACTATTAAAAAATGCAAACTTATTGACAAAACACTTGCACTTGGACTCCCTTTGAAAGCTTTTTCTTTTTTTCACTCAGCATCTGTAAACGTGTACATGGCTTATGGCAACTTGTAAATCGAATTTTATAGTGTGGCCGAGCTATCAAAAAAAAAAAAATGAACAAACAGAATCAGAAATCTTACAACCTGGTCAACTGATCAAATCGTCATTAAATTATAATAGCCTTATTCCCAGGACCTTTCCCCTCGCGGAAACGAGGTGGACCTTGCACCGCGGACGTCGCTTATTCCGGCGAAAGGGCCTGGGTCAGTTTCCACGTGAACGAGTTCAATCCGATGAGTCCCAAGACAAATTCAACTCCATTATCATCGGGACCAGTAAAATGAAAAGTTTTAAAGATGAAAAAAAAAAGGATCTGTTCTTTTTCACCAGAGTGGAATTCTTTGCAAAAATGAAAGCAGTTCACCAGTTTATGGAGGAGCAAAATCTGAGCAAGTCGCTGATGGAAAGAACTGACACTTATCTATCCATTCTTTGGAGAGTTCATAGGTAAAAGGAACCGAAATGATAGCGCAAAAAGCCATTATCTTTAATTCTTCTTCAAGTCGTTGGCGTGCACTTTGAAGAATACCTCTATCGTAGCTCACCTAGATGCTATGGATTCAGGGTGGCATTTATAATACACACCCACGAGTCTGCTGTGATCAGTAACCTTGTTTTCCCATCGAAACAAAACAAAACGTTTCCATGATAATAGGGCTCAATTCCTGGAGGATTTGTTGGTTACACCAACATGCCCGCCGTGACGTTACGTGAAAACACTCCATAGCTTAGTGGTACAGCATCGGAACTAGTATTTGGAAGATCGTAGGATCGACTCCCTCAAAGGAGCAGAGCACTCGGATTTCTCCGAGTATCCCCGAGACACCATCGATTGATAAATCTCTTCATTTCATTTACCGAAGTAAACATGTAACATCTCTCGCAGTCCAATTAAGAGAATATTTTTCTTTAGGGGTGAAGCCATCCCTGGGGTTAAGAGTCTCATCGGAGATATGCCGCTTATTCTGCAACAGGATGTCACCTATGAACAAGCTAAGGATGCTTTAGAAAAGGTAATATAGAATTTGAGTACATTAGGGGTTTTTGAATTTATCATGTTGACCGAAACTAGTTGAAAAAAGTATAAGAATTTGACAATAGATAATTATATGGCTAGCCATACATACGTATGTTTCATCCCTGCCAAGGGACTCATCAGAGACCTTTCGGCTAACTCGACAAACATCGCATAATCTGCCAATTAACAACTTTTTTCAAGTTGTTAATTGGCAGATTATGCAACTGAGAATCCTTATGTGATATAAGGCCAGATTGCCACCATCATTTTGTTGCTAGCGGGACTTCAAACGCGATGTTTGACGAGTTAGCCGAAAGGTCTCTGATGAGTCCCTTGGCAGGGATGAAACATGCGTATGTAAGGCTAGCCATATAATTATCTATTGACCGAAACTAGACCTTTCTTATTTATGAAAAGAAATAAATTGTTGGGCAAATGCTCACTTTGCATCCGTTTAATCGGAAGGCCGAACTTTCTCATCGTGATCATGATCCTAGACATGTAACTTTGCATCTATTTCTGCGTTTTCTTTTCTTCAGAACAAGTTGAAAGGGAATCTTTCCAGAATGGGAAATTCATTCTTTTACGGTTTGGGCTGATTTTTTTTCCAGGACTGTCTATAGCCTGACCATTTTATGGTTGCTAAAACTGAGATAAAAAATACCATCTTCTGTACAAAATTCAACTTTCGACATTTCTGTCCAAAAACGTTGCAGGGTGTACGTCAGCCAGTTCAGTGGTAGAGCCTAGTAATCGAAACTTCGTAGCTTTGACTTGGATTTTCCTCAAGTACATGTAGATCCAAGTCATTTCTGATAAACGAAAATTTTCTTTATCCAAGAACTCCTTATATTCATTCCAGGTTCCAATATTTATGGAGACAGATGCGAATTTCATGCGCCAGTTGTCATCGAAAGTTATTTCATACATTTTCTCCCCAGGTAACTTAATTTTTGCTCTAGGATCTGTGATAGAGATAAAAGACTTGCACGATAGGACTTCGCCCTTTTTCGTTAGTCACGACACGCTATCAATGATTGAGAATGCACCTCCATAGTTAGTACACTAACGTACTATATATGGCGTTGCTTATTGCATTTTTTTATTCCGCGGGCAAAATTACCAGTGGAGACTGTTTACTAGAGCAAGAAATATGGTCTTGCCTATTTCGGTAGAAACATGTGCAACTGCTGACATTTTGAAGTCGCCGACTTATTCACTGAACAACTGATTGTTTTGCTTTGTTTTGCTTTGTCTTAGTTATCTATGGCGTCAAATTTTCATCAAGCTCCTTACATTGAGATTTGTAGTCCAATATTTCACCCATGCTGTTGTCGTTGGTTTACTGGCAAGCCAGATAAAGTATTATTATTTTTCTAATGGAGAGGGGTGGGGGGAGGGATTTTAAATACCTCTTGCTTCACGGAGATAAAGTCTCCGCTTACGAGCCAGAAGGCTCATCAGGTCGGCGCTTATCTCCGGTTTCTGTAGCATGAAGCGACTAGGAGTATTTGTACTCCCCCCTGGATGGGATGCTAGTCCATCGCAGGGTTACCCCCAGCATTACGCCGGTACCCATTTATACACCTGGGTGGAGAGAGGCACCGTGAGAGTAAAGTGTCTTGCCCAAGAACACAACACAATGTCCCCTGCCAGGCCCCGAACCCGGACCACTCGATCCGGAGTCGAGCGCACTAACCATGAGGCCCACCGTGCTTCACGGAGATAGGGTGGCTTAATTAAGCAATGTTTAAAAAAAGAGCAGCAGTGTTTTATCGGAGTTTAAAAACACGACATGTAGCAGTGTTTTTAGAAACGATAAAACACGAGTTGCGAATTTTTTGAACGACTCCTTCAAAAACGTTCCACAAAAAGCGTGTCACAATGGTTCAAAATATGATAGGAGAATATTAGCTACCAGAAAAACAAGCTATGCATTAGCAGTATTTTTATATAGAGAATACTAAGGAGGAGTCATTTATCAGGATATAAAGCTCATGCACGTGAGGCTTTAACGGTGTTTTGATAAGGTGTTAGGCTCATGAAATATTAATGAGGTTTTGAAGACGCTTTTATACTGACCAGAGGAATGTGAAAGGGCCTGTCAAGAATTCCCCTTCTGGCTCAGTTTATACGACCTTTAGGGACCATGTTACCAAGCAAAAGGTATTTTGCGTAGCTATAGGGGATCTTCGAACATTCGAATTCGCTTAAATTGATTTTAAGAGATAAAAACGCTTTTAAAGCTTAAGGCCATGTCCCCGGCTAATTTTAATCCCTATGTCATGTTAGGTGATTGCATCATTTACGCTGGAGACATGGGTCGAGAGATGTACTGCATCAGACGAGGCCTGGTAGATGTTGTTGGAGATGATAACATCACGGTGGTAGGCACTCTGGGGCCTGGAGCCTACTTTGGAGAGGTCTGTGTTGTGATGACGCTTTCTCGCACCAACCCTCCCGAATCCCACTCTCTGTTTATCTTTAAATGTTGCTCTCAGTTCATAATTAAGTAGTAAAAAGACTGCGCAGCGCGTAATAAATAAGTTAGAGCTGATCACTGTTTCTTTAATAAGAAGGCCACACGAAAGTTTAACGATGAAACATCCAAAATTTGTCGGCGGTAGTTCAGTTTGGGTGGTGCCTATTATACAGAGATATTTTTGCGCGGTTTAAAACTATTCGGAGAAAGCAGAACTTAGCAAGTGCTCTTGGTATCCAAGAAGAAAATTGGGGGTAACCACGCATTTTTCAGAGATAATTAAGCTTCAAATTGGAAAGGAATGCCATACATTGCTTTGTATTTTAAAGCATTTTACAAATATTGTTGATTAATTATCTTCGAAAATGCGTGGTTACCCCCAATTTTCTTTTTGGATTTCGATAACACTTGTTAAGATCTGCTTTTCCCGCATATTCAGTAAACCGCGCAAAAATACTTTTGAATAAGTAGGCACCGTCCTTAAACGCCAATATCTCAAAACGAACTCGGTGACCCCCATTTTTTATTGCTGAAAAGTGATGCAAAGTTTTACAAAATTTTCTGGAGCGGATTCAGAGCCACCTTAAAATTGTTCAGTTGTGTAGATGGCTATGAATCTGCTCCATTTTTTTTTTTAAACTTTGCCGAAATTTTTATCATAGCCTACTTATCACTCTCCAGCAATAAAAAGTGGGGGTCACCGAGTTAGATTTTGAGATACAGGCGTTTAATACAAAATATAGGCTGTTTTTGGATAGCTGTTTTGTTGCCATGGTAACCTATTACGTCGTATTAATGAGTGCATCTTGTTAAGCATCTATTGATGTTTCATATGATTGTCATCACAATGTTACGATTAAGTGAAAACGTTTGGTGAGAATACATGCTATAACAACCTGTGCTAAATTTGTAGTCGACAAAAATCAACATTCATGAATTAAAAAGAAAGCACTTTGAAACTGTGATCAACTAAACATCTCTAAAACATGTTTAAGGTTGGTGTGAAGGGAGCATTAGGCGCGTATACGCTACTTAGACTCACTTGCCTCGCTCTGATGCAACATTTCTTTTGTATTTTGTCCATGCAAACGAGGCTAGTGAGTCTAATTATCACATATACAAAATAAAATGTTTTTGGCCGCCATTTATACATGTGGTGTAAAACACAAATTTGGCGTCAACTGGCACACTCTTTGGACTACGCGGGTCTTTGCGTAGATTCAGGAACTCGTGACTTCTGAAAACAACAAAACATTAGATTTTTGCTTGAAATCTCCGTCACAAACCTGAATCAAATACTCGACTTTCCGGCCATTTTTAATCTGCTGACTGGGTCTACCCCAATAACATAGAGCGTATTAACAGGCGGCAATAGAGCTAATGAACGGGCGGCCACATAGCGGATGCACAGTCAGGCGGTCATAGACCGTTGGGACACCGGCCATATAGCGTATTCACAGGCAGCCATAGAACGTATGCACAAGCGGCCGTAGAGTGTAGGCACAATGAAATAGTGGTCAAGATCCAGTAAAGCCAGAGAAAATGGATAACAAGAAACGGCAGTGCAAGTTAAGAGCGTATTCTTATGACGTCACAGCTTCCTTGTTGGTGTCTCTAACTAATCATCCGGGATTTTAAGCCTCTTCATACGCAAACAGTTTCTTTTCTTTCGGTTGAAAAACATGGCCGCCGAGCCGTTGTTAAATAGCTTCCAGCTGTGCTGGTTGGCGAGCTAATTGAGGCACGGGTATCCCAAGCTGATGTGCTTAAAAATTATAAAGACTTGTACGGAGCAAACTGTATTTGAAAGCGAGAATATATCGCTTACCTTTCTTGATATCCTAGGTTCTTGTTTTCGGTGTGTTTTGCGTCGCTTTAGTTATTTATCTTGGGGGGTTTACTGTTACGGTTGCTACTCCTATAATTGTTATAATTGTCGTAGAACCAACATCAGGGTTAAAAACTCTATGAAAAATCGCGTTTGGCTTAAATCACTTAAATATTTTGTATATGATAAAAATTTAAATCATAGGCACTTTAGGTCGGGATAAGAATCGGGACTAAAAGTTTTTCTTTTTAATATTCTGTAATTTTTGTGTTTACTTAGGTCGGCCTAATCTTTGGCGATAATCGTTTGTCTACAGTGAAAGCGAAAACATTCTGTGAGATTCTCATGCTGACGAAACCTGATTTAGATGATGTGCTAATCAATTTTCCCATTGTGGCAAGGTTTGTGTGATTTAAAGGGATCATAACAGCCGTTTTAAGCCGGGTATTTTTCTATGTTGCAATTTCTGTACACCTTTGGTGTACATATGGCGATCAAGGAGAGGAGAATGGATATTCATTTAATCGAGTCTTGATAACATAGTCTCAAATAAAAGGAATGCGTCGCTATCTTTGGTTATGGGATGTTCCACAGAGGGCAATGGGGGTTAACGTCACCAGACCCTCACTCCCAACTGACCCAAGTTAGATATTAGTTCTGGGTTAGGGTCGAGCCCGGGGGGCGAAAGGAGTGGGAGCCATGGCAACGTGCTGGTCATCACTACGGGGAGGTGGGAGGGTCGAGCGCCCTACGTTCGTTTAAGCCAAAGAGAGGAATAAACGGGATAAAGTGACCCTATTTATACCCAAACTGTAATAAATTATGCAAATGAGCTCTCCTAAAATAGCTAGAATAATTTGCAACTTAAATCGGAAGGGAATAATGGGCGTTTGTACATAATGGCCCGCAGTGATATGACGCGTTTTTAAAGTCAGAATTCAAACAAGTCATGCAACTCAAACGTTCAGTTCGGCAATTCCAACCTTCAGTTCGGCAATTCAAACAATTCCAATCTTCACTTTGGAAATTCAAACCCTCAATTTGGCAATTCAAATCTTCAGTTCTTCAATTCAAACATGCGTGCCATTCAAACTTCCAATCTGACAATTAAAATATTGAATTGAATTGAAGGTTCCACTTTGAATTGCCGAAATGAATGTTGGAATTGTTGAATTTCCAGATTGAAAGTTTGAAGAATAGCTAAATTGAATTGTTGAATTTCCGAACTGAAGGTTTGACTAGCTAATTGAATGTTTGAATTGTCGAACACATGTTTGAATTTTGACAGTAAGAAAAACGCGCCATACCAGTGAGCCCAGTGAGTATAGATGAGTATACAGGAATCTTTGCCGACGTCATTGTTTAAGAGGTATCATGTTATTTATAATTATATAATAAGCAGAATAGAGCGAGTTTCAATCGACTGTCGTGAAACCAAAACCAAAGTAATTACTTTGGCCAATCACAAAGGACGGAGACAATCCAGTAAACCAATCAAAACTCGACATAATTACACATAGCCGACACAAAGCGCGGGAAAATGTGCACGCGCAAACCACGATTGGTTTTGGTTACACTTCTGGCCCCAGTTGTTCGAAGGGTGGATAGTGCTATCCGCCGGATAAATCACTATCCACTGGATATCTCAAATTGTTTTGCTAGTGTTTATCCGCTGGATAGTGATTTATCCGGTGGATAGCGTTATCCACCATTTGAACAACCGAGGCCTGATTGGTTGAAAAAATGGCGCGAGAACTTTGAACCAATCACTGAGTGAGTAATGCAAAACTAAAGCAATTCGCTAATTACATTTACATTTACATTTACATACTTAATTGGCCGCTTCCCATAAGGGCTTTTCAGGGTCAATGAAACGACGGAACAGAATAACAACAACAACTTTTAAGAATCCCAACTGGCCGGAGGCAAACCAGTTGGCTATTTACAAGTGCAGCTTTGAATTTGAACCGGGGACTCAACGAGTGGGACTCCGGACTCCGGGATCTCCGGATCTCAAGGCAAGCGCCCTAACTACTCGGCCACACTGCCTCCTCGCCTCGCGTCCTCGACGCTCAATTGAAAACCGCTCTAATGCACGAATTTTGATTGGTTTTCACCTGTGATCTATTAGAGAACAGACATATAGCTGACGTCATCATCAGAAACTTTTATTTCTTAATTATATAAAGCAAATAGATCCGTGTTGCTGTGCGTCTGCGTAAGAGATCACAGAAGGCTTCAAAATGTGGTAACCACAGAAGTGACACTCGTGTGCCACAGTTATGTTGTTACCATATTTTGACGCCATCTGTGATCTATTACTGAACAGATGCACGTCAACGTGGAATCGATTTATCAGAGATTGGTCATTACACAATGCACTTTCAATGGTCAGTAATTTATTCTCGGCTGACTGATTAGAAATGGTAGCCTTGTCTGCCACTGAGGCAGAAAATGTAAACAAAGATTACCCTAATATTCTTCAGGGACCTGTAATTACGTTTACGAATAGATTTGTTTTGTTCTTTTTCCTTATTCAGGCAAATTTGTGAAGCCGGAGCAAACAATGAATATTTAAAGGATGTGAGAAAGGCAGCGTTTGAATCGACGAGGGCAGCGATCCGGCGACTCTCTGTCAAATGCGCGGCTGAGCAATCCAAAAAGTCTTTGAGCTTTCTGCAGCGATCCAGAACGTCACAGAAGTCAGAATCCTCCAAAAAGAGCAAGAAGAACAAAAAGAAAAAGAAGGGTGGCAGTGTGCTACCGGACATGAGGTTTGAAAAGATTTAACGTTTATGTTTATTTGATAGGTCGGAGGTTTACTGTACCTTTGAACGATGGATGATGTACTGAGAATGTCAGACTTCTAAATCCAGTAAACCCCTTGGATTTGCAGTTTAGTTATTTTTAGATTTAGATGCAACGGAGGTATATTCTCGAAAACGCTCGTGTAAAATATGAGGCGATGTTCCCCAACATCACCTAACGTTGTGCACGCAGTTGCGGACGTTACAACGCCATACCCTCTTCTCTCCCTCTCGGTCCCATTGTTTATCTTCTGACCTCTCTTTACCATATTTGCGCTGGAACTTAACTGATCATTAATTCTCACCTAAACCAAAAGGAGGGAGCCATAGTCTGTGACAAAATTCCTTGGAGCAGCACACGAATATACAGATATGAAGCTTTTGCGTCTTACCATTCCTTCACAATGTTGTTTGCACACGAGTTTCTGAGCCCATTTGGCAAAACAACATTGTGGGAGGACAAGGCATTGCAAAGTGTTTTAACATTTTCCAAGGCTGCATTCACAATGCAGGATGTTTTTCTTTTGCTCGGTCTGACTGCAAAAGTTAGTGATGTTTTCTTCTTTTTAATTTCTTAATAGTAATTCCTTTTGAGCTTCAACCAGCCTAACACCCCTTCTTCTGTTTTCTCAGTCCAGTACAGATTAGCGGGATGTCTTTGGCGAAGGACCTAAAAGAAGATTTTGACAAACCGTATCGTGATTTGCATCCAGTATTGAGAATGTTTTCCTTTCTTCTCATGAGGTTAGCTAAATTCCCATACATTCCCGTCGCGGCGTTTTCACAGACCGATTTATTTTTAGATTGAACTTCCCGCGAATGAGACTCCCGGAGGGGCCAAGAGAAAATGAGGGGACAGAGGGGGAGGCTCAGGACGTCGGCCGGGATATGTCATGTCCACGAAAGTTTTTTTTAGACGAGCGGAAGTCTTTGTTCTAACGGAAGTCTGTCTTCCCAGACGTCCGCATGCAGTCTTGCCTCGCTCACAGGTTCTTAGTGAAAAGAGAAAATGGCGGCGCACGTGGAAGGCTGATGAATATTTATTTTCTTTCAAACATTAGACCGAGGTTGACCTGTATGCGGACGTTTCGGAAGACAGACTTCCGTTAGAGAAAAGACTTCCGCTCGTCTAAAAATAAGTTTCGTGGACATGACATATCCAAAGGGCTTGACCGGGAGCCTCCCTCTCTGTCCCCTCATTTTCTCTTGGAGGGCCGATGACCAATCACACTAAACTAACTTGATGTCATAGTGTCACCGAATCGTAACTGCCTTTGTTGTTTTGCTGCAAAGTTTGTCCAAAAATAGATTGACCTGTAAAAATGCCGTGACATAGGCTTTGTATGGGAATTGCTCGCTCCTACTAATGGGCTCCTGGTAAAGTTGAGTTTTGCACGATTTTTGAGGGCGATTTGTAGTGAGATTCTCTTGTAGTCAAAAGTCAGACCGCAATGGTGATTAATTTTTTTCAAACAAATCTTGCTTAATTAAATGACACCGAAGTCAACACTAGTTTACTTGTGCAGATGGAAATCACC
>NC_090892.1:17081125-17098625 GCF_036669925.1 Montipora capricornis | reverse complement strand
TGACGTTTGTCACCACTCCTTGTGCTTTGTTCCTTTTGAAGTTGAGATGGCTAAAGGAAGAGTATTTGTTTCTGATGCGATTCAAGGTGATCTGTGAAAATGACATCGCTGACAATCACCTCGTATGGGAGTTTAAGACTCCATATTATGGTCTTCTTCAAGTTTTTATTATAGTACACCTTCTAATGCCTCGTCCACATTTCAAATGTATCTAATGCAAAAAGGGTCATTTGACACTCTCCGCAAAATAAATACAAAATTGCATTTGTTTCCTCTTTCAGCAACAATTCTTCCAGTACATGAGTGAGTCGATTGGAAAGAACACAAACCTAATAGGGTAAGTTCGCGCCGCGTGATGATGCTAGCATATATTATCTAACGCAGTCTATGGTTGGCCACCCGCAAATTCATGATAATTTCAAATCCCATCATGAATTGATGGGCTCAAATCCCGTTCACGCCTTCAAAAGTTTAGGCTATGGAAAATGCTAAATGCTGCTTTCCGTAGTCCATATATCATATGAAGTGTTCTCATTATATGACTAGCTCCGTGAGCGAGCAAGATGAACCAAATCGCGCGCTCTGATTGGCTACCCGAGCGGGCAAGATGGAGCTATCTTGCCCGCTCGGGATTTCTCGCTTGGTCCCGCAAGATCAAAGATCATTTTTTGGTGTCTTTGGTGTTGGTGAACAAAGCTTGTTCGGTCAAGATGGCTGGATATTGGCCTTGTCCTTTTTTTGCGTGTTTATGGACCTCGACTTCGTCTCGGTCCATAAACACACAAAAGAAGAACTTGGCCAATATCCAGCCACCTTGACCTCATGCTTGGTGAATAACCCATACATATTGACTGATTTTTAATGGGTCAAGCGAAGATACTGTTAATTAAGAAAGTGAATAAACAACTAATTGATCTCGGTCCCAGTTTGGAATTTGTTTGTTTGTTTGCTTGTTTGTGAAATAATAAGTGGTGTAAGACAAATGTACAACCTCTGATATACTTTAACTGACCGGCTTGATTTTATTAATAGCGACCTTCAGATTGGAGTACAAGAACGACCACGAGTCCGAAGGTTCTGTAACAGGCACGCCCATTACAGTTAAGGACGGTGCCACCTATTGTTAATGCGCGTTTGTTCTGCGCATCACGCAGTCATTTTGTCACGCGCTGATTTTATATTTTTCAAGTTAATCTTTTTTTCATCGAAATGCCACGGAAGATTTATTCGGTTGCAGTGCGAAACACGTGTCTCTAATAGGAAAAGGCCAACGAAAAGAAATCGCAACAGTTTTCAAACGACATATTGAAAAAGCTAGAAACCATGATCTTTCGGAGCGCGAAATTAAAGTGGACGGTGCAGAAGAATTAATAATTTCAATGGAGCCATCTTTAGGTTACCACAATGAAACAGGGCTATTTATCATCGAAATTAATAAAAAACAAATGTAGTAAATTCTTCGAAGACAACCACACAGGGTATGGGATCAATACTTTCAGTGCAATAATTAATATTTTTCAAAGAATTACCACGAAGCATGATCTCAGGCAAGCATTTGATTTTGTTTTGTACTATCGGCTGCCACCAAGACCGACAAAAATTAGAAAAAAGATCAAGGGGCGTCCAGTAACAGACGCAAGTACTGAACAAGAATTAGTTAACGAATTTTAATGGGCTTCAAAAGGCCTACAAAATCAAGTAAGCTCACCACAAGAAACGATTGACAATGCAAGTTTGGTGATCACCTCAGCGCGAGAGGGTTGGATACCATAACAGTGTACAACAAAAATCACGTAGATTTCCCTCTACAAATACACTTTGCAAGGTTGCTTTGGTCACTTAAGAGCCACTTTCAGAAAAAAGATCTAATCGTCCCAAACAAGCAAAGAAATATCCACTCTAAAATTGCAAAACTTTCTTCTTTGTGTATTTTTCGCCATTGTGGATATCCCAGAGTGCATCACAAAAACAGGTGCAAATGTCTTAATTCACCGAACAGGGGAGTGACAAAATTGCAAAAATCAATCAAAAAAACACTGAAAAAACCAATTTAACTTTTAAAATCGCGTGGTGACCGCAATTTTTTTGTTACAGTATATGAAACGGAAGTTTGAGTCCCATTGAAGACGGGATTGATTTTTAGGGCCTTGAAAAATTGATAAAGGGCGCTTTTTAGTGACTACAGAGGATGGCTCTGTTGTCGCGTTTTTGTGATCATAAAACACATTTATAGAATCATCCGGTTGCAATTTGCTATTTATTTTAAAGATATTTTACGTTACGTTTAATTTACTGCAAGTAGACGTTTGTGCCGATAACAACTGTGAAAAAAGTTGCGTTTCTTTGTTTAAGGACGGTGCCTACTATTGTTATCGCGCATACGTTCTGCGCATCTCGAGATACTCTGGTTTCCTATGGGAGGTGCTTATTAATACAGGGATATCTTTGCGTGGTTTAAAACTATACGGAGAGAGTAGAAGTTAGAAAGTGCTCTTGGTATCCAAAAAGAAAATTGGGGGTAACCACGCATTTTTCAGAGAAAATTAAGTTTCAATTTGGAAAAGAACGCCATATATTACTTTGTATTTTAAAGCTTTTTACAAATATTGTTGACTAATTATCTTCGAGAAACGCGTGGTTAGCCCCTATTTCCTTTTTGGATTTTAATAACACTTGTTAAGATCTGTTTTTCCTGCATATTCAGTAAACAGCGCAAAAAATACCTTTAAATTAGTAGGCACCGTCCTTAAGCAAAGAAGTGTCCACTTTTTCAAAAATCAAACTTATTATCTCCGAAAAATGCATGGTTACCCCCTATTTTCATTTTACAATCCAATAACCCAAACTAAGATTTACTTTTCTGCGTAGTCATACTCCGGGGAAAAATTTCTTCTTATTAGGTTAAAGAACGAAAATTTTCGAAAATCGCGCGCTCAGAACTGAAAACTCGTACTCCAATCTGAAGGTCGCTATTTACCAAAAAAACAACAACATCAAGACATTTAGGCTATCGACGTCAGCGTTTACAACTAGGTTACCCACAATTCGCGGAACTATTCTAGGTGGGTAACATAGTAACACTGCAAAGCTCAAGAATACAAAATAGAAAAATAAAACAAGGAAACTCAAGTAAAAATAATACTGTAGTAGCAAAGTGCATGCTATGACTGATACTCACGAGTACGGATAATCCTGATGCTAGCATAACAGTTTTACACGCGTTCTTTTTTTCTATGTCATTCAGCGTTTTCTTTGTCTTTTTTTTTCTTTATTTACTTACAGACAGCTCAAGTTTGCCATCTATATGACAACATTTACTCATGGAATTGCCTGTGGTTGGTTTCTGATAGCATGCAATGGAGTCAAAAAAGGCAGACACTTGTGCGCAGACACTTCTTGGGCCGAGTTAGACGGTCGAGACTTGGGTAAGTGAAACCGTGGCCCTCTTACGTGATTATTCACATACAATGATACATTAAATGATAATTACATTTTCTCCCCTTTATCAATAAAAAATAGGGACGAAAAAATTAAGAAAAAATTACGTCCAATCTTTTTTTTTTCGCAAGTGGTTGTTGACGTTCATAAGCGAGTTTGTGGCCTTTTTCTCGAAACAGCATTGCATATTAGTTGGGCAATCAATGAAAGAAGCTGCGATTTCTTAATTATTAAGCACGGGTGCACATAGTAATATGTATTATCTCGACAGCAAAAGTCTCACAGCTAGCTTGTTAGTTGTCAAGTTGTAGCTAATTAGACAATAAAAGAAGACTTACCTGTAAGGTGAAGTTTGATTATAATTCTACGAGGTATTGGTCTGGAGCTAATCAAACTTCACGTTACAGGTAAGTCTCGTTTAATTTTGTAATTGTACTTCGTCATTGGTTTAAGTCGTCAGTAAGTCACGTGAGACTTTAAAGCAATGTGTCCATGAACAGATACACCACCAAAATTTTTGTACTATTTTTTAATTGTTGGGAACTTTCAAGTGAAGCAACAAGTGTCTCTGCAAAATTCTCAACTACTTGAACTGGTTTGTCATAAAACTTTCGGAACGTACTACTCTCTCTTGACCAGCTAGCCAGCTGCATCTATGACAGTGTTTATAAACACATTCTGTGACTGTGCAGCCGAAGCGTGTGTACAGTGTCTTTCTTTCAGGACAAGATCAAAGGGAAGTCAATGAGCATATTCACTAAGTACGACCACCAAGTCTAGCTACAAATTTTCACAGGTTTCTCAAGGGCGTAGCTAGGGGGGTCCTGGGATGTCTATGACCCCCCTTCCCCCCCCCCCCCCCCCCCATCCTTTGTAAGCCTTTAAGCAAACACCTACAATATTCAGGTGGCGAAAAAACGCTACACTCTGGTGATTACCCTCTGTTTGACACAGTAACCCCCCCCCCCCCCCCCCTTCCTCACTTCTCACTTTGAAAAATCCTGGCTACGCCCCTGCTTCTTCAATGTAAGAGCTCCGTCTTCAGTTAATGAAATCTGCATCATTTTGGAGTTCAGAACAAACCCCATGAAAACTATTTCCTAAGTCTGAAAAGGAAATGACTTCTCAGGATGGATAAAAAACCCAACATTGTCAAGCAAAGTGACAGTAGCAATGACATTTTGTACACATAGATTGAAATCATCAGCTGTTAACAAAAAATTATCTATATAGGGAACTGATATATGACCTTGCTTTCTCAAATGTGAAAAGACTGGCTTTAGGAATTTTGTGAATTTTTCTAGGGCAAATGGCTAGCCCATTAGGGAAACAAACAAATTGTATAAAAACCCTTTCCATTTAAATTTATTCCTTGGATATGGGAACAGAATAGTAGGCATCTTTTAAGTAAATTGATGCCATGTAGCATTCAGGTTTCATCAGCCTTACAGCTGACCAAATGTTGGCCATTTTGAAATAATGCTGAGTGATGTTGGCATTGAAAGACTTGCGATTTAAAATCATCCTAAATGTGCCATCCTTTAGGTTTCGTGATTACAGGATAGATAAATTATGTTGCCTCATGTTTATATATTTGAATGACTCCCTTTTTCTGGAGCTGAAAAATTTGCGGGTCGACATATGTTGCTTGTATGTCAGATAGTTTGGTTTGCATCAAGGGTTTTACCTGCATTGGCAGTGTATCAAATGCAATGGTTTGGCCATTGAATGTGGTCAAGTTTTCAGTTTTCAGAAGTCAATTCTCGCCATATGTGAGAATAATTAGCGAAACTGCCGGCTTTAAACGTTCCAGTTTTATTGCGCAAGTCAGCCAAAAGAAATGGCAAGACAGTCTCAAAATCGCTTACCTGCATGGTGTATGTCGACGGTCATTTCCGGACTGTTGTGGGATCGGTCCGTTTCTTCCAGTGGTACTGGTACTGAACCGACTTGTTAAATAAGTGGTTTCCCTGGGTGCGTTTTGCCTCTAAGACTGGGTAGTTGTGTTCGCCTTATTAAAGGAGCGATTGCGGTTGTTCGTCGAGGTACTTGCTATCCTGCTCAGAATCATATTAGACGCTCTGATGTGGTTGAGTTGAGTCTGTAACTCATCGCCAAACAACCAGGTAGGTTTAGGTTCGTGAGATTGGTTGGGGTTCGCCCTTGTCACACGGCCGCCATATTGTCCCGAGAGACCAAAAAAGCATTGTTTTACCACGCCAAGCCTCGCAGTGGAAACCATGGGGGTGAGGCTTGGCGTGGTAAAACAAAGCTTTTTTGGTCTCCCGGGATAATATGGCCGCCGTGTGACAAGGGCGAATGATTCAAAACTGAAATGCCCATATCAAGGTTGTTGCCCCGAGCACGAGCTTTCAACAACATATCTGTCGTATGTGCGGTGATATTACCGACTCTTGTGACTGTAGCTTACAACTTTGATAAGCAAAGATCTTTGCTCCTTGTATCATCTAGCTAGTTTAGCCACCTCAGGTTGACAATTTTAGCAAGTTTCTTCGGTACTTTTTTCAGAGTCTGTGATCTTTGATCAATGATCCTTTTCCGGATCATCTCAAAGAAATGCCAATACTGAGTTGTTGCTCGCCTCTTTTTTGAAAGCGAGTCCACTTGTAAAACATTGAAATGGCAAAGGTTGAGCATTTTTATCCAAATCAAACTCTTTTCATTTGAAGTTTCGCGGGATGATTTGTTTTGAAGCGGAGCAAAACAACAAGTCGGAAATGGGCTTTTGCAACGCACATGGTAATTAGCTATGAAGTCAGATCCGAGACTATATTCTAGATGTTCCTCGGAAATAGCTATTGCTGGTCTTCCTCCGCTTCCTGTATAAGACACTGGTACTAAATCACCATCTTCTGATTTGGATGTCGATTTACTAACTACTTGAAGAGCTCTAAGCAAAAGAAAAATGACTTCCTCTTGAATGAAAAACAGAGTGCCTACTGCTGTTAACAGATTTAAAAGCCGGTCGATGTGTGTACATAGATAATCAACGCCGTCCTCTTTCTGCTAAAGTCTCTTCACTTAAGAAGGAGATTACATGTTGCACACCATCACGAAGAGAAGCCTTAAGACCATCCAAAAATCTATCTACAGGCGTAGCCGCTACTTTGCAACTAGTCCGAGGCCTCTACCGGTCTCATCCCGTAGGGATCTGGATCGATTGATCCACGACGAGTCGATCTCAGAGGTCGACGAGACGAACTCAGCACTTGAAGAGTCGAAGCCGGAGTGATGTATCATGAAGCGGTCTCTGGAGAGTCGACGAGACGAAAGGGACCAAATCACGACGACACGAATCGGGAAGTCTGATCTCGCAGACTTTCTTGTAGATAAATCCAATAACGATGTGAACGCTCAAAGGTCAACGCTCGAACCGAATGCTCAGATTCCCGCGCTCTTTCTCTCGTGACTCACTAGCGACTTAGACCAATGAGGAAGTAGAATTATGTCTTGCTTGTAACAACGGTCTCTTTTTAACAAAGTTGCACGAATGAAGTGTGTCGATCTAAGGGATACTTATGATTAAGCAGAATGGATAGTCCATATTTTGGACGCCATAGGGCAAGGTTCTTACTTCTAAACCATCCCTTAAGTTTTCCCGCTCATCTTCGATCAGCTCAAATACGTCCGCTGAGCCTAACATGAAGACTCATCTGTGTACTTTTATATCGACAAAACATGCAGTTTACGTTTCCGTCAATAGGGAATGAAGAAGTCCCCTATCAGTATCTAACTTGCCTCTACTGGGCAGCAGCAACCTCAGCCTCGGTTGGATATGGAGACATTCATGCTCATGACATACCAGAGGTATTTGTGTGCTTTACTTTACAAAACGATATAAAAGGATATGACTGACTGACTGACTTGTTACCCACCGCCTGAACCAATACTCCTTAATAACACAAGCTAAAGGTCAGATTGACTGAATTTGTTGGCTAAAAAACTGCTTAATCACTCGTTTAATTGTGGATCTTGGTGTCTCACAAACTGCGTCATTGGTCAAGTTATTAATTTGATTGATTGATTGATTGATTGAATGATTGATTGATTGATTGATTGATTGATTGGCAGATGGGCTATGCCCTCTTTTGCATGGTCTTCGGAATTGTTTTCTATGGCTTCATCATCGCCAGAGTTGCTGCCGGATTGGCTAACGCTGACGCACAGCGGGCTCGTTATCAAGAGAGACTAGATGCAATCAAGAACTTTCTTAAGGTAACCAATTAGCCGTTAGTATTGAGTTTTTGCAGCTAGTATTCAGTTCTGAGCCTCCGCTTGTCCCTTAGTAGTACCAGCACCAGCATGCATGAGTACCAGCATGCATGGACTGCTTAGAAGCGGCTGCAATTTGCGCCTATATATGCTTCCAGTCCGCTGGGGGTAAATTGATCATTGTAAAGCGCCCTTGAGACGTTAGTGATAGGGGCGCTATATAAACGCACAACTTTTTTTACTTTTAGGGAAAAGTTCTACTCGTAGTTGATTCGTACTCGTATCTTAAGAGTTTCCTAGTTATGGTTGTAATTCGTAACTCTTCCACCGGCGACATATCGAAAGATTTTGCTTTTTTTTTTATCACTCAATACTACTTTTGGGCTTACTTCATGCTTAAATTAGTATCGCTACTCTGATATTCCTTTACGTGGCTCTATAAGAAATCTTGAACAAAGAGTGACGCGAAACTTAACTGCTTTCATTCATTTGGTCAGCTGTTCAGTACTTGAAAAAAGTGTCAGTTCTTGTGACCTATTGGTCATCCTTCTCACGGGTTCATTAAACCATTTTAATGGTGTATTTAAAAATAAGGAGCTTACGAATCGACGACGTTTGCACGAAGGCGCCATTAGATTACGTGACATGCCTACTGCTCATGCCTATTTGGGCACTTGCCGGAATCGCACCACCACCACCACCGGCGACATATCATTATCATTCAATAGTATTTTTGGGCTTACTTCATGCTTAAATTAGTATCGCTACTCTGATATTCCTTTACGTGGCTCTATAAGAAATCTTGAACAAAGAGTGACGCGAAACTTAACTGCTTTCATTCATTTGGTCAGCTGTTCAGTACTTGAAAAAAGTGTCAGTTCTTGTGACCTATTGGTCATCCTTCTCACGGGTTCATTAAACCATTTTAATGGTGCATTTAAAAATGAGGAGCTTACGAATGGACGACGTTTGCACGAAGGCGCCATTAGATTACGTGACATGCCTACTGCTCATGCCTATTTGGGCACTTGCCGGAATCGCACCAAAGTCGACGACGTTGGTGAGGGCGATTTGCCAGGGTCTTAAAAATAGCAGGACGCTAGGTTATTTGTCAAACTTTCTCTCGACGGGCAGGTGTTTTTTCCACATTAATCAAGTATCGCATTTAGAGGCATGTTCTTTACACATGGTTTTTTTGTCTCAGTGTGTGTGTGTGTATTTATAAGTCATGATCTTTTGCTATGCTATGACGAAAAATCCAACTAAGATTATTTCATGAATCACACATTTTCTTTTGTTATTCAACATCCTTTATTTAACTTACATACTTCATGAATATTTAATTGAATTGAATTGCATTGTAAATGAGGGATTTATCTGTATAAATCCCTCGTTTCAGGGATTTATACAAATAAATCCCGTTCTCCGTTTCTCACCTAAGTGTGACGGTACTAATTAGCCGGCGTTTGTCCCCTTGAACAAAGGATCGCTATATAAAGATCCTTCATGAATAATTTCATGAAATAAGTCAGATAAATACCTCGAACGTCAATATTGATCCATATACATCCCGAGGGCCGTAGGCCCGAGGGATGTATATGGGTTAATACCGACGTTCGAGGTATTTATCTCTTACATAAAAGCGCAAGTGAAACTCAAAGCTAAATCTCCATATCGACAAGGATAGGCATAGCGCTTGAGGTAGATGCATGCATCAAAGTTAGAACTAAACCACTGTATAAAGGGGTTATCTCGTCAGCTAGCTGAAATTGTTCAGCATTTTTATAAATGTCTTCCCTGTAGAAATGGGAAACGAAACTCACACTTGCATTCGTTCTTTGTTTTCTTATAAAATCGAACCTTTCAAAGCTCCAGTATGGACACTCCAGGGTTTTTAAAATTGTAAAGATCGTATAAAAGTACATAATCTTGTTCGCTCGACAAGTGTATGCTATACAAGCTTTCGTTTCTCTGAAGTTAGGCAAAACGTGCCTTGTGAAATGATAAAAACAAACTTCTTATACGACGAGAAAATTTACCGGACGTGCATAAACGTCGTCGTCTTTATCGTGAATCGTAAATTCAAATTCTACAGAACGGTGACGCGGGACTATGACGTTACCCAACAGCGCCGTCTTACCAACATCGACGATTCGTAAGCTCCCTAATATCAATAGTTGCATTTTGATGTCATAATGTTTTTTAAACCATCTTTTAATTCTATTAGGAACAAGACATATCAGACAACCTTACATCGCGCATAGTAAGGTATGAATTGAATGTTTATGAAGACCCAAATACAGTGATGTGCTCAAGAAAGAGAGAAACGGATAATTCGCTCTTTAACACACTGTACAAGTTTCTGAATTTATAGAACATTGGGTAAATTCCGTACTAAGGTTGTTTGGCCCAGGCGTACGCTGCCCCTACGATTAACAGCAATCGGAAGGTCTGATCAGTACCTCTACAAGAATGTCCCATTCATCATTGATAAAAAGAAACTCTCTGCATTGATTAGCGTAGCCGAAGAGTCTATATCTCCTCGTCCCTTTTCATATTTTGGAATTAACTATCAAACGCGGTTTTGTCCTTGACAACGTATCTTGCTTTAAGAGCGTTTCATCAAGGTGTAAACAACTATTTTTCAATCTTTCCTAGCTACTATGAATATCTATGGCACAGGAACAAGGGTGTGGATGCGAGTTCACTGTTTGAAGGATTACCGCTGTCATTGCAAGGCGATATAACACTTAGTTTGTACAAAGACTTGATTGAAACGGTATGACGGCTTTCTGCTAAGCATTTTTAATAACAGTAAGAAAGTAGAAATGATAATGATGCAAAAGTGGACTCCCTTTCCGGGCTCTTTCACCTAGTACTCTCTACTAACCAAGTGGTTGGCTCAGTTTGTTGAGCATCGAATTATCGCGAGCCCGAATCGCGGCCGGATCTTGCAAGGGGTGAGACTTCCAAGTTTACTCACACGGGGACTGTAATCCGTAGGCCCCGTCTGAAGACCCTTGTTCACATACTGCATGGGACGTTAAAGCCACGTCACACATCATTCGCAAAGAGTACGACACGGAGTTGCCGGTGCGCAATATGAAGCAGGCTTGCCTAGACAGTCAAAAAGGTTTATGGGCGTGAAGCCTATTTGAGCAAAAACAGCCATGATAAGATGGCTTACTACAGTTTTCCGAGGAAAAATATCAAGATTTTAAAATCTGTGAAATTAAACCAACAGGATGTCTCTTCTGAAGTGTTAGTCACTTCAATGGATGTAAAATGTAATCTTACCTTACAAATAAATGCAAATGAGGGGAAAATGCAAAATATTGTGACCGAGTTCCTGGAAGAGACTGGAGACTAAACATTTCAAAGGCCTTTTTCTGAAGAACTAGCCCTACGACCTCACGTTAAAATTTCAGGATTTCCTTAGAAATAAGTAGTTAAATTTGTTTGACAGGTTTTTTGCAAAACATCGATTTTCGTCTATTTTGATAATAAGTGAAAAACTATCTGATAGATCTTTTCAAACAAAATGTTGACGGTTTCGTCTTCATCTTGTTTACGAATTTCCAACATTTTAACCCTAATCGTACGGCTAGGTTTTGAGAAAAAGCCCTTTGACATGTCAAAATAATAATGCAAGGCTGTTTGTACGGCTGTGAGGATATATGTATACATTTTTTTTCTTTGATTTACCAATATTTCGTCAGGCACGGCCTGACTTCTTCAGGGAGTTAAATGATTTGCAGTTACAAATTTTTGAAATTCAAACATAAGCCATAAGAAAACTAATTATAGACAGTATAAAATTACAGATAAATGTATATATATAGAAATATGTATAGGGTTACAGATAAATATTATTTACAATTTTTCTCTTTTGTTTATACCTTTGGGTTCAAGTGTTTGGTCCCTGTCGATTAGAAGGGAGCTCGGTCACTATATTAAGCATTTTCCCCTGATTTGCATTTATCTGTTAGGTAAAATTACATTTTACATCAATTACAGTAAATAACACCTCAGAAGAGATATCCTGTTTAATTTAATTTATCAGATTCCAAAATCGTGATCTTTTTCTTCGGAAAACAGTACTAAGCCACCATAAGTGTCGACCGACCCTATTATTGTAATCTATTTATGTAAATGAGCTTACTAGTACGTTAACATTTAGTTATTTTAGGACGCTAATACCCTTTTATATAGTTAATTCGCTTAATGTATTTTTTTTGTAAAGGCTAGAATAAAGTTATTGTTGTTGTTGGGAACACCAGTTCTACACACTCTTGATCTGGAAGCAAAACTGTTGCCATGGCAACTGCACCATGAGTGTCATTTTATGCACTGACTGATTTACATTGCCGGTGTCAAGTTTGATGAAAACCGCTTTTTTTGATATCAATTTCTGAGGATGTTCTATATTTTGTGACTTGTTTTCCTTTGGAACCACTGATGACGTCATCCGTTTTTACACAAAAACTTTAATATCTCAGAAACGATAGGAGATATATATATAGAATAAAAAACAATACGCCATTTTTGTGATTTTGTTTAAACGGCCTGTCTTTTTTCTGGCTTCTTCGCCACTGCAAATGTTGCTTCCTTAACTGCGCTGACCTTTCGCTGCAAAATACCGTTTCATTATATTTTGCTGTTCTTATATTTGTTCCTCGCTCCGGGATCACGCATGGACCTCCTAACGGCATTCACAGACACTGTAGATATGCATTCGGCCATACTCCGTCGAGCGTCCTGCTGCGCCCTTCAAATTCTGTACCCATACTGCAACGGAGGGTGTTTAATGCATACAGTAAACTACAAGCCTTGGATTAAAGATCATTGGGTATAGAACGGCTGCTGCTAGATTTTTTTGCAGGAAAAAACGTGGTGGCATTATGTTCCGTGCATTATCCGTGATTTTGCATTAAGCACGAGCAATCCCTCGTGCAGCTACTTGGTTCCGGACCAATCAGGACGTCACTGATTGGCCGTTATTTCGCGGTACAAGCTCCACTCACTCGAAAGTGGTTTTCGAGGAAGTCCCGCATCTGATCGATTTGGAATTTAGAAATGTTGGTTTTTGAGAAGAGGGGAAAACCGGAGAACTCGGAGAAAAACGTCTCGGAGCAGAGTAGAGAGCCAACAACAAACTTAGCCCAAATATGGCCACGAGTACGTAAGGAATCCAACCTGAGGCCCGTTTCTCGAAAGTCCCGAAAAGCCATTTGTGTAATTGCCAACCGCTTGTTTTGGAAAGCCGATCTTTTAACATGTTTTCAAGGCAACAAAAAGAAAATTAACTGTGAAGTTTGAGATATTAAATTCTGTCCGTTCTTGAGATACAAAGGGAATTGTGACACCCGAAAACGACCCGTAAAATTTCGGGACTTTTGAGAAACGGTCCCCTGGGCTACACTGGTGGGAGGCGAATGCTATCACCATTACGCCATACCAGACTTTAACTGCTCTAAAGCCATCCCTCTCACCTGTATTATAAATTTGGATAATACCGCAAACTGATTGGCCAAGGACAGATGACAGATATCGACACTTCTGAGTTACGGATTTCTAGTAAATTCAATTACATAACATGCCTTTTTTGCTTATTTGTTTCATTTGTTTTCATTCCATCAGGTGCCGTTATTTCAAGGTACGGAGATCGGTTTCTTGAAAATGCTGTCCATGAAGATTAAGCCAGTATATTTTCTCTCCAAAGAGTATGTGGTTCGAAAAGGAGATATGGGACAAGAGGTGAAAGATACATTGTACTTTAAATTTGTACTTGACTTGTAAATTAAATGTGCTCGCTTTCTTGCTGCGCGAATTGCGAAAGGTGTCGATAATAGACAACCCGGCATTTGATTCCAACAACAGATTTTAAAAAAACTATATGGTGACGAGTGAATTAGGTGGGAGGGGACCCTCGGATTGACTTGCCATGTTTCACTCCAAGTACCCAGTAAAATTGTGCATGCGTGCCACAAGTCCCACTAACCTTAGTCGACTCTTCTCGTTCAAAGACTATTTAATAATTATTCCATGAGCGCGCGTTGGTTATGAGATGATAGATAGCCAACGAGGCGCGTAGCGCCGAGTTGGCTATAATCATCTCATATCCAACAAGCGCGAGTGGAAAATTGTTTTATTAAAAACGCCCCCAAAATATAGAAAACTAGACTACGATAAAAATAAAAAGGCCCAAAAAATCACGCATATGCTTGCCGTGTTTGTAGATTATGGTATAATGGCTCATAGCCCATGATGACTTAGCCAATCAAAAGTCTCGAATTTCATTATCCAATGATCCAGTTTTTAATAATTCCTAGTATTGGCTTCGTACTTATTGCACAATACCGTTATCTTTGTCTTTTGGTATAGCCCTCCAAAGATCTTTCCGTTGCGGATCCCTTTTCTATTTTACATCTGTCAGTTACCGCGACTCCATGCTCTTGTTTCATATGTTCATTCTCATATGCCCTTTTCTACCGTCTAGATGTATTTTGTCCACCGAGGTCTAGTAGAAGTGGTTTCTGAGCACGCTGAGCCTATCGTATTTGATGTCATGGGAGAAGGAAGATTCTTTGGTGAGATCAGTGTGGTGTTCAGCTGTCCTCGAACAGCCTCTGTCAGGTGCGCATTGTTAATTACAGGGATTCGTTACATCAACCACTTATTTAAATAGTAAAAAAAAAATCCTCTAACTGACTTACTTTTTGGTTAAAAAAGTCATGCATTGAAGATACCTACCTGGATTCGAGATAATGAGCTCAATATAAGGCTCTATTAGCCTGCAACAACGTTTTTTCTACCAAGACAGAAGCTTTCAAGTTTTTGAGCCGGCTTTCGAAAATAGTCGGGTTTTTTAATTTTTTGGTTTTGTTTGCTTTAGAGCGCAAACAAACTCCGACTTGTTTGTCTTGACCAAAAACGATTTGGACGAGGTCTTGACCCACTATCCACAAATTAGCAAGAAAATCCGGGAGACTGCGGAGGAACGACAGAGAATGGTGGCAGAACGAGCGAAGGCTTTCGCGAAGAAAAAAGAAGAAGACCAAAAACGTGAAGAGGAAAACAAACTCAAGGTTTGAATTCAGTGTTAGTCAAAAAGGGCTCTTTTTCATTGATATGGAGCTGAAATTATTATGTTAGACTTTCTCTAGTATGACATCACGACGCTCGGGCATCAAGTAGGCTATTTAATTGACGATTTCAAAGTGTGATGAATTACTGCCGAAATGTTTATTTCAAACAACATATGAATCACATGTGTACTGTACAATGTTTATTAACATGTCTCCCAAAATACCAAAAGAAAATCAGCGTCCTTTTTCTTAGGCTTTTATCTACAATGTAGATTACTGCACTTTTCATAAACATGAGGACTCTGGAATTAATTTTTAACCAAAGGCTTCACTTTTTGTCATCAATTACGTTTGCGATCGACACTTGGCCCACCGTTTAACACAGAGAGAGACCACCAAATGGGATTAAAACAGCCAAAGATAACATACGCCCGTTCTGCTGCCGTTATTAGGGAGCTTACGCAACAGGACGGCAAAATGACGAAAAAATGTCGCGCGAGACTGTGCATTCCCAATCTTACGTGAACATTTCGCATGCGAGGAAAGTAGTCTCCCAAATATTTAAACTAATCATCTCTAATGGAGAAAAGATAGTTAGCAATATAAATGTAGTTGTGTTATGACAAGTTAAAAGGGAAAACAGCTCACTTCCGGCTGGCGTCCGTGTCTCAAAAAAGTCTCGTGCTTAAGCTCTCTAACGGAGATTCTCTTTCGAAATCCATCTGGATTCCTCCTTCTACTTACCATTGGATGGGATGCATATTCATCGCGGGTTACCCTCAGGTCGACAAGGGCTTACATTTTGCGACGGTTAAGGCCTCTATGATGAAATAACGCTGTCAAACAACATGGTCACTGGTCTATTTTTTTTCTGCAGGAAAAGGAGGAAGGCAACGCCCCCGATAAGGAAGTTCTTGAAATTGAAGAACCGCCAGAGCCGTCACCAACGTTCCGTCAGCGACTTGTCGCCACCCTGATTGCTTTCAAAACGCGCTTTGCTGATCTGTTTATCCACTTCGTTATATTACCTGATAGCAAGCTGAGGTTCATCAAGTACATTAACTGCCTGTTTGTGTTCGCCACTACACTCACGATCACCTACATGGTATGAGACCTTCAACCTCGTTTCCTGGGCTTTTCTTTGCCGAGGTTTCGGTGGAAAAAAGGTCCTGGGAATGAGGATGGTTTCCATGGTGTCTCTTCTTTCTTTGAGAAAGGATGAAACATAGGGAAAGAGCAGGTGAAACCTTCTGTTCTGGCACTCTTTTCTCAAATTTTACGGAAGCTTTTCGGGTCCAAAATGCCTTTTGTAAAACTAGGATTTGTTAAAATATTCTTAAAATTGGTGTTTAAGGAGGTTCGAACCAATTTCAGCAAATTGTACCATTTGGAAGGAATGAAACTACCCAACTGTTTCATGCAACGGCAAAGTCATGGCACGATATAAAACACCAATAATTGCTTAACAAGATACTCATTGATGTGACGCAATATGTCACCATGGCAACAAAGAAGCCATGTTATTTGTCTTTAAGCGTTCACATCTCACAAACGAACCCTGGAGCGGATTCATGGGCACCTTCACAACTGAAAAAGCTAAGCTGAGTCGGAATCTGCTCCAGATAATTTTTCGAAACTTTATCTTAGCCTGCTAATTACTTTCCAGAAATAAAACTTGGGGATCGCAGTATTTTAATTTTGAGTTATAAGAGTTTAAAGAAAAATACTAGGGCATTTTTAGGTGGCTCCTTTGGCTAGTTGCCATGGTGACCTATTACGTCACATCAACAAGTGCATCTTGTTAAGAGATTATTGCTGTTTCATTTGCCATCATAACATTGTTATTTTGTTAAACAGTGTTGTAGAGTTCATCCCTCTAATAAGACCATGCATTACCTCCAAATTGTTGAAACTGGTGTGAGCCACCTAATCTATTTTGGAAGATGATATAGCGGACGTTTATAAAACATGGGGAGTTCGAATTTTTTTGCAAGTGAGCATGCTCAAAGTGCAAAACTTATATTTCAACGGTTATTTTACACGTACTCCATTCTGATAATCACTATTATTTATGTCGCTAACATTTGCTGGATAGAGTGCTTTGAGGAGGGAGCCATTTAAGGGTGAATTAGCATTAGCAGCCGAACTCTCAGCTAGAAAACTGATCACGTAACTTTTTATAATAATTTATTTTTTGCATGTGGACGTCTAAGCAGAAAATAATTGTGGTAGTCATACGCGGCTTTTGCCTTAAGGGTCAGTTATACAGATGGAAAAACCAGGAGTAACCTGATAAAGACCTAGTCCACATCGGATTCTCTCTTGAGTTTCCGTAAACATTATTGTGGGACGCCTTTCTATCAGTAGACGCAGTCTGTTCTCCGAGAATTTGCTAAAAAGAAAACTGATAAGCGATCGAGTTATAACTCGGCCGAGTTATTCAATTTCCTAACTTTTTTTCTTCACGATTTAATATCTCTTTATAGGTTGCCTTTCAAGATCACCCATGGTACCTCATTGCATTTAATTACTTGTGCGAATTTTCGTTTTACGTTGAGGTGAATGTTTATAGCTACAGTTAAATTACTGATTCATATATAGTAACCAAAAAAGAGAATGATTTAGACTGATAGTTTTGCTCACTGTCAACACTACACAACAGTTCTGATGTCATTCATAAGGAACATGCCATGGCATTTTGTTATGTCACGGCCGGTTTTCCTATGTAAGGTAGTAATTCA
>NC_090892.1:17041125-17076125 GCF_036669925.1 Montipora capricornis | reverse complement strand
TTCACGTTTGTCGTAAAAGTGAAGCTTTAACTGTCTAGTCATCAAAATAATAACTTTAAAGTGTTTTCAGTATTATCCTTTAAGAAGTATTTTCAGACTTTTCAGTCAATCATAGTAATGGCTTTCGATATAATTCTGACATTGAAGCGAATAGTTCTTCCGAATCGGGAAACCGTTCCGAGAAGGCAGTTGACGTTGCAGTCCAAAAATGCCGGGAATGTCACCAACATCATTGCAAGTTCGTCGTTGTCATCACCAAGGGACTGTTCTTCTGCATCTTCATCGCTGCTAGACGAATCGTACTTAAGAACGCCTTCTTCGTCGTCTGCATCTCCCTCTGCGTCCCTCTCATTTGCCTTGCGGAGGTTTCAGCTGGCTCAAGGGAGACCGAATCCTCTGGTTGCAATTCTCTGTGGTAGAGATAGGAAGGCAGCGTTCCGGCTGTTGCAATCGTAGTTTGTTTTCTGACAGAGCGCTGACGGACTGCTGCGCCAAACATCTTGGCCCAATCCCTAATGCTTTGTTTAAATTGTGGCGTTATCGTCACAGGTGTCAAAGCATGGCAAGAATGGACTAGAGAAACAAGGCGCGTTCGGATACAGGATACCATGACTTTGGATTTGTAAAATAGCATGCGGCCCAATGGATTCTTCTTTTAACGCCCTCTTTGGCTGCACTTCTAAAGTTTGTGGATGTTATTACAGTCAAAGTTCACGACAAAGATCACTCGATAGGGGTCACAAAAGGCACGTGTCAGCGTGGTGGAAATTTCCGGTCGTTTCCGTCGTTGGCGACGGAGAAAGTTGAGCTGAGTTTAAATTTTTCGGAGCTTCAAATGACGATTTCCCGGATCCCGCTTCGTAATAACGCTAAATCTCGCGTCCCGTCCGTAAATGTAATCCCGAGTCCCGCTCCCATATTTCTTTATAATCCCGAATCCCGGGCTCTAAAAAGGCCAATTTCCGGATCCCGAAAACCCTATTGGGGACCCTCTACATTAATGACTCACAATAGTCGCCAAAATTACCTGAAGTATTTTGGGTGAGCCAACGTTTCCTACCTTTCATTTTCAAAACACGGCGAGGAGTTTTAATACCCAGAGAAGAATTTGTCTTGGCTTTTGAAAGAAGAATTGCCTATCTTACAGGGCGTTCTGACGATTACAGACTTATGCTCGTCTACCCAAGGCAGTGAGAGCAAAGTTGAGTCGCTGTTGTCAGGTCTTCACTGGCTACTTTTTTTCTTATAATGTATCGCTAAAGTTGACCCCCTTACCAAGGAAAACTTTCTTCACTTAAACGGAGTCTTATAAACAATACCGGGAGCCCTTGACTAGGAGCGAACAACAGCCCCGTATCACTGTTACGACGTTTTCACAGATCGATTTATATTTGGTTTGAATTTTCCACGAATGATACTCCCGCAGGAGCCCGATGACCTATTACAAGAAACTAACTTGACGTCATAGAGTCACCGAACCGGAACTGCCTTTGTTTTTTTGCGGGAAAAGGTAGTTTAAAAATAGATCGATCTGCAAAAATGCCGTGACGTATGCTTTGTATGGAAGTTGTTCGTTCCTGGTCATGGGCTCCAAACAATACCTAAGAACTTATTTAGATGCTTGGAGATGGAGTCTTCTGTTTTCATTTAATGTCGTTGTAAATGAAACAGACATTCGTCTGTTAACTTTGTGTTTTTCGAGTGATTAAGTGCAATATTCATCCACCAATTTTCAGGCACACATGTCTGATCAAAACATCCCAAAAGCTCTGCAAAATCGAGTGATGAACTTTTATGATTTCATCTGGGATAAAAACAAGTAAGTTGAAGCGTTCTACGAATAGGACATGCTTTTTTCCTCAAGAGCGTGTTAAGTTCTATAAGTAGTCTGTTCAATCACAGGCTAGCCGGCAAAGACTACTCGCTCTGTGTGGATGACGCCTCCCAACAGTTGAGAAGTAATTGACTGAAAAATAGGTCACTTAGTTTGCGAACAATGGACTCCTCGATGCTCTGGTTTCTACGAAGGCCCAGAAGGGTCACAGTCCAGTTTTAATTTTGTGAGTCGTCACCAGCTCTCTCACAGTTCACAGATCATCGGTCCATTGTTTTACCAATACAGAAAGCATCCTAAACATTCATAAAAGCAGGATACTTTCTGTATTGGTAAAACAATGACCTGTGACTTATGAGAGAACTGGTGACGACTCACAAAATTAAAACTGGACTGTGAATAAAATTAAACCGGACTGTGAAAATTAAAACTGGACTTTGACCCTCCTGGGCCATCATAGGTTTCGTTGCACAATTTTTCACGAAAAAACCAAAATGGACACACTGCGCGCAGGCGCGTGTGCTCCATGCTTACGCAATTACATATGAAGAGTGTTCGCTCATGTGACCAGCAGCCATGTTTGCATACCAAAACAAGTTGAAGAATTTTCATAAAAATAGAGTCCAATTCCCAAAAGAATATTTCACTCCTCCAATATGGCTGTTGTTTCTTTGTTTCACTAATCCAACATGGCCGCCGTGGCGTCACACTCTATTAGCCTGTGGCGTTGTCTTCGACGTCAACGTTGCGTAAAGTCTCACAACTGTGACAGCAACCAAATTTGAATGGATACCGTTGTTGTTTGCTGGACGACGTAAAATCCAAAATGGAATTTGAAATATCGCTTTTTTTTTGGGCAGTAACCGAGTGCTTATTTGCTCAAACACTGGATAGTCACTCCCAGGAAGATTGTTAAATTAGGTCAAGAGCTAACATTATCCCCATTTATTTATAGAGGCATAGATCACGGCACTTTATTCTACGACATGCCAGTTTGTATGAATGGCGAATTGTGCTTAGAAATGGTCAAGGATATCATATACGCGGTAAGTTGTCTCATTCCGGAAGTACAATCGTACTCACCTCGAGGCCAAAAAAAGGAGGTGTGGCGCATGGGTCTTAAGAACTCTTCAAAGTTTGCGTACTTTTAGTGACTGATCGATCTATTTGTTGTGCACCTTCCATCAAAAACATTTCATTCGGCAAACACTAAATGCCGAATTTCTGAAACAAATCTTCTCCCCCGAATGTGCTATTTAGTTAAAACAAGAAGTCAGTTGTTCCACGGAGTGGTTACGTTTTTCCGAACGTTGACCGCGTAGCACTTAAAATTCAAGAAAATTAACTATTGAGAAGGTAAAGTAAAGTGCTAGTTTTCTTCCCATATGAACATGTGAGCGTTAGCCCTACTAACGGAAATGGGCCCACACAAGGACAGAGAAAAACTCTGACCAGGGTGGGAATTGAAAACTAGCACTTCACATTCGGTCGAGGTAGTAGGAGGCATAAGTGTATTCCTCACATGACATCAAACACTGCTTGGAATCAGTACTAAAGTGAAAGAAGTTCAGTAGGGCAAAAGAATGCACTGTTCTGCTTACTTTACCTTACCTTCAACTGTTCATTGTATTATTTCACTTCCATTTTCGTTTGAATGATCCAGGTTCCACTGTTCGAGGGCACCGAGCTTGCATTCGTTCGTCTTCTATGTACCAAAGTAAAACCAGCTCATTTTCACGCGAGTGAATATATCGTGCGAAAAGGAGATATAGGACAGGAGATGTTCATTATCCGTAAAGGATTGGTAAGTTTAAACAATTCGTTTTACTCTAATTCTAAGTGGTCAACGCCGGTGAAGAACTAGCAGCAGCACACTGCTACTACTACTACTTCTCCTACTCCTCCTACTCCTCCTCCTACTACTCCTCTTCCTCCCCCTACTTCTCCTCCTCCTCCTACTACTACTACTACTACTACTACTACTACTACTACTACTACTACTACTACTACTACGTCTCCTACTCCTCCACCTACTACTCCTACTCCCCCTACTACTTCTCCTCCTACTCCTACTCCTCCTGCTACTCCTCCTCCCCCTACTCATACTTGTCCTTCTCCTCCTACTACTACGTCTCCTACCCCTACTACGTCTCCTCCTCCTACTACTAATTCGTCTCCTAATCCTACTACTGTCTCCTACTCCTCCTTCTACAATTCCTACGCCCACACCTCCTACTAGTACTACGTCTCCTACTCCTACTCCTCCTCCTACTTTCACTCCATCTGCTCCTCCTTTTCCTCCTCCTACTCTTACTCCTTCTCCTCCTACTACTACTCTTCCTCCTCCTACTCCTCCTACGCCTCCTCCTCCTACTACTACTACTCCTCCTCCTACAATTCCTACTCCTACTCCTCCTCTTCCTACTACTCCTACTCCGCCTACTAGTACTACGTCTCCTACTCCTACTCCTACTCCTCCTCCTTTTCCTCCTCCTACTTTCACTCCTTCTCCTCCTCCTCCTCCTCCTCCTCCTCCTACTACTACTACTACTACTACTACTCCTCCTCCTACTATTACTCCTACTCCTCCTCCTACTACTACTACCACTACTCCTACTCCTACAATTCCTACTCCTACTTCTCCTCTTCCTACTACGCCTACTCCTCCTACTAGTACTACGTCTCCTAATCATACTCCTTTTCCTCCTCCTTCTTTTACTCCTTCTCCTACTACTACTACTACTACTACTACTACTACTACTACTACTACTACTACTACTACTACTCCTCCTACTCCTCCTACTCCTCCTACTCCTCCTACTCCTCCTACTCCTACTACTCCTACTCCTCCTCCTACTCCTCCTACTCCTCCTACTCCTACTACTCCTACTCCTCCTACTAGTACTATTTCTCCTACTCCTACTCCTCCTCCTTTTCCTCCTCCTACTTTTACTCCTACTCCTCCTACTACTACTCCTCCTCCTACGCCTCCTTCTCCTCCTCCTACTACTACTCCTACTCCTCCTCCTCCTCCTACTACTACTACTCCTACTCCTACTCCTACTCCTACTACTCCTCTTCCTACTACGCCTACTCCTCCTACTAGTACTACGTCTCCTACTCCTTCGCCTTTTCCTCCTCCTACTTTCACTCCTTCTCCTCCTCCTACTACTACTACTACTACTCCTCCTCCTCCTCCTCCTCCTCCTACTACTCCTCCTCCTCCTACTCCTCCTCCTCCTACTCCTACTCCTCCTACTACTACTACTCCTACTCCTCCTCCTACTCCTACTCCTACTCCTCCTACTACTCCTACTCCTCCTACTCCTACTACGTCTCCTACTCCTACTCCTACTCCTCCTCCTTTTCCTCCTCCTACTTTCACTCCTTCTCCTCCTCCTCCTCCTCCTCCTCCTCCTACTACTCCTCCTCCTACTCCTCCTCCTACTACTACTCCTACTCCTCCTCCTCCTACTACTACTACTCCTACTACTCCTACTCCTACTACTCCTACTCCTACTACTCCTACTCCTCCTACTAGTACTACGTCTCCTAATCCTACTCCTTTTCCTCCTCCTTCTTCTACTCCTACTACTACTACTACTACTACTACTACTACTACTACTCCTCCTACGCCTCCTCCTCCTACTACTACTCCTACTACTACTACTACTCCTACTCCTCCTCCTACAATTCCTTTTCCTACTTCTCCTCTTCCTACTACGCCTACTCCTCCTACTAGTACTACGTCTCCTACTCCTTCGCCTTTTCCTCCTCCTACTTTCACTCCTTCTCCTCCTCCTACTACTACTACTACTACTCCTCCTCCTCCCTCCTCCTCCTAATACTACTACTCCTCCTCTTCCTACTACTACTCCTACTCCTCCTCCTACAATTCCTACTCCTACTTCTCCTCTTCCTACTACGCCTACTCCTCCTACTAGTATTACGTCTTCTACTCCTATTCCTCCTCCTCCTCCTTTTACTCCTTCTCCTCCTCGTGCTACACCTACTCCCTCTACTACTACTAATACTACTACCACTAGTACTACTACTACTACTACTACTCTTACTCCTCCTCCTTCTCCTACTACTACTCCTACTCCTCCTCCTACTACTACTCCTCCTACTCCTACTCCTACTAATACTACTCCTTCTCCTCCTCCTCCTCCTCCTACTACTACTCCTACTCCTTCTCCTTCTCCTCCTCCTCCTCCTCCTCCTCCTCCTCCTCCTCCTACTACTACTACTACTACTATAACGTCCTCGGATTTGACAATATTCGGAATTGACCGCCCACACAATTCCAAATTCTTTGCGTATTCAAATCTTCCATTCTGGAGAGCCGGGATTTGCATGCTGGATTCGCGGGATACATGTGGATGAAAGGCGAATCCCCAAAGAAACAGTTTCGGATTAAAAAATATCTGGATACATGTGGACGGGGCCTAATTAGTATTTTTTATTCTTTTATTGATCCATACTTACCACAATTTTTGCATATTGTGTGGCAAAAGTTATACCAATTGATAAATGTAGTTCAAGAGACTGCAAAATAGAGCAATTAGAATCATAAATGATGTAACTTTACAAGATCATTTCAGTCCACACAGGAGTTCCTGGTCCTTATTATGTTAACTAAGGTGTATCGAAATTTCGCGATATTGTAAAAATCTATTCATGTTTAATTCTGAATGATCATCCTTATCTACTTTCGGACGAACACAATTATTCTACACGGAGTGAGTCTTCCAGATCGATTGCTTCATAGTCACTGTGGAGCAACTATGAGAAAATTCCATCCACCAGTTAGCAATAAATATTCACTTAGTTCAACCTTCCTCTTTACATTCGCATCACACCACCTAAACCCCTCTTTAACAAGAGGCACTCGTCGAACAGTATCTTTTGGCAGTAGTAGTTTTGTATGATTTACATGATAGGGGATTAATAGCGTGTCAAGAGTCTATGTATTCACGTGATTTGCGGTGATGTTTTCTTTTCTCTGCAACAAAAAGTTATTTGCGTGGTAAGATTTTACAGTTCTGTGCTCAGTAAACAGGGCTTGGAATAAAAGCGAGGCTGGAGTTGACCTTGTTTTAATACAGACCTCAATGCTTTTCTTATGTGAATAGAAACTCGTTAGCACTGCATAATTAACACAAGAAAAGGAACGAGAAGGTCATCTCCAGCATCGCTGTTGTTCACAGGCCTGGTAACTGAGCACAAAACTGTAAAATGGTCCATTGCCCCACTAGACTTTTTAAGCTTTTGCGTTTTGTTTTCCCATTTCAGACCACATGAGATTCTGAAAGGAATTTTCCTTGTTTTTTCATAAGCTATTCGTACATTAGCACGTGCATAAGATGACATTTGAAAGAAACTGGCCGTGTTTTTACGACAGACGTTGTCTCGCTTAACATTCCTGAAAGTGATTTGCTTGCAGGCTTCGTTAAAGTGGTACTATGATCAAAAAATCATTTCCTTTTTTCCTTCAGATTTTAAAAGCGTTTTTGCTTAACACCGAACTGGCAAAATTTTGAGCTTTGAGTTTTATCCAAAGGCTGTTTATTTTGAGCCTAAGTTTTGGATTTCACGGTCCGCCATTACTCACGTTCAAAACTGGCCGATTGGACCTCAGAGGGTTGGATCTAGAGAAAATGACGTCATTTACTCACTAGCTTAAAATTTCAGTGTGTAAACGCAATTTATTACATATGCAAAACACGGGTTTAAAAGTCTGAAAGCCTGAAACTCCCGTTCTGCATATTAATTCGGCCGCGTACACACGCATTGCATTCTCAAACCAATGAGTCTTTGACGTCATTTTCTCCTCGTTCCAGCTCTCTCAAGATTTCAAAGTTAGTAATGGTGGACAAATAAATAAGAAAACTCCAGTTGAAATAAACAGGTGTCTTTTTAAAATCAGAACTTAAAACTTGGGTCAGTTAGTGTTTAGTTAACATAGTTTTGAAATCCAAAGAAAAAAAAGAATTGTTTTTTTGGTCGTAGTACCACTTTAAGCAACTTTAAAATGATACCAGTTTCACGGGTAAGATTTGATGAAGAAAGAGCACGTGCCAATACAATAATAAAAATAGCACGCATGTTGTATTTCTGATTTGAATAACCACATGCGACTCCTCATTGACCGAAAGTAATGGCCAACTCGCTTGAGCTACATGGTTTGGTGGCTTAAGTTTAATGAGAATTCTATTGAAATTTGCCGACTCGCTTAACTTTAAGCAAATTGAGAAAGGAACTGTTTTCACGGAAGTTTCGGTTGTCACTCGCTAAGCGACCTGAAAAACCGCTCGTGAAAACATGGCCACTGTTTTGTAGAGTAACATCACGTGGTCTGAAATGGGAAAACAAAACCTACAAGCTAAAGAGGTCTATTGAAAGTAATTGCGAGGAAAACTGCCGCTTTCCCCAAGGAAATCTATTGATTTGAAAATGTCAGACTTTCCTCTGAAAATGGGACGGTAAAATCCGTCTGGATCCGCCCCTGGCCAGACGCGCTATTCCGTTCGAAATTCTATTATCCAACTGTATTAGTTATTGTACAAAAAACGCACGAATCGAGTACAAATATTCCACGATATTGTACATTTAGTTATTTGTACACTCGGTTATTGTACAGGGGAGAACAGGTTTGACTAGTTAAGTAGCTGACGTTGCAACCTCGTTCCCAGGGTCTCTCGAGCGAGGAGAGACCCTGGTAGGGTCTGGTCACGTGCTTCCGTGATAATTGAAAACACTAGGGAGGGGTCCTCTCTAAACAAGGAATTTGTCGATGTTTTACATAGTATTTATTTTAAAAGTTAAACAAGTTATTTGTTATCTACCTCATAATTATATTTATAGTTATATTTCTTCTTCTTCCTTCGTGGCCTTCTTGAACAATTTTTACAAAGTAAAACGTCTTTGACTGAACCGCACAATCTACAGCAACTTATGACAGACGATGTATATGTTTTCTTCGGCGTTTACAAACTATTATCGCCGGACATAGCCGCAGAAGAACATATGTTCACATACCGCAACACGTGAAACTTGGTTTGTTTTGGTGACAACACATTCCGCATTCCTGTAGTCTCAGTAAAGACAAAATTCTTACTAAGCCGCCCCTCCCTTCATTGGATAAATTGTCATCTCCCAGATTCTGGGAGACACTTGACCAGACCCTACCAGGGTCTCTCCTTGCTCGCCCCAGGCGTTAAGATGAGAGACCCTGGGACCGAGGTTGCTGACGTTGCCCCGTACGCACAAATCTGTCACACGTTCTCAGCTGTTTAGTGCAAAAAGGGTGGATAATAAATAGCTTATTAGATGTTTGGGTGTGTAGTATCGCTGGGTATTTTTACTTGTTGTTTGCATTTTGAGGAGCCTGCTAGGGCGAGTTTCATCAGGAAAGCGTAATTTTATCGTAATGACCTATAACTCTCCCAATTGTACTCACAGGATTTAAATTCCATTTTTATTGTATGTTTTGTATTTATAATTTTAAACTGTAAATAATTGCGTAATTCAACCGACAGGTATCTATCTATCTATCTATCTATCTATCTATCTATCTATCTATCTATCTATCTATCTATCTATCTATCTATCTATCTATCTATCTATCTATCTATCTATCTATCTATCTATCTATCTATCATACAGCACAACTCGTAAAAATACAAAGCGATACTACACACCAAAACATCTAATATGATATATATAGTTCCCGCAAAGTCTAAGACTTACTTCACCTATGTTTTTCAGGTGGAGATAGTGACAGATGACGATCCGCCTGAAGTCATTGAAACACTTGACCAAGGCCATTTCTACGGGGACATCTGCTTAGTTTACTCCAGGCCACACAAAGTCTCTGCTCGCGCGGTCTCTCATGTGGACATGCTTGTCTTGACGAAAGAGAGCCTCGATTCGGTGCTTGTTCACTATGGCGAAATTGCCGCGCATGTCAAAGAGGTCGCCGAAAAGCTATATCCTTCTCCACCAAAAACAACGCAATCTAGTATCTTATCGAAGGCGCAAATCCCTTCATGAGCGACGGTGATTAATAACTCTTATTTTGTTCATGCTTTTACAACGTATTCGATAATTTCTGATCTTGTTTAAGTACAAATAAAAAGTTTTTTTTTCTGTGAATCAAGTCAACCTTCCATTGCTCTCCTCGCCCGTAACTGGTTAATGTTCTCTAGTTCCGTTCAATCTGACTACTCCTGGGTCTTCGAGGATTACGGTGAAATTCCAGTAAAAGGTCCTGGTGGTAGGTTGCTCAAATTTTACAGTTTATACATTTACTTCCACAGAGAACACTCGAGATGCATAAATAATTCAATTTAAGGTTTTGCCGCAATACAATGAAAGAAGACGAATTCCACGAGTCTTGCCGATGAGACTACAACACGAAATGTTATCATGACAAAACTTTTGCCTTTTTGGCAGCGCTGACAGCATCACTGGCTGAAGGAACACCAGGTCCCGGCACTCCAACTTTCGTTGGTGGTGTCGCAGTCTTGACAGGCGCGGGTGCGGCGCTTATGTCCCATTTGCTTTTACGCTTTCTTGGTTCTTCACCTGTGAAGGAAAAGAAAACTTTCAGACCATGTCCTGCATTCCCTTCCAACAAAGAACACGAAAACCATTGTAAGAGTCTTAACAACATTAAAGAGTTCACGATTTGACGCGCTACCACACCACCACTCGAGAGGGCCAAAACTCAATTCTAAAAGTTACACCAGGTTCTTACCAGCATTCGGCTTTTTGGTTCCAGATACAAATTCAACCTTGAGTAAAAAAGAAATATAAAACTGTTTGAAACTTATTTGAAACAGTGACTAAAAGCCCTTCATGTCTAGGAGACGAAGAGAAATTAGGTCTTTAAATCTCTTTTCCGTGTCGCGTAGTGTAGTGGACATCGCTTGCGGATTGTATGCATCCCAGCGTTCTGGATTCGAATCCCAGGATGTGCGCCCCAAAGTTTGCAAAGGGAAACAATAGCCTTAAAATAGAGTTCAGTTCGCGGGGGACAACTCGGGGCAGCAACGTCGCTTCTTCTATAAGGACACAAATATGGCTGCCACCGTCCCGTCCCGCGAATAAGTAAAGATTTATGATCGTGTTTCCTGTGAAACAGCAGGCTCCACGCTTACACTATGTAAGAGCTCGAAAATCTTCTTATGCTATCTAGTCTCTCCTTTGAGAAGATACCCAACAGCCACGAAATGAATGAGCTTACATTACAGCAGTTTTCAAATGATTCTCGAAAGTAATTACGTGATTGCAATTTAGTTGCTACGCTTAGTGATTGGTTTAAAAATCTCGCGCCAGTTTATCAACCAATGGGTAAGAAAACCAAAACCAATCGCGACTTGCATGCGCGCTTTTTCCCGAACTTTGAGCAAGTTACACGGAGTTGCTACTAAATAAATTTGAATTGGTGCATTCCGCTGTTGGCACCTGCTGTGATTGGTCGAAGTGGTTCCTCTCAATTGAAAAACGCTCAAAAGAAGTTACTTTGATTTTTGGCAAACCACAACTTTCAGCCCTGACGATTGCTCTTTGCCGTCAATACGAACACTTCATCGAGTATTTATTCAGCTGGAAAGTAGCTTACATGTGTCCTGGCTTGCTTGGCCTTTTCTTTTTCCTTTTTCTCGTATGCTTCTTTCTGAGCTTTTGCTAAAAACAGTGATCAAAAACAAGATCATTGGATAATGCAATTCCAGAGTTTTGATTGGCTTAGCCATCATGGCATATGGGCTCCCTATGAAACCCTATGAATCTCAACTGTTTGCGCCTTTCAAGTACATTAGGAGATGTGTTCATACCCATGTATTTTACTTCATGAGCGAAAAGTAAGCGCTTTCATCTCAAAGTGAACGACAGATGTTTTCGTTAATTACCGGCCACCATATTGTTGGACCACATGGCGTTTCCATTCGAATCTCTATTAAGTTGCGTGAATCGCTTCGACAAATAACTCAGAAACTATGTACCGCACACACCTGAGAATTGGAGAGGTGGTTAAAAGATTTGTTTTCTACAACATTCCAAGTTCTTGGCCTTTTTCATTGAACGATTTCGAATTTACTTTTTTTGTTGCGTGACAGTGAAACTGTCTGCAGTTAAAAGTGACAAACAGGGCAGGCTCTATTGATTATAACACGCATAATCACAATTCCTTACGCCTTTGACCACAATCCCTTGCGTTCCAAAGAAAAATGTGTTCTCCTCCCGATTAGAGAGCTGCCTCGTTCGTTCCCTTCAGGCTCACTCACTTTAGCAGCAAATATCAGTAACTATGGTCGTTTTAATAAAAGAATTATTCCACTCGCGCTTACAAGTTGGATAAGAGATTACTATACCCAACTCGATGCTTCGCGCCTCGTTGGCTATCAACATTTATTAAATTCTCAACATCGGAAAATGCAATTCTAGCTTTCTCATTGGTTCACCGGATCTCGGGTATCAGCCATTATACCTGCGTTTGACCTTATATGGAAATGAGTGCGGCAAATGTCGCTCAGCATTAAACTTTTTGCGCCCCGAAACCACATCACTTTCCAGTCATTTCTTTAACTTAAATAAAATTTAGCAAAACCAAAGGTTGAGAATTTAATAAAACAATTATTCCATTTGCCCTTGTTCGCTATTTACCATCTGGTATCCAACGCAGGCTCATGGAATAATTGTTAATTATCATCTCAAATCCAACGCACCCTCGTGGAATTACAAACAAGGTGAGAAGTGTAAGTAGCTGAGTCAGTCATTCAATAAAGTAACAGCTTCAACCGTTTACATTTTTTTGCCTCATTAGCATAAGCCCATCGTTTTCTAATCCATCAACCAAAAAGTCGTCACTGAATATTGAAAGACCATTCTCTATTTTCGAATTCCCCATAATACACTTTGTTTGCCCCCCAAATTTTGCATTAAACTATTGTTTTCAAATGCTCTTGGGGACACTGCATATTCCCAAGAGCATTTGAAAATAATGGATTATGTAAAATTTGGGGGCAAACAAAGTGTATTATGGGGAATTCGAAAATAGAGAATTGCATAATGACTTTTCTATATGTAACTTTGAGCGCAATTTACCAGATAACCTCTGAGTAATACACCTTATTCCAAAATGGTCACCATTTTAGTTTTCTTTTGTTTGATTGTACAGGGTTCGTACGCGTCTTGAAAACGCTTGAAAACACTTGGATTCCAGAAGTCCGATTTCAAGGCCTTGAAAGTACTTGAAATTGATTTTTTGGTCCTTGAAAGTCCTTGTTTTTTTTTTGATCAAGATTGAAAAATATTAATGCTTTAAGGTCTTAAAGTAAATGAAAGCCAGTGAAAACAAAATTAATGTTCAAGTAAACTAAGTATAACGTTCTCGAATTTTGCTTGGTTTGTGGTAAATTCTTACCAAAAAAAGTCCTTGAAATTTTAAAGTAGGGTCCCGGAAAGTCCTTGACAAGTCCTTGACCTTTTGGTCTTAAAAAGGGTACGAACCCTGTTGTAAATTGGCCCTTTTGGCCTCGTTCAAGGTTGAATATTCTTTTCAATTTTGCGTTTGAAAGCGAGGCCAAAAGGAGACAATAGAATACTAAAATGGCGACCATTTTGGAATAAGGTGTATGCCGCTTTGAAAATTCCAAGTTTTACAAAGAATGCATGGCCTCATTAGCGCCTTTGCAACCCAAGATTTTATTAGTTTTTAATGGCTAATAATTCGCTCATTGTCAAAACCATAAGGCTTAAAATTGGCAATTTAACTAAGTTTAACACGTTCTTTGCCTTTTAAAGTGAATGTAAATAGCATGATGCCTTCTATCAGCAAACTCGTATGTTAATGAGACAAAATATAAACAATGACGTCAACAAGGATTCTCCTATAGCCGTGCACACTTACTCTTTGACTACTGACTGGCGTGACTACATAATTAAACGAACTTCTACTAAATGACTAGCTCCGAGAGCGCACAAGATGAAGCAATTCTCGCTTGGTCCCGCAAGATCAAGGATTATTTTTTTGTCTCATATAATAAATCCTTTATTGAACAAGCTTGTTCGGTCAAGATGGCTGGATATTGGCGTCGTTTTTTTTTTTTTTGCGTGTTCATGGACCTCGATTTCGTCTCAGTGGAGCTGCCACCTAAACGGGTCCATAAACATGCAAAAAGAGAGAACTTACCCAATATCCAGCCATCTTGACCTCTCGCCAATATATACCAGATCAAAGCGAATCAAATCAAATGTTGGGTTTCAATGAGACGGGAAAACTGGAGTACCCAGAAAAGCACTCGGAGCAAAAGCGCAACCCACATAAGGTGCTGAGTCTGGGAATTGAACTCGGGGGCACAGATTTTAGCTAAATCCTTGGCTTGGACATTCAAAACAACCACTTCATAGTTCGTCCCACTCAAAAAAAAAAAGAAAAAACTAAATAAATTTATATACATACATAAATTTTCATAGTAAGATTCTTCAGTAAAGCTTGATGGATCAAACAGACTCTGCAAAAAAAAAGTTGATTAATTAAGCTAACAGATTTCCCTAGGTGTCACCCTGTGTTATCATCCCTACTACTATGTATAAGCGTAACCGCTTTTGTCATGGTGATTTCTTGGCATTGTAGCGACTACGCAAGGTGACAAATTATTATTTATTTCGCGCCATAGAAATGGTTATGCAAACCTTCGAAAAACACGATTTTCCAAGATACAGTTTTTTTGGTAAATTACCCGGGGTTTTCATCGGCCTCCATTATTAAAGCTGCACTTTTCACAGGTAAATTTTACATGTACATCAGAATGGTTTTAAAGGGAGTTGATTAAGAATGACAGCGATGTATCATTGGTTTGCTCCCGTCTTGTTTTGTAGTTTTTAACGTACATTACAATGAATTTAACTCTCGACAACCTACACAATGATCTAACAACTGGAGTAAAGCTTCGGCAATGGCTAGACAGCAATAGTTACAATCATTCACGGTAATGGCATTGTGAAGACTTAATGTACATGTACACTAACCGCTGACTGGTTGGCTCAATTGGTTGAGCTGGATCAAAACTCCGGCAGGACCAACACTAAGGGTCTTTAAATAACTGAGGAAGGCCCTGTCTCACATTATTTTACAGAACCCTTCACTGTTCATAACTCTGTGGGACTTAAAAGAACCGACTCGCTATTCACAAACAGAAGGGTAAGTAGTTCCCGGTGGCTTTTCCCCTGTGGTGTATCACCGTTCAGGGGCGGATCTAGGGGGAGGGTGCAGGGGGTGCGCACCCCCCCCCCCCCTCCACCCCACTCCTGAAATGACCTGTGGCTTTCTAATACAACTGGTATTCTGCAATAAAAAACCACCAGTCAGCCACGCCATTCCTTAGTGCACCCCTTAGTGTAGTAAGCTTTTAGACGGTCAATGCTCGGAGATATTTGACAAATTAATTAACGTCATATCATCTTACAGTATCTACCTTTGGATAATTGCTTCCACTTTCATCAAGATTGAGATATGACAGCAGCTTCTTGTAAATGCTGAAGACATACAGTGTAGTAAACTTTCAAAAAATTTAGTTACATGTACTTAATAATGGCGGGTCACCTTTGGTCACCAGAGGGCTTAAGGGCTCACCAGTTGTGTTATTGATCCTACTGTTTTCTTTTGGCAATGGCTTGAGTGAAAGATGCAAAAAAAAAAATTTAGAGCAGCTGTTCAGGTGACACTAAAGGGACGAAGGCATCAACTCACTAATTCTATTTCCCAAACCACCTAAAAATGGTGTTTGATTGGTGCAAAACCAATATTTTTCGTATCTCCTATTACAGTATCTTTTTTTTCTTGCACAGAAAATTTTCAACAAAAAACTATAGCACTTGCTATAGCTGTAGACACAGGGCACAAACTTGGAATACAGTGCATGAAAGGTACAGTATATTGCAGCAACTCACTCAACAAAAATGTGATGAGAATATAAAATGGGTAAAATAAAAGTATTCATCATCTATTTATATCTTGTTGACATCAATTAGGACAGTTTGCTACCCTATTCATTTTTCAACATTTTAGCAGTGACAAAATTATTAAAGTAAATAAAGGTTTTTTTTGCTTGGTGCCACATTTTTGCCTCCCCTTCTGTCCTCTTTTTATCAAGACACTTAATTTTTAAGGTTACCGTACTTTTAATTGTAATTTCATCATCATTATCATCATCACTATCTGCATCACTATTATAATTATAATTATTATACTTTAACCTTTTGAACACAAGCAAATTTCTTCAAGGGAAAAGTAAAGAAAACAACAGCTGCAAAGGCAACCTACAGTTGTACAGCCACATACCAAGCGACACTCAGTACAGTACTGTATGTGAACAAAACGAGGCAGGTGGCTTTGTTTAAATAAAAGGGCCAGTTATTAATTATCATAATTCTTTTTCTGTCAATTTTTTCTTATGGTATACAAGATTTATAACTTGACATTTAGTTTGTTCCCATAATCAATGAATGTTTTTACAAAGAAATTTTTACAATATTTGCATGAATGTTATACATGTACATTGTATTGTTAGGTGTTACACATAAAGAGCCAACCTTGGGTTTCTGAAGTCTTTTCTTGTCTGTATATTGGTATTCAAATCGAGATTTCCTTTGTGTTTCTTTTCCAACAGTTTAATTATCTTTTCCTGCGGAATATAGAAACATACACACTGTACAGTACAACCATTAGCCGTATATAAACATGTTTCATATTTTTAAAGTAGGTAGTGTAAGTTTGGTTTCCTCTTTACAGAAATGAATAGCATTTAAACTTAATGAAAGGAATTGCTTCATGTTCTGTTTTTGTTCCAATTCCTTTAAGAATGAATGACCACCCGATCTGGCCATAAGCAATTGAAAATAATAGCAAAACAGAGAAGGAACCCTTAACAGCCACTTCTAGGCTGAGAAAAGTGACTGGGGATTTCAAAACAAGAACGACAGGTAAGTCCTCTCATGACATGATTGTTATGGCCACATTGCCTTTATGAGCATTTTTATTGCTCAAACTTAATTAACACAGTGCTCTGTATGCTTTCACAGTTGAATGAGCTTCTTAAGCTATTGGATAGTATGGTCCTTTTTTGAGAAGCAAATTGCAACTGAAAGATCCCCAGGCATGTGACCGGCATTTGACACTTGCAGGCTGCAGACCGCATATTGTAGACTTACCCTAAATCACATTATTAAAAGCTAACCGTTTTAAAATAGGTGCTTGGACTTAAATACTGTTGATCAGCACTATTTGAAATGGGTGCTTAGACTTAAATACTGTTTGTCAGGTGAGTGCTATTTGTATACAGTCTGCAGTTGTCATACACCTGCACGTGACCAGGCCTTTGAGGCCAAGAGATAATTCTGATCAATAAGACTTCATGTACTGTACAAGTAGTAATCGTCAATATGTACCTGAAGTTTGTTAGAACAACGACCGACAGGTTCAGGTGGAAGCTGTGGCATTTTTATAACTGGAATTGTAGAGGTCTTCACTGAAGATGAGTCTTTAGCTGAAAGAGCATTAAAACATACCTTACAGTACTCAACCCTGGTGAAAAACCTCAGAGGATCCTTGAAGATCTTCAAGGATCCTTAAAGATCCTCAAGGACCTGCAAAAGATCTTTGAAGATGAGGATCTTTCAAGGATCCTTGAAGGATCTTTGAAAGTTCTTTAAAGATCTTCAATTGCAATTAGGAGTTGTAAAGATCCCCAAAGAGTCAGTGAGAATCCTGTGAGGATCTTACAAAGATCCTAGTGAGAGTAAGTTTCAAAATCTTGGTAAGGATCCTTACAGATCCTCAAGAATTCTTTGAGGATCTTCCAAGGATCTTAAAAGGATCTTTTAACTGATCTTGAAAAGATCTTTATTAAGATCTTTGAAGATCCTTGATAAATCCTCTATTAATCTTTAAGGATCTTTCAAAGATCTTCATGACATCCTTGAGGATCTTCACGGATCTTGATAAAGATCTTTTCAAGAACAGTCAAAGGATCTTTTTAGGATCCTTGAGAGATCCTCAAACAATTCTCGAGGATCTTTTAGGATCTTTATAAAGATCCTTTGAGGATCAATCAAAGGATCTCCTTAGGATCTATGAAAGATCTTCAAGGAATTCTTGAGGACCTTAATGGGATTTCTATCAGGATCCTTAAAGATCCTTAAAGGTCTAAGACAGATGTTTGGGGGAACTCAGTAATTGCAATAAATTAGTTACCATTGCATCTTTAAAGGGGGTTCTTGAACACCATTAGGATTTTAAAGGGATTCATCTTAAAGATCTTTTTGGGATTTTTTTAAAGGATCTTTTTTGGGAGTCTTCAAAAGCTTTAGGGAGAACCTGTTGATACCTCAATTAAATAATGTCCTGTACCTTTTTTGTCTCAAGAATTAGGATCTTTTTAGGATCATTATTAAAGGTTGTGACTGTTGAAACTGAGAAATAATCTAAAGGAGTAAAGGAGTTCATTTATACCAATAAATAGAAAAATCAGTGAAACAAAAACCCAATTGCGTTATGTTACACGATACCTTATTAGATTTTATCAATATAGTCTGACAAAAGAATCATTTTATTAAAATTTTATTAAATGACAATGTGTTAAGTGACAAGAACCGGAACGCGTGTGGCGTGTGCATTTGCGTGCTCAGTAAGGATGCGCAGAAACAATTGGCGCGAACGTCCTTAAACAATCCCCTCGAACATCATTGAAGATCAGCCATCTTGGATTTGAGCCGCTCTGGTCAGCAGTAGGCCAGCACCAAAAATTGCGGGCTCACACCAGCCACAGATCGATCGATCGATGGCGGTTATTTCGATTTTCGGTTTACTGCAAGTCCTTATCATATTTTAGTTCTTTTACAATGTAAAATGCTTGTTCACTGGAAGGAATTGCTGATAACAACTCACCTAAAGAGGTAAGCGTTGGATAAAACAATTTTGATGCTAATTCTATGGGCTTTTGTCCTATAAATCAAAGTGCAAGTAATGTTCTATAATTTATAATCTTAATACAAAGTGCGGGCGTTGTAACGTTTTGTGAAGTGTCTTTCTGTTTACAAATAACGAAGCTTGTAGTGGAAGGTTTTCATAATCCTTCAGAAAAATAACCGACAAAAAGCGAAGCCAACGAAATGGACATTCACAACGAATTTAATTATCCCGGTTTAAAACACAAAAGAACGCTTGATTTAGTTACATTGAGTCTGATCTGAGTGTTCCTACATAAACAGCCAAATGTTGACACTTCCATTGGGTGCAGAGATTTCTTCTGGGATATGGTGCATGAAATTTCATGATAAGTGGTCTGTAATTGGTGACCAAAGTCCACGATATTCTGTTATGTAAGCAATGAGAACCCAGATTTAAAAAATATATATATATGCTTCTTTTGTTTTAGACTCCATTGCTGTTGTACTCAAGTCACCATTAAACCACTGCAATGAGCACTTTTTATAGCATTGTAGTCAAGTTGTCACTGCCTTGAATTTCTGAAGAGGTTGGAAAAAGACAATATAATACTATGTATCTTTAAATCGCATTGTCCAGAGGAAACCAAGCTTAGGTACAAAGCGAAAAAAATGTTGTAGTTACTCTAATCCTGTAAGCTAAGCTTATGTTAGGTATTATTATGCAACAACTACAGTGATGGCAATGACGGTGTACAGAAATAAAACAGGAACCCACATATAAGAACTTTTACAAGAACGTTTTTGGCTAAGACAGTCCTAGTTTAGCCTACAATTTTGAAATGGATTCTTATTTTGAGAAATTTAGTCAAACACTGAATACACAAATTTAATATAACAAGCTCTACCAGTACCATGTTTTCCCAGCAGCAACATAGTACCATTGTTTTAATGTTGCTTTAGTTTTGTTCTGTTTATCATGCAAAGCTTTGTACAAACTTCAAAAATGGCCCAAAATAGGCCATACCCACCAATGACAAAACCTCATTATTTCATTCTAAGAACCTGAGTACAGTCTGTAGCCTAGCCTTACCCTACAGACTGTAGCTTGGAAAAACTTGGTTCTTACACTGTATAATTTATTCAGGTTTTTACCGTACCTTTATCAAGCAAATATTGTCACTGTAGTATTAAATATATGACTTACATGACTTGTTCACAATGGAGGGAAAAAAATAATAATTAGTGTGGGCCTTGCAACTGCTGTAATAGAAGGGCTGGAAGCAAAAACCTAGTAAGTGACAACGTTTGGCCAACTTTTAGTGCTCAAAACTAGCCCAAATTTTGCAGGTTGACTGGAAATGAACTTAAGAACATTGCTCTGGTAATTTTTTATGCAATTTGAGCTTTATTTTCAAGAAATAAGCTATGCAAAAATACCATTGGCTTCATGTTTGAAAACAATGGAATCAGAGAAGGGGCACTTACCCTTCATTGTTCCATTAAAATTTAATGGCATTTATAAACTAATATAACTGTGTGTCGATAGCTCAACTGAATGATATGCACAGCAAAGTACACGACAGGTCGGTGGTTTGAGCCACTGATCAGAGTTATTTATTTAATTTTTTGTGCATGTCTCATGTAACAAAGATCGATAAAATCTCAGATAAAAAAAATAAAAGAAAAACGAGAGAAACATCTCTGTGCAAACAAAAGAAAAATAATAAGTCTGATCGGTGGCTCAAACCACCAAGCTGCTGTGTACTTCGCTGTGCGCATCATTCGGATGAGCTACCGACGCATACAGTTGCATAAAGCTTGTGCTATTAAATTTTAATCAAACAATGAAAGGTAGGTGTTGCTTTGCTGATTCCGTTGCTTTCAAATGCGAAGCCAATAGTATTTTTGCATAGTTTATTTCTCGAAAAAAAGCTCAAATCGGATAAAAACAATACCAGGGCAATGTAAGTTCATTTCCAGTCAACTTGCAAAATAGACCGTTTTTGCTTGTACATTTTGTTTTCCCAATACAGATTATGTCATAATACTCAGGAGGTTAATTGGTCCTTTCTTTTTTCTTTTGTACGTAAATCCAGCCAGCCCCATTTACGGGGATAAACCCCGATCAAAATTGGATTGATGATGAGGCAGACATATTCATGCTTGCATGCACTCTTTTTAATGAGCAAAACAAGGACTAATCCTCCTGAGTATTATCACATGATTTGTATTGGGAAAACAAAATGTACAAGAGAAAAAGGTCTATTTAGGCTAGTTTTGTGCAAAACTAAAAATTGACCAAAAATTGTCACTTACTAGGTTTTTGTTTCCAGCCCTACATTATTGTATCCTTAATCTCCATTTTTTTTATGATTTTGACAATGATAAACACATCTATGCAAATAAAGAAAGTTTAAATGATGTTTGTGCCATATTGTTGTTGTTGTTGTTGTTGTTGTTGTTCACGGTAGTTAATAGGAATTGGCCATTTCCAAATTCACTTTAAATTAGCATGTTTCAGATTTTCCATATGACATCCTGGCACTTATCTTAACCGTGAGGTGAATCAAAGCCATAATTGGCAGTAATCTTGGTTCTTTAATGGAGCCACAAACATCCTTGAAGATCATTGGTAAGAATACTGAATATACCCAAAATAATCACAAAGATCTTGACAAGATCCTCAAGGATAGATTAGGATCTTTGAAGATCTTTGGTAAGATTATTGAAGATCCTTACAGATCTTTGGTAAGATTCATAAAGATCTACAAAGATCTTAACAAGATCCTCAAAGGATCTTTTAAAATAATAAAGATCCTTGAGGATTTTTTTTTAATTCCTTGGTAACATTCAGGAAAGATCCACAAAGATCTTAACAAGATCCTCAAAAGATCTTTTAAAATCCTTGAAGATCCTTAAAGATCCTCAAGGATCTTTGGCAAGATTCTTGAGGATCCTCAAGGATCTTGGCAAGATCCTTGAGGATCTTTAAGGATCTTGGCCGAGATCCTTGAGGATCTTTGCAAGGAATTTTGAGGATCTTTTCTAAGATCTTTATTAGGATCCTTGAAGATCTTTATGACGATCTTTGAAGATCCTTAAAGATCCTTTGAAGATTTTCACCAGGGAAGGAACACACACAATTGTACCTGAACATGCACAGGTTGATTAAGTTTCTTAAAAAAATGACTCTTCACTCCCAAAGGTGAGCTTTTTGAACTTAATATACATCAAGGGTAATTCCACGGCAATTGAGACATATGCTTGTAAAAATTAGCATTCACTTTTAGAAGGACAGGATAACTGTATATCTAGACTCATTATAAGATAGATTGTTAAGAAATTGTACTTTTTGGTTGTAAGCGGAATGATTTCATGGCATAAATTATCATTAATTAATCAATTCAGCCTATTTGGCTGTCACAGAGGGGACATGCACAAATGACCGTGGTAAATCTATCTTGAGAGGAAATCTAGTAATAACTGTCAGGACATTTACTTATTTACTTAGACTGTTTAAGTTAATGATTTCTCCCTGATTTTGTCTGAGGAAAGAGATCAAAGCCTATATCCAAAATTGAATTGTCCCCTCTGTGACAAAAATAGGGATAAAAATTATTATCTCTTCAAAGCAATTGGTAATAATTGTACAAAATTCTGTTAACAGTTGAGGTATGGGCTGACAAACTTGCAAGGTGTGGAGGAGTTCCTAGACTATTTCTCTTTTCTTAGGATAGGTGTGAAAACTTTCAATGTCACGGAGGGGATCTTTTTGTCACAGAGGGGACTTTGTGTCACAGAGGGGACTGTTCTGTCACAGAGGGGACATTTTTTGTGAACAAAAAATTGTCACGGAGGGGATCTTTTTGTCACAGAGGGGAATTTTTGACATGGAAGGGACTTTACTGTCCAGAACAGACATACATTTCTTGGAGGAAAAGAATTATTATTTTGAAAGAGAAATTACTGCTATTGAAGATAAACTGTTTTAATCATCCATAATCTCCTCACATACATGTAAAGAACAATAATACTTAACTTAGCCAAAATGACTTGTGCAGTTAATCAGTGGAAATATTGGATTATTAAGTTCTCATGAATTATTCATAATAAAGCACCAAAGGAATATGGGATGATAGACACTGAGCATGCTCACTAAAGCAAGTGCACAAATGCAGTTGTTGTAGAGCAGTTCAAAATGAGTTCAAGCAAAGAGAGGACAAAGAAATACAGAGAAAGACTGAGGGAAAATGAAGAAAAGTATGAGGTGGTTAAAAAGAAGGACAGAGGAAGAAAGAAATTTAAGGATTATTTGAAGAAGAAAGCCAATCAGCCTGAAGTTTTGAGAGCCAAGGAAAGAGAGAAGAAAAGAAGGCAAACTTTAAGGAAAAAAAATAGCAGACCTGATCAAGAAAACAGGCAAAACTTGTAGTCAAGTAAGCCCTCAGACGTTTGGAAAAGCACTCCGTAGAGCAAAGAAGCACCTGCCAAAATGCCCTGAAAGAAAAGTTCAAGTGTTAGCAAAGATTGTTCAAGATCTTTCCCCTGGAAAACGGAAGGCGGTCGTGGATTTGTGTGACAACAACTTTAAGTGAAGAAAAGAAAGAAAAGATGTGATGCTGTAACTGATGATGAGATACAAAAGGAGGAGAATTTCTATTTAAGAGAGGACATCAGCAGAATGCTTCCAGGGAAGAAAGATTATGTGTCTGTCAAACTAGCGGATGGTAAAAGGGAACACAAGCAAAAGAGGTTGCTATTGTTTAAAATTGGAGAAGTGCATGAGCTTTTCAAGGAAGAAAGCAATGTTCAGATTGGCAAATCCAAGTTTGCAGAACTCCGGCCACCCCATGGCAGGTCATACCATCATCTGCATCCGACCATGAAGTATGCATTTGTAAGTATCATGAAAGACTTAGCCCAGTGCATTCTACAGGAGTTCAAGTAGGGAGGTATTACGCAGTTGACTACATGTATGTAACCACCTTCTATTTTGGAAGAGTGATTTCTGTAGCAGACAGCTTTTTTGAAGTTAAATTAGTGCAGAGCAAAGGCTTCACCACCTATGACTGGCCAAGAGCTGATGATGTGGTCAGGGTACACTGTAGTTGCATTTTTTATGTTCCTGTCTTGCTTGTGGGTAATCGCCCTTTTACTATTTCAACTCAGAATGAGGTTGAGAAAGTGCACCTTTTCATTAGAAAGCAGCACAAACTTTAAGCAGTGCATGATAATAAAGAAACTCGGACTAGTGGTAACATGAAACTGTCTGAAAAATATGCTGGAAGTAATCTTGTACAAAATTTTATCACATTAGTCATTGCTAGTAAAACTACACCATTCATACATGTTTGTAAACAGCATGGAAGATCTGCATAGGTCCATTAATTTATATTCTACTAGCATGGTAAAATGTACACTGACATTTGCTTTCATAGAACAGTGTACATCATATACAATTGACTGTATTGCAAGTTATGTTCAGAAGTTGTTCTTGCCTTTTTTGACCTACGGCACTTTCATTCAATGAACAACTTACATTCAAAATCATCTTACATGTACATGTACTGGTAGTTACATCCGTACATGCATAAATGAGGTCAATACTTTCAGAAAAAAAATTATCACCTCAATTCTGTGTTCAGTCATTGTTGAGAGAGAGACACTTAAATTATTGATGTATCTGAATTGTTTGTATTTTCAGATTATACATGACTTTATAAGACTTCACGGAAGTTGCAGATTGGAAAGTGTCTTGTTCTTGTTAGGACGAGGTCTTAATGAGCCTTTTACAGTACAGTGTTGTCTTTTTCAATTGCCTAGCTTGTTAGAACCTAGTATTTCTAAATAAAATAAAACAAAAAGAATCAGAAAGTGACCCTGTTTGAGAAGGAATGCATTATGAAAAGAGTGTGCAACATTTTTACAGATATATATAATACACCTCAAGAAGGTTTTGGTTATAACACTAGACAAGTCTAGTATCATTGTTTTACTTTAAACACTGCTGGAGAGAAGATTGCAGGGTGGCTATTAATGACCGCTATCTATTAGACAAGAGGTACCCTCCGTGACAGTCCCCTCTGTGACAATAACCGTGATCATTCATTATTATCTGTGCTGTATCAGAGAGCAAGAATGTCTTTTCCATCAATGCAGTTTAATTGTTGATTAACATAAAAATCAAATGTGCACTTAAGTGTTGTTGCTGCCGGTTTACATTCACAGGATTTTTAGCCTAGTTTTTAAATTTCAATTTTCTTTGGTTTTCTGGTCCCCTCCGTGACAGATTGAATAAAGGACTAAATCTTGCCAGATGTGACAGAAATAATTTTGAAAGGATTTGATAAAGAAGAGTCATCAGTTATTTAATCATTACAAGTCCACAGTGAACTAAACTAAATTTGGTAAAAGGAGCTATTTATGGTATTGTTTTCTGAGATGTCCCCTCCGTGGCATGCAAAATATTGTGGAATTACCCTCAAACTAATTTTACCTGTGTCTGAGCCTTTTTCTTCAGAATCTAGCTCTTCAGTAGGACCAGCAGGAATGTGCTACATGTAGAAATTAAAAAAAAAACTCTCAAATAATGCTTTCCCTGAACTACACGTGTAATTAGCTCTTTTTCATTTAGAAAATTTATGGCAGAATACATTGTACTCTAATAGCTTTATAATCACTGCCCTCAATTATAACTTACAATGCATAACCAGTTGCAAATGTTGAGACCCCTTGTGCAAAAAAAATTAATGAGTTCACAGACCTAATTGTAAGATGGCAAAGAAGGAATTTAGTGCAAAAGTAGCCACCCCATCCACTCCCCAATTCATTGTTATTCATCTACAAGCACAGCAAGTTTTGAACACAATACTGCTAAGCACAGATGTACATGTAGCAACATTGCAAGGGGGTGGGAGGATACAAGTCATGTACATTACCTTGGATCGCATGGTGATCGCAGGTTTCTCCTGTCATGTTACAGTAAGATGTCTCAACTACAATGTACTTTTGCAACTGGTTGATGTACATACAGCATCAGTAAATCTTGTTTCTGTTGCAGTTCATTCATTTGTCGGCAGGAATCACCTACAGCTGTAGGCTTAAGAATTCCCTATGGCAGTTGGGCCAGTCATCACTGGTTGTCAAACATTTTCCAAAGGCTCACCTTGTGAAAGTCACTTAAACTGTTTTTGTTCTGCAACTTTATTGGTTCTGATTTTCCTTAAGTAGCACATTATCCTCACTTAAAATAATATACTTTTACCAAGAGCGTATGGTACAGGTAGGCAGAGAAAAAATAAAATGTACACTGTAAAAACATCCTGGGTATAGTGTTAATGAAAATTAACAACTGTCCACAGCCGTAAAAACAAACCCACATGCCATCAACATTGCATGTACGTGTATGTAAACTGTTACTTATCTGCAAAGGGTTTTCTAATTGTCTGGTATGCAATAATTCAACTTGTAACATGTAGTGTACAAATACCTGTAAATTTACAGTTTAAGTATGTAATTATTAGAATACAAGGACACACACAAGTAACTGACCTCAGCCTCTGGAGCTAAAGGCTTAATATCCACTGTTTCTTCCACGTTAAGCACCTCTTCACCAGGTGCTGCCAATAAAAAAGTCAGGTGTAATTATTATCATCATCATCATCATCATCATTATTATTATTATTACCATCATCATTACAACATCTAGAGAAATATGAAGATCAAAAAAGGACTAAACTTTAATACAGTAGCAGGTACAGGACTTTGTTTGCCACACAGCAAATTATTACTTATTAATGATAATAATTATTGAATTTTTCTTTTCTCAAGCTTGTTCAAGATTAGAGGGTAATCGTGATAAACAAGTCAGTTGTATGCACATGACTATTACATGTACACGTACCCATTGCAATCATGTCGACAACACGACATAATATTATTTAAATTTTGCAGTATTTGCCAAGTACTATTGTTCAACGAATTTTTACTACCTACAGTTACTGCACATGTAGCAATAATTATTCATAATTTATCCTCCTTTTTTAACCCAATCACTGCCCCTGAACCAGTCCTCATAGATGAGTAAAATCGCCTGGCATTAGCCACAGTTACACTGTAAATGTGCATGTATGTACGGTGTACATATCACTCTTACATGTAAGAGGGGAAAGGGTACAGTACCAACATACAGTGTACAAGTAACAATGTAACATGTAGAGGATATTACACGGTGGCGAGAAGATATGAATTTTATGTTCAAGTGGTAAGAACAATATCTCATACGGCTGGGCTTTATGAAAAAAAGGCGGGAATTGTGACGTCATTGAACGATACGACACTCGCAAAGGTGACATACGGAAAATACGCCACTCGGGTCCCGGATGAAGTGGCGTATGGAATCTACGAGTGGTTAAAACACTCTCCTCCATATTATAATAAGACTGGGTCTTACATGTACATGCACTCTCAAGGCGCCTGCAAATGAGGAAACATTGTTGTACGAAATGCTCCCTCAGCATTCTCGGCTGCCATTTTAATACATTGTATCATGGCACGCAAAAGCTTAGAAATTCAACCTGGCTTTATCAAAAGACAAAAACCCTATCAAACTGAAAATTTGCGAAAAGATAATGCTTCAGTAGTTTAATAAGTTACAACTAGACTAAAAACCAAGAATTGTCTTTACATGTACTGCATGTACTGTAAAGAACCCCCCAAAACGTTTTGCATTATGGGGGAATAGCGAATTGTGTCTCATAAACACCTGAAAGATTCAGTTCGTTTCAATGGGATTCAAATTGTTTAATTACATGTACTGCATGTACTGTAAAGAACCCCCCAAAACGTTTTGCATTATGGGGAAATAGCGAATTGTGTCTTATAGACACCTGAAAGATTCAGTTTGTTTCAATGGGATTTGAATCCCATTGAAACTACCTGAATTTTTCTATAATTATATTATTGTCTATAAAAGACAATAATTTGCTTAAAATAATTATCCAGATAAATGTGAGGTTCACTAGTCTCATTATTATGATCTACTACTGTACATGTAAAACCCACACTTTTGTTACAGTTACTTGGAGATACTGTTTGCAATGATAAAAACAAAGTTCGATTCCTTGAGGAAAAGTTCCAGGTATACCACCATAGCACCCATGACATCATGAAAAACTGATAACGACTGCTTCAGGGGGCTTAGGGGGCAAACAGTGTAAAGGCCTCTTCATATGAGCCCGGTTGACTAGGCTGGCCCTGTTTCTGAAATTTCATCTCACCTCTAAATCCTTTGTAAAAATTCCGATGTGTTCATATGAGAGCTTGGGCTGGCTTGGTTGCCGAGATCTTGGTTTTTCCAACTGGGATCTTGGTAAGCGTGCAAGAAATTTTGCCATTTGTGAACACTTCAGCCTGGTTACCGGGAGGAAAATAATACAATGCAATTTTGTGGTAGAATGGTCATTACTGAGTTTTTACTTCTCTTTTCTTCTATAATGAAGCTTGGAATAGTCTTATTTGTAGTTAACGTAAAGTCTTGAAAAATAAATTTGAGGTTGTTTAATTAAATTAAACAAAGAAAATCGAGAAATTCTCGGCAGGCTTGTTCGTTAGATTTCATGCCTGAATGGTCGCCACTTTTTCAAATTTTTCAACTCGGAAAGCGGGCTGAAAGTCACCATATGAACAGACACCAATTTCATCTCGGTAACCATGCCAGCCCGGTCTTCCGGGCTCATATGAAGAGGCCCTAACTCTAGTTAACGTATAAAGTGCACCTTGTTCCTCATTCAGCTTCTCTTCATGCAGTTCAGCTCTACTTTCACTTCCCTAATTTTTAAAAAATTAATAATCATTAATAATAATCATTAAATGTATTTTATATGTGTAAGCATAAAAATGAATGAAATCATTGTCTTTCATTTCATAATGAATTCAAGGCCACTGGCATACTCGAGGGCATCCTGTTTCATCTTAGAACAAGACCCTCTTGGTACAAGACTTGGGGATCAAAGATAGCACGCTGATAATGACCTTCAACCACGATTTGCACCCCAACACAGATTAATAATAATCATCATTTGATGTATGTTTTCCCTTCCTTTTCATTGGCCAACAGCCCACCATGTGACCTGCAAATAACTACCAGCTACAAATAAGAGTTTTCCTGCAAATAATATTCTGCTCATGTGTAATTGAAACCATGCTCTTGTGTATTATTTGTATTGGTTAGCTTACATATATTCTGAGGTTTTTCTTTTTCTGCATTCTTTCAATTTGCTCCCCAATGAACTCAGAAAACAACAGAATGTAACTTATTCTGGCACCATGTTATGGCTGTGCTCCAAGGTAATAATAAATTATTATGTGGACCATAACACGTACAAAAGTCAGACATGTAATATTAACCATTACAGTTTAATGCTTTTGACTCATTCATTGCACTTGTGAGCACAATTATACACTGTACATGTCTTCTTATTCTTACAGCATACATTTCTTATGGTTCAAGGCTGAATCAAATCAATAATACAGTGTACCTTCTCTTTTTCCCCTTCTGCTTCATCTTCATCATACGAGACTAGGCGAGCACCTGAGTGTATAAAAAGGAGACAGAACATTCATTTTTAATGACTGTTTAGTCTCTAGGAAATGCGGCAGGTACAAAATGCAGGTCACAGGTCACAGGTCACAGGTCATTGTTTTACCTATACAGGAAGTATCCTAAACATTCATAAAAGCTAACCTTAGGGCTAAAGAAAAGTATCCTAAACATTCATAAACGCTAATGTTAGGCCTAATTAGGCCTAAAGAAAAGTTTTTAGGCCTAAGGTTAGCTTTTATGAATGTTTAGGATACTTTCTGTATAGGTTAAATAATGACCTGTGACCTGTGACCTGTGACCTGTGACCTGCGTTTTGTACCTGCCGCTAGGAAATACTGCATGGCAACAAGAAAAACTGGTTTGGAAGAAACAAATAGTCATTTAATACTTGTCCAATAGAGTGTGAAAAATAAGCAAATAAAAGAAAAAGAGGATGGAAATTTGGAAATAATTGTTCCTGACGACCATACGCCCTTGCTAAAGTACATTATACTTCTGGAACTACATGTAAATCACAAACTTTATGGGACCAGCTCAACGAGATTGGGTAGAAAGCATGATAACACAAAATGCATCTGGCTTGCCACTAAGTGGTACTATACATGCATGCATGATACCAGCACTGGCCAATGTTGAAAAGACAGGCAAGGAACGACCGGCACAATGAACATCAAATCCATCACATAACACATTGGCAGACAGACAAAACACAAACACAGGTAAAACATGTGCAGGGAATTACTACTGACAACGCCACAAGCACTGACTGTTGGCGCAGAGCAATTTTAGCATTACAGCTACTGTACAAGTACAGCTACACATGTACTGTAGGTTAAGATTGACTGAAGCTCAGCCCACATTATTGAGAGGTGAAAGGGCGTGAATGAAGACCAATAAATTATGCAAGCCTGACTCCCTACGGCGTACAGTACAGCATTAGCTACATGTATTGTTCTTGACATTAGTTACTGTTGAATTCTTTACTGTGGGTGACTATTATGGGAGAGAGTCCTGAGAGTAAAAATTTCATCAACACACTTTGGCTGATCAGTCTTTTTCTGTATGACGTGCAAACATGCCACTGGCTAAAATCCCCATACAGCATTGTAAATTAGTCCTGAAAAGCCCCGAGGGCAGAGACTAATAGTATCACTTCACTTCAGACTATAATTATGTCCTGGTGAATGAGTTGGTACGTGAACATGTTGGATAGACCATAGGTTTCAAGTAAATCCGCAAACGTCCTGGCATCAGCGTCAGATAGGCAATTAATATGAAAGTAAACAACATCGTCGCTCTTTGGAGGTTGGGTGCCCGAAACATCCTGGAGCTTCCACTATTGGCAGCCAGCTCCAAGATGGAGACTGCACCGATGGCTGGCAAAACCTGACAACCCAGCCATGAGCCCCCACGCCCCCAAGAAGAATGGGCACCTGTCACACTGATACACAGTGGAAAGCAGAGGGTGGGGAGGGAGGGAACAAAAACTGCTAAACGCTCCACACACAATGCTCCTACTTCCCGCCACACTGACAAATAAGCGATACAGCCCAAAGCACGAGGTATTCCACGCATGCGCCAGTATACTACAACCACTGACCAAATGGCTGCAGTCGCTCCTAGTTGTTTACTTGGTTAAACTTCGTTTAACCTCATTTAAAATCACCCGTGATTTGCAGAACCTCAGTACCCATAACAGTGCTCTCCAGATACATTGAAAACTCATCGAAAACCACATGTGATGAAACAGGATGATCTTCCAAGTAGGGTAGTCGATAGATTGCCACAACTTTAATGGCCCGCTTGTGAACTTGAACAATCCCTTCCAAAAACTTGAACGAACGATTCTCATTGCAGTCACTTAATTTCACATCTAATGATTCTCTGTACATACATGTAATGTCAGTGCCACCACTATTCCTACCAGACTGTTGCAGGAAAGGTTTAAGATAAAGCCAGCAGTAGATAATCCCAGTATACTTGTCTAACAGAATTGTATTCCTTCACCCATGTTTTAGTGAAAGTACAGGTATCTATGCAGCCACTTACCATTAAATTATGTTCAACAATGACTGCAATTTTGTTCTGCACTGAACGTGCGTTAACACACGCAAAGTGAAGGAGTTGAGAAGGGCGTTGAATATCTTTGCTGGGTAAAGTAGTTTGAGCCGGATCTTGTCTAGGACAGGATCTTGGTCAGTGTTATTGTGATTATTTAATGACACAGACAAAGTTGTATGTAAATTAGTTCCTTTGGAGGTCATCCTGTTTGAAAAGATGTTAAATTAATCAAATAAAGTCCTTGAGCAATCTTCATTAGGTATTTCCTATTCAAAGAAAACGGAAACGGTAGAATTATCAGTGACTACTGGATAAATCAAACATTTAGGTTTCAAAGCATAGCTTGGTTGATCAAATGATGCGAGTGATGCCGTGAAGATGAATCTACCATGCTGATAACAGATATTAAAGGGGCACTGTCATGTTAAATTAGTACTTTAGCTCACACATTCAACTTTGCAGACAACCCAATGAGAAGATATGAAATGTAATATGGCATAAAGACCTGCTCATACATGTATTTAACGTTTGGCAACTTTCTGAAGATGTTGTCTCCAAACTTGAAAAAATTGGCCAGTTTTTTCAAGTTTCAATCCATTTTCATGCTCTCTATCCTTCCCCGCAAGCAACAAAGAATAGCTTCAGCATGCTTCATTGGTTATTGGAAACAAAACTACAGCATTATGTTTTGGTCTTCATTGATGCAAAGACGTCTTTGAATGTTTTAAAGTTTTACTGAAATAGCGTGACACTGCCCCCTTAAGTTCTTTGAGTGTGATGGTATCAGATCGGTGAAGACGTTGTACCGCATTATATTTAACACAGTATTTTTATTACCGTAGTAGCTATTGTATTCTTACTGAAGGTTTTACGGTGTTTATAAAATAAAGCATGTATGTACATGTATGTATGTAAATATTTCGAGCAGCAGTAAAGCCATTGTATATTTGTATAACAAGTCAGGGGGTCAGTAATGGCAGCTACATGTTTTTCTTGTCTCTTGTAATTGTTTGCCTTTCGTCTCCCGGTGGCTTGTATTGTTGTAATAATGTGGCCCAATTCTTTGGTAACAGTCTACCAATTCCACATGTGGACTCATTGATACATGTAAGACCGTCTGCATTACCAAGATCTATCTCCTGTATACTTATTGGAGTGGTGTACCATACTCCTCAATCAAACAGTGAACGAAACCTTGCATTGATTAGCCATCTACAAAAGAATGTTGACACCTTTCTACTCAAGCACCCGAACGCATTGGTTATGATCTACGGTGACTTTAATCCTGTGAGTACTGGCCTGAAGGCCTCCCTGGTTAGGCAACGCACTAGCCTGACTCAGATAGTCAATGTGAAGACACGTGACACTGGCATTTTGGACTGGACTCTTACAAACCGTCCTAAGGTGTTTGCCCAGCCAATTCAGCTCCTTAGGATCGGCCAGAGCAATCACTATGCCGTTCTCATAAAACCTAGTAATCCTGCTGTGGCCTCCAGGGCTAACAGGTCAGTTGTTCACAAACGGGACTTGAGAGAGAGTTGTGTGTGTGAGTTTGGGAGATGGATCACTGGATTCAATTGGGCCTGTGTGTATAGTCTGGCCTCTACTAAGGACAAGTTTGAGCTATTTTATTCCATCTTGTAAGACGCAGTTGAAAGATACCTCCCATATCGCAAGTTTAGAATTTGTTCAACTGACAAGCCCTGGGTTACTAGCTCCGTCAAAACACTGATTGCTAGGAGACAGCGTGCATTCATCGCTCAGGGGAAAGACTCTCATGCATTTAGATTGCTAAGAAAAAAAGTTCAGAGGGGAATAGGGAAGTGCAACAGTAAATATTTCAACTCCAAGGTTTCGTCCTTAATGGACACGAATGTTTCTCGGTGGTGGACTGAGATAAAATCTCTGAGTGGGCAAAATAGCCAATCAGAGTAGTGGTACCAGCTGTTGGACAATGACACACCTGATACTTAAGTGTTGGCAGAAAAGTTTAACACTTTCTTGCTGAAACTGACTTCACACTTTCATCCTCTATCGGGTGATGTGCTGACTGACCCCACCCCAGTTCCAGCAGAGTTCCTGGTCTCGGAATATCATGCCTACAATGCCCTGCTTACAATAAAATTGAACAAGTCTTCGGGACCCGACCTAGTCTCCTCAAGAATCTGGAAGGACTTTGCGCTTGAGTTGGCACCAGTCATCAGCCACCTTTACAACTACTCTGTGGAGGAAGGATGTGTTCCCATAATCCTCAAGGAGTCTATTGTCACCCCAACACCTACGGTAATACCTCCTAAAGTCATGGAGGAAGACTTAAGGCCTATAACACTCACATCTCCGCTAGCCAAAGTGATGAAAGGATTTACATTGGACTTGTTAATTTCGCAGGCTCTAGGGCAGTTAGACATCAAACAATTTTCAGTTAGTCCCAAGTCTACTACGTACGCGCTAGTTTACATACTTCATTCAATCTTAGAGGCTTTAGATAAGGGTAGTAATCAAATTAGGATGTTTTTTGCAGATTTCAGCAAGGGGTTCGACCTGTGCCTTGCTGAAAGAGCAACAGGTCATGAATGTGCATGGTGCTATTATACGCTGGATAGGTGCCTTTTTGACTCAACGGCCTCAGCGTTGTAGAATTGTGGGTTCCTTATCCACCCCCGTTTTTCCCCTTGGTGGAATTCCCCAGGGGACTAAATTAGCCCCTATGTTCTTTGCAATCCTTGTTAACCGATTAGTTTCCTCCTGGCCACTACGTGCCAAGTATGTAGATGATACCACCATCTGCGAGGTCGTGCCTCGGTGTAGCCCGAGTTATCTACAAATCTTAGTTAACGAAATCAATGAGTTTGCAACTTGTAGAGGCATGTGACTGAATCCAAAAAAATGTAAGGAGATGGAGATCAACTTCTTAAAACACCAATGCGTTAACCTCCAGCCCTTAGTGGTTGGTGACGCAGTAGCCAAGCAAGTTGACAACTATAAGCTCCTAGGGGTCTACATTAGTTCTGACTTGTCCTGGAAAGAGCATGTTGACTTCATCGTTAAGAAGGCCACCAAACGACTATATTCATTAAAGGTACTCAGGAAGGCTGGCATTCAGCAAGCAGATCTTGTTGGCATTTATTGCTCTTTGATCCGGTCTGTTCTAGAATACGGCGCACCAGTCTGGGCACCTTAGTAATGTTATTGAGTCGGTGTAGGACTAAGGAGAGCATTAAGAATAATCTGTCCCTCCGTTGAATATGAGGCTGCACTTATTAGTACTGATCTGCAAATCTGTCAGCTAAGTTTTTTAGTAAGGCTAAGGAGACCCCACTCATAAGAGATGTTATCCCTCTGGTCACTCATGTTAGCCATGGCTACACATTAAGATCTGGGTCAGCTAGAGATGTTAAAGTGAACGCACGTACCAAAAGGTTCGGGAGTTCTATCACCATGCGCTATGTATAGGTAATCACATGAGGCCGAGTACTATTAAGGATTAATTGCACGAGTGTTTTGGAAAATTTCCAAAACACAAGTGCAATTAATCCTTATTAATAG
>NC_090892.1:17028625-17036125 GCF_036669925.1 Montipora capricornis | reverse complement strand
GCCGGAGGCAAACCAGTTGGCTATTTACAAGTGCAACTGGGAAGTTGAACCAGGGACTACCAAGCTCAAATTGAACGAGTGGTCACAGCGAGTCTTGAACCCGGGATCTCCGGATCTCAAGGCAAGCGCCCTAACCACTGGGCCACACTGCCTCTCTCAAAGTAATGAGATTTGTTTGTCCTGGTAACTCAGCACAGAACTCTAAAATTGTCCGCTATTGCCGAGTGCAACGGCGTCTTTTAGAATCAGTACGACTTTTGGCTTCGATCATGCGCACAAAGAAAAAACTCAATCTCCACACTTTATGCGCATATTCGGCATTCCTAACGGATGCTTTAATTTTCTTAATTGGCATTCTCGTCCCTAGAGAATGCGAATCTTTTGGCCAGCACCGACCCACAGATGCTGTCAATGATGTCTTCGCTGTTGTGCACACTTATGTCCAGAAATGCACGCAGCGCCAAAACTTACAAATTTCACCAAAAAACCTATCCTTAACCTTTTTTACAAAAACTACACATTTTGCAAAGATTGCAGAAAATTGTGCAAAAAATATCAAAGCAAGAAATTTTGCAAAAATTACAAATATTGCAAGAAATTGCTTCTCAACTGGGGAAAAACAAATTCAACAAAAACTGCAGTTTTTCCAAAAAATGCAAATTTCCCAAAAACTGCAAAAATTCGCAAAACTGTGAAAATAGGAAAATGTAGAGGGCAATGACAAATTTAACAAAAACTACAAATGCAACAAAAATTACAAATTTCGCAAAACATTGCTAACCATTGCACGCCCACGACAATTTTAACAAAAAGTTTAAGAATTGCAAAAAATTGTCCGTCCAGAACAATTTCTAAAACTCCAAAAATTCCAACAAACTGCACACCCTGGATAATTTTAACAAGCACTCCAAAAATGGCAAATTCTACAAACGAAATTACGTTTGGCTCGTTTGAAGGTGTACGTGTAAGTAACATGCTGACAACGTATCCCTTTGTTTCATCAGGTCAGAGGAGACTACTAAAACAGGCAACAAACACTGATATAGAGTATAGAGACTGTTCACTCGCGTGTTTGCTGCAAGGCAGAATAGAAGACTATGTTTGCATAAAAATAAAATTCACCTCCCGAAGAAATAGCTCAATACAGTTTATTTGAATTAATACTCGTTTACACAGTTCCTAGCTCGTTAAACTAAATGCGTATAATATTGACCGATGAAGGGCCATCAACATTTCATTTCTGGATTCAGTGACTGAAAAGCCGCAGGTATGTTGGTTATTCTTTTACACACTAAATCATTGGCGGCCATGTAAGAAACACGCTGAAGTATTATCCTACTTGGATAACTGTTCAGGACCATGCTACGGTTAACATGGCGCTGAACAGCACAATGTCCTTTGACCCGCAGAGGGTTTATCTGTAAACTTTTTGTCGGTGGTTACATTGCTACTGGCATTGTTCAATTCGCTGCCTTCATGGGTTTGTTTCCGAGAACATATGTCCTCACCCCATATAAATCTACAGTCATCTATCTTGATGTATCGTTACAGGAGTCGGGGTGGTTAAGCGGTTATCCCACCTCTGTGACCCAGGTTCAACCCTGGCCTTGGGTCGTATGTGCGCTGAGTTTCAGTCGATCTCAATCTAACGCTGAGGGTTTTTCTCCGGGAACTCCGCTTTTCCTTTCTTATCAAAATCGACTCTCCGTCAATTACATCTGGCTGCATGACGGGGGTTAACTCTGGCATCCTTCTCTTTCATTGAATTAAATGAATAAAGTTGCTATTATTATTATTATTATCACTAGTTATACTACTCAGCTTAAGTTTTTAACAGCTGGTAAAATTGTGGTGTCGGGCAACAAAAAGTTGCCAAAGAACACCAAAATGTTTCTTTTTCCTGTCCTTTACATTTCCAATACTTTTCTTAGTATCCTTGCTGATCCCAGCAATGCAGACTTCAGGATTAAGGTAATTGATGTATCTACTCCTATGCCCTTTTAACTTGCCCTTCAATCGCAATAGCACTGTTCCTATTATGTATTTGAAACTCGAGAATGCAGTTGGACACGATTAATCAATCTTATATGAATAAAATAATTGTATTAATATAACGTATGACGGCCCATTCATATGGTGCATGCATTCACTGACTTGCTTGTCTCCCGATCCCGAGATATCTCAGTACATTTTTTTCTTAGAATTTGAATGGGTAGGGACACATGTTAGTATAATTTTGACGACGTTGATGTTTAGTTAGAAAGTACAAAAAAAATTCGTACTGTGCTTCCATCCTCTCTTTTATCATTTCCGGATGGGGAGGCAAGCTCCAAAATCATTATTTATAATGCACGAGCGCAGCGAAAATCTATTGTCTTTATTATCAAACCTTTTCTGACGGCGACGTCGACGGAATTCGAACTTTTTCCGCATCATTCCAGTTTGATTAAATTTTATTAACTGGTCGAACTTTGCGGGAACTGAGTTGAGAGAACAGCCTTGAAATTAAGATGGAAAATTCAATATTTGCCATTATGGGCTCACGTTTTTCACAAGATTTAAGAACGATTTGGTCACTTAATGTTGTCGATTTGCGGAGTACAAACTTCAAAACGCACGGACAGAGCCGTCATTTATGTCACAAAATGTCCTTGGTTCAATGGCGCTCTGGTCAACGTCGCTGTCTCTTGGTTCCATGAAACTCAAATATGACAAAAATTCTTACTTTTACATTACAACAAAAGCATCGAGGAAACAATCAAATACTAAATAAATACTTGTGACAGTCAAGCAGATAGCATTTCCTCTACTTTCCCAGGAAATACTGTGGAAGTCCGACAATCTGGAAAATAAAAACACGCTCATGTTCTATGATCTTCAAAAGAACAATCCGTTTTAACGGTTACTTGTAGATGTCATTAGGTTGAAAACAAAGCAAAGCTTTCCATTGTGCGACGAGTTAAATGGGCCGTTTTACCACAGTTGGTTGTAATCTCGCAAGCTGATTGGCCAATTTGCCGTTGTCAGTACACTTAAGAGTCTAGAAATGCTGCTCGCGTCAATTTGCCATGCATTGTAACAGCCAATCAGGAACGCTCATTGTGGGAAATAAACCAATCATATTGCGAGAAAGTTATAGAAATCGCCTGCTCTTTCTTTGTGTCATAATCTTGGTGACGCTCTGAAATAAACGTTTTCTTTGGCGTTGAATATTGAGGTAAAAAACAAATCGAACGTGGTTCAGCGTTGTCTGTGCTCTTATCGACAACGACATTCGTCATCACAGTGGTCAAATTTTGTTGTGGACTCAGCGCACGACAAATTGACCACTGTGATGACGAATAACGTTGTCGATAAGAGTACAGACAACGCTGAACCACGTTCGATTTGTTAATTAGAAAACCACTCAAAAGGGAGAACATTGCAGAGATTTGGAGGGAAGCCGCTCTCCCCGAACCAGTGAAAGATAACAGAAATACCAACCTTGCGAACTAGAGCCACAGGAACGGAAACAAGAAGAGGCGGTATATCTGACAGCTTATTGTAGGTCCGTTCCTTTATTTCTGTTAACCAACGAAGCCATTCAAAATTTTGCTGTTTGTAAGGTGGATATCGTAAGCTGGAAATAAAAAATACACATAATCAAGAATATGACTGTAAAAGTATAAGAATACCATTGTTCTAGAAACAGCAGTTCCTTGGCTGGATAAATGGTAACAATCTAAAGGCTTAAAGTCGTTTAAGCCTTTTAAAAAGAAATGACCTACAGAAAGTAACAATTTCTTCCTTAATCAAGGTCATACTTGCAGTTCGAGCGAGGCGCTGGCTATAACCAATATCATATCCAATAAGCGCGAATGGAATTATTATCTGTTTTACGTACAGACCGACAGGATGTTGTCTCAGTTTGTACAAAACGACCGACCAATCAGTTTCTGTATTTATAACAGAGTTAACTGAATAGAGGGTAATGTGACGTGCTAGATTTCTATCCCATGTGAAACATGTGAGCGTTAGCCCTACTGATGGAAATGGGCCCACACAAGGACAGAGAAAAACTCTGACCAGGGTGGGAATTGAACCCACGACCTTCGGGCCAGATCTCCGCCGCTCTACCGACTGAGCTACAAGGCCAGACGGGAGCAGGCCGTGAGAACTGAAGATGTTAAAGTCATGGCAATGTACAATATTCAGTTAACTCTGTTTAAAATATAAGTGCTACACGGCTAACGTTTGTATGGGCGTAGCCTTTCCTTGTATCTGTATTTATAAGGTCATCACGGTATACGAGATGACAACCGAGATTGAGTGAGCCAATCAGAAAGCTAGAAATGCAATATCCGAAATTGAAAATTTAATAAATAGAGGATATTACACGCTGGCGAAAAGATAAGAAATTTACGTTTGCGTGAGATATTGTTCTTGTCACGAGAACATAAAATTAATATCTTTAACGTAATTTTTTTTATTACATGGATTATAATACATGGAAGAGATTGAAAAGCAGCCTTGAATACAAATACCGTGCATAATACTCGGTCGTGTGTACAGACCTCACTGCGTTCGGTCTGTACTCACGACCTCGGTCAAGATTCTACCATAAAGACTGACTTAGCTCGGTTAATAAGAGCTAAATAAATTACAGTCCGTAAAATGATACGCACCTGTTGAGAGACTCCAAGTTTTGTTTCTTGACAAGGCATCCTTTCTTGTGAGAGAAGATGTCAAACGAGTGTTTGCCGTGATAACATCCCATTCCACTATTGCCGACACCACCAAAAGGTAACGCGGTAACTAAGATAGAAGAAACAAAACAACGATAATAACAATTGGAGCTCCTCAGTTATTATTTATTGATATTTTTGTTTTCAGATGCTTTTATCACAAGTCTGCTAATCATACGATTAGTTCAGTTCTTTCTATTTTCGCCGTTTTCTAATAATAATAATAATAATAATAATAATAATAATAATAATAATAATAATAATAACAATAATAATAAGAGAGAGAGAGAGAAAAAGAAGCCCACATATAACATGGTTTCCTTGTTTGGTTAAAAGAGGAGGAGGTTATCACAATAATCACGGTCATAATGACAACGATGACGATTAGTGATGACACTTACGCTGATGATCGATTCCTTACCTAACTTACTGTACGTCAGCGAGACAGTAAAGAGCTGTTCAAAACAAGAAGAAAACTCTTCCTTGATTCGGGACACCTAAGTTCCGTGAGCCTGACTTGCGATCGATGTACACTTCTTGCCCCTCGGGCGTTATAGCTTTAAATAATGGTGTGGATTAACAATTAATTATTCACCGAAGTAGACGTAAATATCCATGATTTTCACCGACATTGAGGTGAATAATTGTTTTAGTTTGTACCATACAACTTGAATATTCAGTCGAGTTGATAAATCGATAAAGTTGCTCCTCCATAACCGAAGCGAAACGGGAAGTCATTTTGTTTTTCTCCATTTGCCCAGAGGTGATTAGAACTGAGTTGCTACTCACCTACGAGCTAACCAATCAGAATGTGCGGAAAGCACTATTCATATGTATGGTATATTATACTAATTAACATTAGTAGTATAATTATTGAAAATTCTCTGCGCTGATTGGTTGCACTTGAGACGATTACTACGCCATAATCACAAAGCGATTCTTTTCAAAATGGTCGCAAGCCGTTGTGTCGAGGTGCCCGTCGAAGAGATAAATTGTTTTAATTAAAGAAAATGCATATTAGTCAAATAACCACCTATGCAATTATACTAAAACAATTATTCACCTAAAGCTCGCAGAATATCGGTGAATGAATTCACCAATATTCACCTCGCCTTCGGTGAACAATTGTTAATTATGATCACTCACCACCGACATGAACCACAGTGTCATTAGCCACAAAACCTCCAGACGACGTGCTGTTCATCATCTTCTGGATCTTTGATTGGTCGTTGGAGAAGATGTACAAAGCCAATGGTTTTTCGCTGCAGGAACAATAACATATCAGGGAGTTAATATGATTGAACACTGCTGGCTTTTCACACTTGGTGTACATGTACATGACGACTGCGTGATCACTATTCTTGATTTAGCCTTGAAATTGTCGAAAGACTGGTTCACCAAAGTCATGAAAACTTTAACGATTTATTTTTTTCCATTTGGGGACGATCTGTCCTTTTACAAGGTTCGTGCTGGATTTTTTCTATAAAATTCCAGGAGTTTTCAAGCGCCCTTGAAGTCCAAAATTAAATTCCAGGGCTTTTCAAGGACTTCAAGGAGTAGCACGAACCCTGCTTTTAGCATGGTCCCCATTTCTTCAGTGATGTCATTTTAGTCATTTTCGACTTTCACATGACGTCACGGACGCCATGTTGATGTCCCCAAACAAAGAAACGGCCTGCCATGTTGGCGTCCCGACCCAATCCTCTGGGAATTGACCTCTATTATTATGCAAACACGCGTTTGCTTTTGTTTTCGTTGAAAAACATGGCTGTTGATCACGAGGGTGAAAGCGAAGAAGTGTCGGATTTTTTTCCAGCTCACTAAAACTACTAGAAACACTTTACGCCTTCATATCACGTCACCAAGCTACATGGGTGCAAATACACACAAGAAATTATATATTCTTGTCTCGTCATATATTTCTTTTTCAATAGCAAGACTTTCTGACTCACAAACAGTCTTCGCTGTTGCCCTTCGAGGCAAGCTTGAACCACAGTCATGTCATGACACAGCTGTCACAAAACATAAAGGATGGCCATATTTACCGGGCATTAATGAAGTCAATGGCTTCCTCCAAGCTGTCAACATCAATGATTGGTAGCAGTGGACCAAATATCTGCAGCACAAGTTACATGAATGGTTAACACCGTAGTAGTGAAGATGAGAGCCACTTTGACAGTTGTAAGAAAAGGGACCATAAAATTAAGAGAGGACGACGAGCAAGGCTAAGAAATACAACCTCTTGTTATTCTAATCATTTTGCAAATGTTCCAATTTGTTTGGGCGGTGAGGGCGAATTGTGTAGAAAGTGTCTAGACGAATTCAACCGATACAAACAGCGTAGAATTTATAATATTTAATTGAACTGAGTGGAGTGCAATTTGGTATAAAATCATACGTGTGATTGCGCACGAGTTCGATTTGAAGTAAGTATGAAGTAAGTATGAAGTATGATTTCAGACCAAAATTGCACGACACGAAGTTCAATTACCACTTTACACACCTTATTCCAAAATGGCCGCTGATTTATGCGCATACATATTGGCCCTTGTTGCCTCGTTCAAGATAAAATATTCTTTTGAATTTTAAGCTTAAAAACGAGGCATCAAGGGCTAATTTGAATAAAAACAAAAGAATATTTAAATGGAAGCCATTTTGGAATAAGGTGTATTACATACATTTAGAAAGCATACAAATCAATAAAATACAGGATTTTAGTCAGTACCAATATTTTATTGATCCAGTTGCGAACAAAAGTTGCAAAATTCGCCACACA
>NC_090892.1:17018625-17023625 GCF_036669925.1 Montipora capricornis | reverse complement strand
TCACTGTCTTCGTCAATGTAGCAAGGGCTGCAAAAAATGAATACACAAAGCTGCAATCCATGTACTGCAGGTTGGACTTATAATTACGGTGTGTCGTGCTGGATTTTGTATATAAAATTCCAAGGGTATTCAAGGAGTTTTCAAGAACCAGAAATTGAGTTTTCAAGGAGTGTTTGTAAGAAGATTTCTTTGCCATACATCGCATTTCAGTGTTTTCTTTTCTGAAAAGCAATAATTAACGTCCACATCCTCTGAGTAATACGTGCACGTCAAATTTGGGCTAAATTTTTGAGAAATTTACATTTTGTGTCTCTTCAACTTTTAATAGCATGATGCAATCTCAACAATTTTAACCCAAGCAAAATTTCAAAGAGTTTTCAAGCAGTTTCTCACCAAATCCCTTTTATCAAAGGCTTTTCAAGCGCCCTTGAAGTCCAAAATTAAATTGCAGGGCTTTTCAAGGACTTTAAGGAGCAGCACAAACCCTGATAGCTGGTATAACAGTTGAGCCCAAGTCTCAGTGGTGTTAGTTTCAGAAGGCACGAAAACGAGGTTTTTGGGTCAAAACAAGAAATTGAAGGACTGTGTGATTTCTTGATTCCCGACTGTTTCGTGCATTTTTTTTCGAGTAAGTTGAGATTTGTATGGCTTACATGTACTGTTATCATGGAAAGTATAACAGGTACTGTATAGCATATAGATCCGTTAATTGAAGTAACAACCCCAAAGGTGCAAAAAACAAACAGTACTTTCTCTTCTTCTGAGAAAAGTGTAAATTCTAGATACATGTAGGAACTCCAGGGGTTTCATTAGAAGCCAGTCACCAGGGGTATACTGCCGTCTGTCAGAAATTTTCCTCTCACCGCAAGCTACTCTGCCTTGATTTTCACTCAAACTTTTGTAAAAGACGAGAGTGACCACCAATTACATTGATTAGACCAGGTATCTACTTCAAAAGTTATTGAAAGCACTGAACTCTTTCTTTTTTTCACATTTCATGCCCTAAATCTCGTACTCGATCTCTGTGTCTTATCGAACGTTGACCCAAAAGATTCGCCTCCGCTCACTCTGAAACAAACAACACTGAAATGTGGGCTCAACTGTAATAACAGCTAATAAGGACAGTGCCTACTATTGCTATTGTGAATCCGTTCTGCACATCTTGAGTTACTTGGGTTTCCTATCAGTGATGCTTACTAAGACAGGGACATTTTTGTGCAGTTTAAGACTATCCAAAGAAAGAAGATATCAGTAAATAGTCTTGATATCCAACAAGAAAATTGGGGGTAGCCATGCATTTATGAGAGATAATTTAGCTTCAATTTGAGAAAGAATGTCACACATTGCTCTGTATTTTAAAGCTCTTTACAAATATTATTCATGAATAATTATTATCTTTCAAAAATGCGCAGTTACCCCCAATTTTCTTTTTGGATTTCAATAACTCTTGTTAAGATCTACAGTTCCTGCATAATCGTAAACCACAGCAAAAATATCTTTGAATTACATGTGTAGTAGGCACCGTCCTTTAAGTTTTCTCCCATACAAGAGATTAAGCTACTTATAAATTCAAGGAGTGAATTTTAACTGTTAAAATCACCTCCAAGAAGGAACCCATTAGAAGAAAAAATTAATTGCCTGGCATTAGACAGAGTAAATTAATCATAAGTGTCTCCTTTAGGAGGGGAAGAGTTTTGTAATTCCACAAAGAAAAAGGTCCAGAACAATGACATAATTTAACACAAGACCTCCCCGCAACTCCACAATGCCTTGGCTATCAACAGAAACTATACACATGCAATTTCTACCTTTTGCCTCCCAGCTCAAGTGTCACTCTTGTCAAGTTCTTTGCTGCTGCTTGCATGACCAGTTTGCCGACAGCACATCCACCAGTATAAAATATTTTGTCAAATTTATAATTGTTAAGCAAACACTGTGTTTCCTCCTTTCCACCATTTATAACTGCAACACATTCCTACAAGGGGAATTGTGGATTACATTAACCATTTAATATGAATATAATATGAATAATATAATATGAATGGATGCTAAACAATGATTGAGAAGAGCCCAGGCAAAATGCATGTTAAGGTGCAGGGAAGTCATCGCTGTCCTCATCAACATCATCATCATCATCATCATCATCATCGATGCGATTTCAATTTTGACCAAAAGACTAAGTGGCTATAGGCCAGACACTCTCCTTTGCCATGTCACGCGGTCACGAGCAGCCACTGTTGCCTCGCTCCACGAGACAAAACCCAATGCTGTTCTTTCTTTTTCTGTGGTTCTCCGCCAAGTCTCTTTCAGTCTGCTCCGACTTCTTCTTCCCTCTGGGGCCCACGTAATGCTGTCTTGGGATGTTTATTTGGATTCATTGTGAGAACGTGGCTGATGAACTTCCAGCACCGACGGAAGGTTTGCTCCCTGATGGTGCTAATGTTAACCCCGGTTTCGAATCTCCAACATCATCATCATCATTGCACACTTAATGATCAGAATCTTAGCTGCCCATTTTTGTGTTTAATGACCAGGCACATGAAACACTAGGAAGAGAGATGGAAAAAATGTAACAATGGAAAGTGTTCATGCACACCCCTTGGGATTTGCCAAGGTGTTGCGACTTTCCACCGAATGTTATTTCGTATGTTTGTCGTACTCCTTCATTGCACCCAACAACATGATTGACATGCTTTGCTTATTGCGTGCTTGTTTACTTGTAAATGATATTTCCTAGCTCTACATGTATTTGGTGATGAAGTTATCTAATTTAGCTTGTAAAATACAAAATAGCTTTTAAAACATACACTCAGAGCATTTCTCTGGACCAAATTGTTACAAAACGTATTATTATTGTGAGTTTGAATTTGAGAATTCTCAAAGTAGAAAGCCTTCCACGATACCGGTGAAAAGAAATCTAGCAATAATTATTCTAAGGAAAAGAAAAACGCGTTTATACCAGCAAGTTGTTGATTTTAAAGTTTGGCATTTCTTTGAGTTTGTGCACAGGCTTGAACATATTTTCTCAAAAATTTCAATTCGAAGCTTAAAGAAAGTGAAGTCTACTAATGGTCGGCATAATACTATAGAAGTGAAAGGAACCAATGGCCTTAGAAAGAAAGTGAAACCTACATTTTGGCATTGTAGTGATGTCACAAACTGAACCAACACGTAAAGGTTATTGGCCAACCACAAAAATCAGTATCCACTAATTTTAAAAACTTCCCAAACAAATTATGTCAGTCACTGACAATGTCGTATGGTCCACCAAATCAATAGCAGCATTGCATTTACATCTACATGTTCCAGCACTCGCCAAGATTCCTTCGACGTATGGCCGTTTCTGCTAATAGGTGCCCTCATACACCATTACCATTTTTGACATACCATGCCAACCCAGCAAAACACATAGCAGACCACAACACCGGAAAGCCTGTGCCTTAATCTTTGCGAATAATGGATAGGTTCTCTAACATCCCACAGTTATGAACAGTGCACTGTCCTATTGCCAAAACAGAAATGACTAACATTTGAAACAGCAAGCTACAGTATTCCGCCATTGCACAAATAAATGGAAACATAATTAGTTTATTAATAGCATGCAATTGTCCTATGGAACATCCTTTGAGCCAGCTTCAACAACAAAAACACTGGTCTTCCATAAAGCCAACTTGCCCATAACACACAACTTACTAAGCCACACATTGCATCCTCCTATGAATAGTGCTACAGTATTCTCAGTTTATAAAACACCAGTTTTCATTCTCTCATGTAAACGAAATTACCAGTTCAGTCCAATAATCGCATTAACAATGTACGTTTTGTGTACCTATTTTTAGCTCTGGCAAAACATACATTGTACAGTGTACAAGCAATAATCATGAGATTGGAATTCAAGAAAAAAAACAGTTTTCCAGTGCTAGCTCTTGAAAATATTGGGGTTTTTGATGTCAACCAGGCTTGCCTTGAAGAGCTACACGTGTAGAAGTGAAGTCAAAGGCAACGAAAATGCTGACTGGCAAAAAAGTGGCCTTATAATGAATTGGCTGAGATAGCCTTAAGTTTGAAGTACTGTTAAGTAACTATTTACTTTCTCATTATATTTTAACCTCACAGTAATTCACATTACTGTTCATGTAGCCTTTCCTTAAGCACCATTTCCTTTTCCTTTTTTCAAAAAGAAACAAATATTAAAATCAGATAATCACCTCATCAAGATACTGTGGAATCAGTTTTTCTAACAGTTCTGCTGAAGCCCCAGAAATTTCAGATGGTTTGATGATTGTACAGTTGCCTGTTTGAAAAAAAAAACAATGATTATTATTTTACAAGTACTTCCTTAATTGCATAAATTCACCTTTAACAGGTAACTTGATTTGATCTGAAAATTAATGATTGCACTGGTCAAATACTCCTTACTTAAGTTTTCCACAATAAATTAATTGTGCATTTTTGACTCACTAACTATATTGGTGATTACCTAAAACTTATTAATTTTCTTACATGTGCATGTACATGTATTTTAAGCATTACACTATTTTAGCAGAGAAAATAAAACTGATATATGTACATGTATCTCTCTTAGCACTGGGATAACTCCAAGGTTTCCCCCTAAAGGGCAATAATTATTATTAGAGGACTTATGCTTACATGTATGATTTTTGCATGTGACTAGCTGACATAATATTATTCACTATTTTACGCCAAATTGTCAGGTGAAACACATCTAAGACATTATTATCATTATCATTATCATTATTTCATTTTTTATCCATCCAATGAGTGCAATGAATGTCCAATAGCAGACTACACTTCACACTTCACATAGCCTTTGAAAGCGGTGATTACGTAGCCTCAATCGATCCAAAAGTGACATCCAAACCAAGGTCTTGCTTAAAAGCTATTGATTTTATTTGGATAGTGTACATAATGGATTTTGAATACAAAAAAGGTCTTTACAACTTTAAATATGTAAACAAGCTAAATGCAACATCCAGCTC
>NC_090892.1:16983625-17008625 GCF_036669925.1 Montipora capricornis | reverse complement strand
ATCCGATTTATTAAGGGCCCACAGACGGATCTATCGCGCGTTGCTAAGGAAGTGAAATGTTACTTCCGGTAACTGACGTCATCATATCATGACCTGACAAGAAAACCCACTCACAAGCTAAAGTCACCGCACAAACTGTTGTTTCCATCGAAAGGTTTTTCCTCGCCCTTCCTCGCGCTCGTTCTCAGATCAACTGCGCATGCGTAAACGAACTGACTTCCGGTTTGAGAAAAAAAGCTTAATTTCCGGCGGTTTTAAATTGAATTCAATTTTTTTTTACATGGCACGTTTCATCCCCAAATACAGAATATAGCTAAGCATTGATTTTTTAAAATCATCTTTTTTGAAAAAGTTATGGGTATTTCAGTATCGTTTATGTCTCTAAAAAGAACATTTTTCAAAATAAAAAGAAAACCATGCTTGGCTGGATGCAAAAACGAATACAAATTATCAAACCATCGCTTAAATACCCAAATTGTGTAGCACGGAGACAAATTTAGAATTTTCTTTTATTGGTCACGTGACCATGGACGTGGTATGATGACGTCATATTTAGGGTCGTTGGGTTACAAAAGTTGTAAACTGACCAAAACAATGCCAAATTCTCTCAAATTACTTAATCATTACATCATTAGCAACGCACCCCAAAAAATACGTCAGTGGGCCCTTAACTATTTATTTATTTAATTTTTTAACATTTTTATTTGTGACACAACAAATACATGTGTACAATAGACAAACTAAAACTAATGACAAAATAAAAAATTTTAGTGCGACGTGCATTTTACCATGGCCACCTAACAGAGTTTTTTACAAATAGTCTGCCAATCAGGATGTGTGGATTTCATTCACAGTAACGCCTCCTTGCAAAGTTCACACAGTTGTAGTTGAACACCGTTGCATGGGTTGTTGAGTTGACGTAATTACACGTAATTGTCACTGAAATGTGGAACTTTGTTGGGTGGCCACGGTAAGGCGCGTTTAACTGTAATAGCAATACAGCGGACTAGCACTGTCACTATACAAAAAAAGAAAACAAGTAAAAAACAAGCTATCGATAAACAAAAGGGTCATTAATTAAGACAAAAGAGCAAAAGAGCAATTTTCAATTTTCCCATGATTGCTATTCGATTCTCCTTTGTAATTCTACAGAATTAGGAGTCATGAGAAGCATTTTTTCAAACGGTGTAGAAGTAATATTTAGTGCACACCAAGAAAAGATCTAGTTTGCGTTTTTGGGAATTCATCAGAATGTGTTTTTTATCTTTGTTTGAAAAAGGATCTGTTTGTTTATGGCCTTGTAAGGTTTAAATTACTCCAGTTATTAAACCATTTCAAAATATCAGTGTATCATGAGAGTGTAAGAGAACATTCCGAAAATGTATGGAGTATAGAGTCTTGACAGGAGCCCATCACCCGGAGCGTGCAACTTAACTATACTTGTGCAACGGCGTTTTCACAAGTAAGGTTATTTTTAGATTGAATTTCACGCTAATGAGACTCCCACAGGAGCCCGATGACCAATTTCAAGAAATTAAGCTGACGTCATAGGGTCACCGAACCGTAACTGACTTTGTTGTTTGACCTTATTCGCGGGAAGGGCTGGTCACAGACGCTGTATGGAAGTTGCACGCTCCAGGATGGGCTCCTGGTCTTGACTTGAACATTGAGTGCATAGTCCTTAATCAACGACGGCCGCCATGTTGACTCCCAAGGGATTGAAAACTTTTGTTTTGCCCCACCGAAACTCGTTGCTAAACATTTCAACTCGAGACTCGGCGTACGACATCTATTGTCTATGGCCAATATGGCCGCCGCGCGAATAAGGCCTATTGATCACCACCTGTAAAGTTTCTTTTTTTTGCATCCGGAATTCAGATTAAATTTTCTCAAAGCGTGAAGCGGGCCTTGCAAGACCTTCCGGTCCAGATTTCCGAATTAAAAAAAAAAAAACATTTTAAATGAAGGACCTCTCGAGTAATGGGCCGCGCCTCCATGTACTCGGGAATTCGACTCTTCGTCTGTCCGTATTAATCAACTTTCCATTGTCACTCATATCTGGGTAGCAAGTCGTTGACCAGAGTACAAGAGTAGCGCGCCCATAGAAAACTCCGGTTCACGAGCACGCCCCAGCCACCTTTGTCGTCAACGAAAGTAATAATAAGTAAAAAAAATAAAAATAAATAAGTGCATAGTTTTTTTTTTTTATCAAATAGAACGGAGAACTAAGAAAATAGCTAAATCTTGTAAAGTAACACTCCAAGAAAAATGCCATGAAGTATCTCAAGGTGGTGGATAGTTTATTTCAAACCAAATTAGGTATATACAATTTTGAATTAGGAAGAGAAAATCTATGTAAACAAAATTTATAGGATTGGAAAAAAGATCAATACAAAAATATCGATCATGTTTTTTAAAAAGGACTAATTAATACAGTTCATTACCTTTTCTACGTTGCACTCAACCGAAGGGATTCTGCAATTACTGGCCGCATTGGCTAGGACTAGTCGTAAGTCTGGAACAAGCGTTGGCAAAGAACGATAGTAGAGTGCCTGATAATTCTACCGCCGCCAAACATAATCCTTCTACCCAGATTATCCATCTCTTTGCTCGTATTTAGTCATTTATAAAAATATAAAGTCACTTCATTTAACGTTGGTGCGCCCCTTACCCTCCTGCCCCTGCCAGTGCTCCGTTTTAAGGGTATTTAAAGCTATATAGCTACATGGATCAGAGGATCCGATGATCAGACGAAGCGATTGCTTCTCCGAGTGGGAAGCTGTTCCTGCAGGGGTCCCACAGGGGACAAAACTGGGCCCTCTGGCTGTTCCTTATCATGATAAATGATCTTTCTGTATATAGCAGACACAACTTTTTGGAAATACGTCGATGACACCACTCTTGCCGAATCAGTAGCGAACAACGAGACTAGCTACATGCAGCCGGTTACGCGAAGATGTACTTGTATGACAGTCGGAAGCTGATAGTTTCCAACTCAACGAGTCTAAATGTAAAGAACTGAGAATATCATTCTCTAGATCAGGAAGTTCTGTAGATCATATCACTATCAATGATAAGCAAGTCGAAGCTGTCTCGTCCGCAAAGCTGTTAGGAGTGGTAGTTTCGGACAACCTCAGGTGGAACGCGCATGTAGAATCCATACGCAAAAAGGCTGCGACGCGCCTGTACTTCCTAAAACAGCTAAAGCGCGCTAAAGTTCCATCCAAGGGTATACTACGTTTGTATACAACATGTTTACGCCCTGTATTAGAATATGCGTGGCCAGTTTTTCATCATTCTTTGCCGCAATATCTGTCTAATGAAATGGAAAGGTTGCAAAAGCGCGCGTTGCGGTTAATACAACCCGACTTATCCTATACTGAGGCTCTAGTAGCTCTAGACATTACGTCACTGTACGAGAGGAGGACCAAAGGGACCAAAGCCACAAGCTCCATGATCTGCTGCACCCGTAACCAGAGATACTTCAAACTACCGATTTGTAAGACAAATAGGTTTAAAAACACTTCTATTATGGCGAACAATTTTAATTATTAGTAGTAATCTATCTTAATTATTATTAGTATTTTGGTGTTGATACTTCTCCTTTTGTATTCTATTGTATGTTATATTTTACGGTTTTTATAGTAGTTATCATATATTTATAGAGAATTTTTAGTTTCATTGTAAAGTAAGTCACTTTTCAGCCGGCCCTTGGTCTGCAATGATTGTACTTCTTAATCTATCGATCTATCAATGATTTTACTTCTTAATCTATCGATAGTGCACAAACTAGAAATGTTTGCCTAAGCTCGAAACTGACGGACCATTTCATCGCCGTTTAAACTTAAGTACTTTCTTCTGACCGTTTCAGAGTTTTTTCCTCTGCCACTGTGCCGAAATACAATAACGTGTGGGCTCACTTCCATTAGTAGGACTAATGGCCACATGGATTACATGGGGGAGGGAAATTAATTCTGTTGAAATATAGGGGCTAAAAAGATACCCCTTCCAAATACATGCAGCAGTTTGACAAGTTTTTAATTGCCTTTCTCATTGCTGAGTTTATGAAGAATAACGCAACATAGTTGAGACATTAATGACATGAATATGCCGTCATATTGCATTCGGTAATGTATCAACAAAGTGAATTTATAAACGAATGTATACGTTGAGCAGCAAAAGACGCCGTTCGTGCTGGTATTGCTGTGGTGGTCCTTTGATGCATTGGCTGTTAAAAAAAAAATAAGATGAATCGTTGATCTGACTTGCAGTCGTTACTAAACAATACAAAACAATGCAATACAAACTTAATTGACCACTACCCAATGGGGCTTTTCAGGGCCAATGAAACACAATCGATGAAACGACAGAACGCAACAACTACACTTGATTTACTACACTTGCTACGCTTGCTACGACGTCTGCGATTACCACGCTCGCTACATTTGCTACACTTGCTACACTACACTTCATATGCTGGCTACATTTGCTACGCTTGATTTGCTACACTTTCTACGCTTGCTACTACTCTCAGCGCTATTCTTGCTACGACGTCTACACTTGCATGCTACCTGCTGCACTTGCGACACTTGCTACACTACATTTGATATGCTCGCTACATTTCTTACGCTTGATTTGGACTTGCTACACTTGTCACGCTTGCTACTACTCTTGCTATGCTTGCTGCGACGTGTACATTTGCCACGATTGATACGCTTGCTACATTTGATACCATCCTGGCTTTCAGATCAAATTCTCAGAGCTATCAAAGAGCGCGATCGGCTCAAGAAAGAAATGGAAAAAGGTCGAATCCAAAAAGTGTCTTTTAATGCTGCTAGAAACAAAGTAGTTCGACTTATTGAAAAAGCCAAAAAAGAAGCGGTTATCAATGAAATAGACAACAGCAAATTGAACTCCAGAATCCTATGGAAGACCTTAAAAAGCATTTTCCCTACTAGCTAGTGTGAGACAGTTGAGTTGAATAAACTCTGTAACCAAAGACGGAACCAGCTATACTACCCCGGAAGAAATATCCAACGTATTCAACGAGCATTTTATCTCTAATGCTGATAACATCATTGATAAAACCATCAACACTAAACCCGATCTAACTAGTTTGGTGGATTTCGTAAGACGTAACAAAGCTGACAACTGTGCAGATTTCAGCATACCCACAATTTCAGATCGCGAAGTTTTAGAGATCATCAAATTTCTCCCATCAAATGTTGCAACCGGACTTGATGGAATCAGCCCCTTGTTGTTAAAATTAATCGCTCCTGCAATTGCTCCAAGTCTAGCAAAAGTAATAAACTGCAGCATAATTAACAGTATCTGCCCTGCTCAGCTCAAACTGGCTCGTGTCACTCCGATTTACAAACAGGGGAGTAAAAACGATGTTGACAATTACAGACCTATATCGGTCCTCCCCGTCATTTCAAAGCTTCTCGAGAAACATGTTTTTCAATCACTTCAATGCTTTTCTTACTAGTCACAATTTACTGTACAAATGTCAATCGGGTTTTAGAGCTAACCCGCACTCCTGCGAAACCATCCTTGTAAAAATTACATGCAGATGAATGGCTAGAGGCAGTGAATAAAGGCCTTTTTACAGGTGTTGTTATGATCGATTTACGCAAAGCCTTCAACGTTGTAGACCATAAACTGCTGCTGAAGAAACTTCAGATTTATGGCTTGAACAGCAACTCCCTCAAATGGTTCGAAAGTTACCTCAGCAGAAGGTATCAGAAGGTATGTGTCGACGGTAAACTCTCTGAACCGCTCAGTATTCAATCCGGTGTACCGCAGGGAAGTATTCTTGGTCCTGCCCTTTTTCTGCTCTTCATAAACGATCTGTCTTTAGTACTGAAGAGCAACATTGGGATTTATGCCGACGACTCGACCCTTTATGCATCTGCGCCTACCTTAGCTGACGTCTAGGAGAAAATTAGACCTGACATTGACGCAGTATCGAAGTGGGCGAAGGAAAATAAAATGAAAATGCATCCAGCAAAGACAAAATACAGTATAATTTGGACCAGACAGAAAATTGCAAATTCACCAAAACAAACTCTCGATCTTTCAGTTGACGGCATGCCGTATGCAACTCTCTACGGTTGAGTCAGAAGGTGTCTTAGTAGTACACATCACCTGGAACGAACATATTGACATACTGCGCCGGAAACTGCTTCAAAGAATTGCAATTTTAGGAAGAGCTCGGAGATATCTCCCCACCAAATATCGATTACTTCTCTACAATGCAAGTATCAAACCACTCTTTATGTATTGTTGTACTGTTTGGAGCAACTGTAGCCAAACCAACCTAGACGAATTGCCTCTTTAAACTTCAAAAACGCTGCGCTCGATTAATTTTGGATAGTCCTTGGGATGCACGATCTTTTGATAATTTTCAAAAGCTTAAGTGGCTGCCAATCGATCAAATGTTTAAGATCAACAAATTCGGTCTTTTAAAGAAAGTTATTGATGGAAGAGCACCAGAATACCTTACTGCAAGCTTGGACACCTTTCGTTTCGAGCACAATTATCCCACAAGAGCTACTGAAATATCATACCGTTTACCGAAACCAAGAACCGAAGCAATGAGAAGAATATTCTTTTATTCCACCATAAAAGATCTCAATGCTCTTAACTTAAATCCAACGGCCTCTTTTAACTCCATGAAATCTACACTAATCAATAATACTGCCCTAATTTATACGGTGGATAATTTTAAAGTTAAAAAGCTATTCTGATTTTAAAATTTTTAATATCATTGTAAATATCTTTGTAAATAGATTCTCCATTTTACTTATCTATCGGCTTTTATCTTAATTGCTGTAATTTCTATTCAATATTTTTGTTTTTAGAGGGCCACTAGGGAGAATACTTTTATAGTAATAGGTGTTACCCTCTTTAAATAAAGGTTATTATTCATTTATTTGCTACACTACATGTACTACACTTGATATGCTGGCTACATTTGCTACGCTTCGGATTTGCTACACTTTCTACGCTTGCTACTACTCTTGCTATTCTTGCTACGATGTCTACACTTGCTACTTGCTACATTTTCTACGATTGCTAAGCTTGCTACACTTTCTACACTACATGTGCTACATTTGCCATGCTTCAGCTACATTTGATGGCACAGTGGTGAGAGCACTTGCCTCCCACCAGTGTGGCCCGGGTTCAATTCTCAGATCTGGCGTCATATGCGAGTTGAGTTTGTTGGTTCTCTACTCTGCACCAGGAGGTTTTCTCTGAGTACTCCGGTTTTCCCCTACACTAGCAGCAGTGTCTGGGAGTGCTCCAGTACATTTAGATGGCAAATGAAGCAACTGTGTGAGAACAAGCTATTACACGTTTTATAGTTTCGACACGTCTTCTCGTCATACTTTTCTTTTACTTGCTGTTCTTATTGGTGCTCTTGGCATTGCGTTTCTACATCGTTTATCACTCATGAGGTACAGCTTTAACAAAAGAAATCGCTAAATGTAATCAACCAATCACAAAGCCTCTTCACAAAGGTGTTGTTTGACTCGATTTAGTTGGGTTGACTTCTGCAAAAGTCATCTCGAACTACGCAGTTGCGAATCTCCTTAAGGTTTCACTGAAGTTCCCAGGACAAAGGAATTGTATGACCTAGTCGAAGCAGATTTTGAGTTTGTATGGAAAAATGGAGTCAGAATTATGAGTTTACTCGTATACCTCGTGAGTCTTTCTTTTTCGTAGCGATGGACGCTTTATCCTATGCAGGCTGCATTTCCAACTACAAAGTGAAAGAATGTCCCATTCTTAGACAGTTATTTTGAAAAAAATATCTTTTCCCATACATTTTCTTATGCTATTCCGGCGCCACTTTGAACTCGAGAACCGTCTACGCCATGTTGTCCCAAATCAGTCTGTCAATGTATGGTAATTAGCTACAAGCACTTGCGGCTGGTCAATGGAGTTAGAGGTTTGGGTTAGCGGGGGGTTACCATTTGGATTTGTGACTACCTAGTGTTGTAGACGTTCTCTTTAATCAGCTATCTTCATTTCGTTCCACTCTTTACGTTACCCAATTCGTTTCTGTTACTGGAATGGCATCACTTTCTTGCAACGATAGCTGAGCATCCCTCATGAACGTAAACACCCGATAAAATCCAGTTAGGAGAAGCGAAAATGTTGTGGCGCGGCGAGAAATCGACCAGTCGCCCCAAAGTAAACCTGCACTACGGGCTCTTCTTACAGCCAAAACATTAACCTGCGATCAGCTGTACTTTTGTTTATTAGACAGAGCGGTACCTTTTCCGCTCTATCTAAAGAAAAGTACGCCTGATCGTGGGTTAGCAAAACAGCAGAATCTTAAGTAACATTAATGCTGGACTGGATGAATAGTCCATCAGCCGGGGATCCTACAAGGATTGGTTTAATATCTTCCTCTCGCGCTTTGTTTCGGCTGATGAATATCTTATTCTCCTTTCTTCTCTCTCTTGTCCTACGTCGACGTTGGCTTTACTGTCCTCCCTGTCTAAATTTTGCTTCCGATATCGTAATTTCGCAGAGGAAATGACTAACTGTGTTCAGGACAGGGAGAATGATTAAAGATAAAGACGTTATTTTTATTCCCCAATCAGTAAATAGTACCAGGAAACTAAACGAGACTATTGAGTCTAATTAGGTAAGACTGAGATGGTAAGAGAAAGTGAGAGTGTTGTTGATTGACGCATGCGCAAAGCAGCATGGTGCGATTGTCAAAGGAATCGTTTCAGTACAAAACCACGAGGCACTAACTGCTTTTGTAAAAAATGCATGAGTTAGGATCGTGGATTTTGAACGCTCACCACAACAAAAACTTTGCTCGTAGTGGATAAACTAATGATTTGCATATTAATAAGCATTTATTCAACAGAAGCGAACTCGCTTCTCAAATCTTCGTGGGGAATTTCACGATTCGGCTTTGCTTGAAATCAATAATACTATTTGTACTGAAATAAATATTAAATGTTAGCCCTGGGGAGTGAAATGAAGAGATTTATTATATGGAGGAGAGTGTTTTACTGGGAACTAAACCACTCGTAGATTCCATGCGCCACTTCATCCGGGACCCGAGTGGCGTATTTTCCGTATGTCACCTTTGTGAGTGTCGTATCGTTCAATGACGTCACGATTTCCGCATTTTTTTCCCCGCCTTTTTTTATAAAGCCCAGCCGTATTTGTAAAACTTGACTACTTTGAAGCACATTAAAATCGGAAATATCAGGAGCCATAATCGGGGATGGAGACCGTAAGCGCGCGCCATTTCTAGTATTGGGGTTGGCTCCATGATATGGGACAATTATTCTATTTTTAGAACAAATTGCGCCATCGCGTGCGCGACACGCACGTACATTGCTGCGAGGATTTTCGCGGATGTCGCGCAGGGAAAATGGCGGGCGATATTACCTTCGTGAATAAGGCAGATATAGGATTTCTCTCAGCAGTATCGCTTCCAAATTTAAGCCAAGCCCTCCTTGACAACTTCCTTGACCTTGACAGTGAACATGAAAGTGAGGATGATTCAGAAGACGAGTGGAGTGACTTTTCCGACCTATCGAGTGGAAATGATTCGTCAGCCATGTCTGGGGAGGAATCGCCTAGCAGAGGACAGAAAGATGTAAGGAGGAAAAAGGCACCAAAAGCCAGAAACAAACAGGGGAATGAGTCCAGTAAAGAGAAAAGGAAAAAGAGTTCTGGAAAATACCTTTCTAACGACGACGTAAAAAGGCTGGAGGAGACTCTTAAGTCTTACGTTTTGAGTGCACAAACACATTGCGAAAATGAATTAAGAAATGAAAAATCATTGTCAATATTTCCAGTTCGCAAGCAAATGGTGTCCACCCTACTCAATAGCGACACGATCAGGGTAATGTTTGTGAAGCTTTGTCGGGATATTTACTCCAAAATAATTAAAGCTTTCACCGAAATATCCAGCGCTAAGGTGAAAAACAGTGACAAAAGGGCTTCGTTTTCAGTTATTTGTTCCCAATTGTTGTTGACGGTGGAGGAATCAGAAGTCTGGAGAAACATGAAAAAGATAATTGTCACCACCATTCAGTTGCAGGAGAACGAAACAGACGAAGTCAACTTTCATGCTGCCGTTGTTCTTAACACCATCTACTGGGCACTTTACGAAAATTTTCACAGCGCAGTCATGCAAATTAAGATTGACACTGACAAACGGAAAACCCAAACAAATGCAAGTGAAGGCGCGGACACTGTTGTCGATTCCGACTTTGTGGACGTTGCTAGAGTATCTGGGGCGGCGCTGCACAAACTACGTAAAGGAAGAGAAAAGATTGTTAATGGGCGGAAAGGAGCCAGGAGAGGTTCAGAAGCGACAAAGGAAAATTATGCAGCCGAAGTTAAAATTATGTCTGAAATGGTCTGTTCTGCAGAGGAGAAAACATCTTTGCCATTGGGTCTAAAAAGGTTGGACGAGGGAAAGTTGACTTTCTTCAATAGTAAGTTTACTGTTGTTTTGTTAACGTTAGATAAAAGAATAAGAGAAATGTTGACTGAAAAAAATCTGAAGAGATATCCAAAAAACCTTATGAAGCTGACAAAACAATCGGTTGCTTTAGACGAGGAGCTACAAGAGTTATTTTTGGCAGCATCAAAAAGGGCATGCACAGCACCATTTGAAGAGATTAGGGCTTGCTCCATATGGCAAGAGCTAGTAAAGAGAATATGTAATACCAGATTTAAGGAATTCTATAGTGCTCAAGAAGAGAAAAAACTGATTCAGGAGGGCAAAGTCGTTTCAGCCGACCAAAGCTTGAGGGACAAGCTGAAAACTTACAGTGTCGATAAGCGTACTTAATTAATTAAGGATGCTTAATAATATGATCTTACAAACTTAATTACGCTTTCTTCTAGGCAGCAGACCAGTTCAAGTGGTCTCTTTGTGATAGTTTATACTTTGGGCAACGTCAGCTTGCCTTATATAATATGACAAGTCTCGTTTTTACTGAAAAACAATAGTAAGTAATATAACAAAAGAATAACCAAAGTGACAGCTTGAAGAGGTCTTTGATCTTTTTATTGAGAGCTGTACTCAGCTTATCAGGTACATTGGTACTCCAACTCAGTAACTGTTAGAGCTGCAGAAAAATTAACCAAAAAAATGTGTCTGAGTGATAGAATAATGTTATTTTGAACTTGAAACTTGCACTCAATATATTGTATGAATTCAATGAAAGACCCATCAAAGGACTGCATGTCTTTATAGCACAAAGACATAATTAATATCTATAGTTCTCAGGTATGGCTCAAGTTTTGTAAGTTACATGCACACCAGTACATACCATTTTAAATATGTAATAAATAAAGGATCAAGAAAAGTTTTTAATATGTGCAGTCAAATGACTTTAAAAGACTATTTATAACAATTAATATATTTTGGTGTCACATTTTCTTGTTCCTATGTAAATGGTGACCAATGACTAATGCCAAAGTGCAGCCAGCTTAAAAAAGACACAGCATTTCATTAAAAAATTAAAATTCCAGGCTGAAATGAGATTTTATGACAAGAATTGTTATCTACTAACAAAATGAAATGCTTGGAGGAGAAATCAATTTACTTCAACTTCAGCCACACAACAGTTTTTAACTGTACTGAATGTACTTTTTTTCTGAAATGACAGAGGCACATTATCTGTTGTACTCCACCCAAGTGATTTGGGCATACTGTATCGAGGTGCTTTAAAACTTCTGGTATGTCTTGGCTAGCCACAATATTAACTCGTTTTCTTTGGATGGTAGGGAATGGGAAAGTATACACCCATACTGTAAATGCCTGTGGCTATCAAAAATTGCACATGCCCCATTTTCCCAAACTAAAATTACTACTGTCCTCCCAACAGACACAAAGATGCCAACTGATTTCTGTTTCATGCTTGCCCGTTCCCTGACATTTGAAATGACATCCTGGAAGTTATTACCAGTAATAAAAAAATCTTTGGGATCCTCATAAGAAAGGAGGTGTAGATCATCTCCAACAGAGCTGAATGCATCTTCTACATCAAGCCCACCAACTCCTGCAGCAGAAAAGCATTCATCAAAGATTTTATTGCCCCCAGAAATACTTGAAACCACATGACCAAACCACCCCTCTTCAAGAACTTTCTTTGGTTCACCAATCAACCCAGAGGAGAACTTAAAACCCATTACAAGGGCTATTAGGGTGCATGCAGAGCTACCTTGCCTACCCTGAAAAGTGCTTTGAGAAATTTGGGAGGGAAAAATAAATTCTTTAACACCCTGATAACCATAAGGAACAAAATGTGCCATGATTTCAATGTAAGGCTGTTGATAAACAGTGTTCAATGTGGACACATTTGTAGGGCCAGATATAAGGACCTCTTGGTCCCTGTAGCCCTTCTGATCATGACTTGTGGCTCTAGCAGTGACCTTCAGCTCCTGTCTCAACTGAACCCTTCCAAGAGATGACCCATAATTCCCTGCACTTAGAGAACCATGGGCATGGAACTTGAGTGTGCCAAACAGGGATTCAAGTCGACTTATTGAGAGCCGCAATGGAGACAAAGAGTATCCAGGAAAATTATCAAAGAAGTATGACGAGATCTGTTTAAATCCAAAGACCATGACTCTTTGAAGGTCAAATGTCTAGAGGGAGAGAAAAGGCAAGCTAAATAAGAAATGCCATTTATTTAAAGGAGCAGTGTCACAAGGATTTTGCTGTTTTAGTTAAAATATTTTTTATATTATGCAAATGAGGAAAGTGATGACATCATCGGTAGTTTCACTAAAATAGTACAACACTCAATCAAGAATACCTCCATAAATATTAAAAAAATGTAAATCACAAAAGAAACAAAATCCACTGTGCCATTGCTATGACAACAGTTATGCTGCTGTTCCTGTTTCAATTAAGACTAAAATTTCCAGATCATCTTAAAGAAGGATAATTCACTGCCAATAATCTTACTGGGGAGAGGTAAGAAAAAATGCATGTAAACCATGTGTGAATCTCTGAGAAAGACCCTCTGTCCCAGTTTAAAAAGTTGGAAATGGAGATATTTGTTTTCCCCAGACAGAGACTGGATCCAAGAGCACTGCCATGGCAACAACATAGCAGGTGTCATTCTGTTTTGCTTGTGATGTGCATTTCTATTGATAAGTTTGAAGATCACTGCTCCAATATTTCTAGAGATATTCTTGATTCAGTATTTTGTTGTTCAAGTGGAGCTATTTATGACATGATCACTTTCCTCATTGGCATGATTAATACAAAAACATGAATATCTCTAAAATGAAAAAAGATATTCCAAATTATAAGGGAAATTCCATTCTTCTTTACTTTGAAAATCATTTCAAATAAGCAGCAATTATTTTGTACTGCATGGGCACTTTAAAGGCTTCACCAATCCAATAACAGTTTTGAGTTACTGAATGGATCTGAAAGTAACAGTTTAATTTACACTAACAACAACATAAAACTGTATATGCAATAACAAAAGGGGTCAGACGAAACTGCATATTGAGCTAGGTTTTTTAACTTTGTCAAATTTAACTCAGTTCATACTCCATGTTTCAACAATACAGCAAAAAAACGCTTAAAATTTAAATAGGTTATATTACTTCATGATCTGCAATGAGCCCTATAATGATTCAAATAACATCATTGATGATTGCCATGTATATGCATGTAGATGTACCAAACATTAAGGAAGATATAGTAAAACTTAAATACAGATACACCAATATGGCTGTTATGATAAGCAAAGGGAATACCCTCTATTCACCTTTGTCTCATCAAACAAGAGTTCTCCAACTCCCAGTGGCTCTGGTCTTCCACTAAGGACTGCAGTGGTTTTAAATTGATTAAACAAAGTGAGTTGCTCGATGATTCTTTCTTCATGGATACCTTCCTCTACTGTTCTCTTTGCCATTACCCTCTCCAAGGATCTCCTGCATGGAAGCTGGAGAATGTCCAGCTTCTTGAGGTCATCAAACAGGACCGGGCAGCGTGCATAAATAGCAAGAGCCACTCGCCAAGTCGCCTGAGTCCAACGATTAGATCGATGTCCATATCCTTTAATAGAACGTGTATAGAACAGTTTTAAGCTGAGTGTCGTAAAACCAAAATCAAACCAGTTTACTTACCAATTAGACTTCTCAGCTAACCTCAAATTGTGGTATAACCAAAACCAAAGCAATTGCCTGATTACTAAATCAACACATCTAAATATCTGGGTAATACAGGATTTCAAAATTTAATGCAAGAATAGTTTGTAACAGAATCCCTTGTGATCATGAGATAGATTGGGCCTAGAAGAAAAAGCATTGTACATACATGTCTGTAGAGTAACTAAAAGCATTTCTTATTGATAAAATTATTAGTGTTCTTGAACACCTGAGAGGACTTCCATATAAAACGGAGAGGGAAGTATGTAAGAAATTGTGACTAAACCCTTGAAGGGGACCAGTGGCCTGGCCCAAGCTATTTAACCCTCTTGAAAGATGCAACACATTTAAAAAGTACAGAAATTATTTATATTTTCTCCTCTTTTCCTCTGACATTCACCCGAACACCCTAAGTGAGAAATACAAAGCCCTATGCAGGGGAAGAGAGGAGGGGGGCGAGGGTGGTGGTCTGGAACAGTGAAGTTTATAAAACACACCAGGGATGATCAGATATATTTGTGCCAAAGTGTGAACTTTTCTCTTCCCGTATCCTTCACACAGCCCCTTAAGTTATTTGGTTACTGATTATCACGCAAAATTACTGATAATTCCTCTTACTTAATTTCTTATCATCTTCTGACCAATTTACAATTTTGCATTTCGGAGTATCCTGAAGCATGTAGATCAAATTACACACCTTCTAAAACTTACCGTTTTTTGCCTGATCTTTTCGGAAATTCACTTTGTCCGAATCCCATATCTCACGCAAGACTTGCCCTGCACCGGGTCGTAAACTATCAGCTTCTGCCACACATTTTTCAAATTCCTTTCTTCCCATGGGTGTAGATTCAACTCCCTCCATCAATTTGTCCAAGTCAGAGCTATGTGTATCAGACATTAAAACAGAGAACTTCTTTCTGTACCGTTTGACCTGCTTTGTCATGTTTTTCCTTGATTGCCGCATATTTTTCAGTCGCTTACTTTGGCTCTTTGGACTGAGGCAAGAGAAGCGAACTTTGGATGACACAGATTGTCTGCTCCTTACGTCTTCTTCAGTCAGAGACTTCTTTTGGTTTAAGCGTTCTGACAGTTTTTGTTCTGTTTTGTAGCAACATCGACACTTTCTTCCACTCTCACATTGGGCATTTTTTATCAATCGCGCGCAATTTCTTGACAAAACTCTGTGCCAAGGAAGGGTCTGTTCTTCTACTTCTGAGGACAGATAATCCTGCTGGCCAGTTATCCTAGTGTCCACTCCAGGACAAGGACGATTCTCGACGACTTCGTTTATTGCATTTCTCAGTTGTCCCGGCTGATTAATATTAATTGTGCCCCTTCTTACGAGCTCAAAGTGGTACACAAACAAACGATATTCACCATTTGCATCAACAACGAGTCTCACGTCGTCAAAAGGCACGTCGTCAGAGAGAGAGGCTTTCCGTTTCTTGACGACAACCAGGGATGGCTTTCCACTTCTTTCCACAACCTCGACACGAGCCTCTACTCTGGGATCCTGGAGATCTGACGCGATGGCTTCAAGAGATCTTAATTCGTTGCTCTTGGCAAGAATGTGTTCACGAAGGTTAAGCTTACCAACCTGCACATAATTGAAGTATATTGGGTGTTAATTAATTTATTTTAGTCCAGAAAGCCCGGGAAAGAGCGTGAAAACCGATGCCGTGAATTAAACTAAAAGCAACAAATTTAATTAATCGACTTGCGTACCACGTACCTGAAAGGGTTTCTCACTGTTCGTGTCATCCCAGAGTGTCTTAAACACCGTTTTCACTCTCTTTTGTTGTGTGGCTGAGCTGACTTCTTCCAAATTTAAATCATTTGCTCTTTTAACAGAGCTATCGACTTCCATATCAATTTATTCACAGCTGTTATTCCCTGGCATCACTGTACAAAATCGCAACTTTCGCCCGCCATTTTATTATCACGCCATTTGATTACGCAAGAGGACAACATCCACGCGAGAACCCACGAATTGTGCGTGAGTCCGCGCAGATATATGACGTCAGGATGGCGCAATTTGTTCTAAAAATAGAAAAATTGTCCCATATCATGGTTCCGCGCGGATCCCAATACTTACGGTCTCCATCCCCGATTATGGCTCCTGGAAATATTCAATATTTAGTCTACATATAATAAAAAGAACATTACACGTTGGCTCGAAGATATGGATTTTATGTTCTCGTGGCAAGAACAATATCTCACTCGTTCGCTTCGCTCACTCGTGAGATGATTGTTCTTGCCACTCGAACATAAAATTCATATCTTCTAACCACCGTGTAATATCCTCTATTTATTTTGCCATGACAACTCGGGAATACTCGGAGCGTGAAACCGATTGCTTCTTTGAAGGAATAGAACCCTTCCGATCATTAGTTCGGATGCTCCGTTTCGAGACTCGTAGGAGCTATATTACTCCACACTTACTGGAGCTAAAATGTCCAAATTGAACATTTTTGCGATTGTACTGAAAGAGATGTTATATGCTAGCTCAGTGGCTATAGAGCATGCATTGGAGCAAGTAATCGGAAGATCGTACGTTCGGCTCTTGTAGCCGGAGCACTCGGATTTTTTCCGTAATGTCCCCGATTCACCATTGTCTGTCAGAAGAAAAACAAATTAAATAGAATTTGAAGATCTTAGTTTTGCCAGGTGTGATTTGGCTTTAACCAGCTATTGCCTACTGGCAGATGAGTCCTTTGTCAAGCATCGTAAGGAATGGTCGATCAATCCAACGAAAAAAAGGTGTCATTTCCAGTGAGTAAGACTTTTTAACATTACAGCGGAATCTATGTTTGAGAGTCAATACAGCTGTAAATGGAATTTTCTTTTCGATCGATAGAGACTTCATGTTCTGCGAGCAAGATTTGAAAAGCAATACTGTTTTTTCAATAGAAGTAAGTTTTATAAGTCGGCTTTGTTAAGCGTTTTAAGTTTAAAACTTAGATTGTTCATGAACCATATCGTAAATCACGGTTTACTTTTTCACATTTTTGATACGAAATCATATCCTACGTACATAAGCATGAATCTTTTAATTTTCCTCATGCATTTAAAAGATTGGCAACTTCAAGCGTAACAATATAGTATAAAGCTTTAAAGTATCTTTACGATTTTTAGGGTTTTAGTTGTTCTTTTAAAATAATGTGCTATAAAAAGCAATTAATTTTTAGTTTTACAACTGCCTGAAAAGTGGTGGTGGCAGGTTGGTTTTTGGCGGTCGGGCTAAGTAAAAGTTGATATCGATTAAAAAAAAACTAAATTAATAGTAACTATGGTGGAGAGGAGAACTCGAAGAAGAAGATGACTGGCGACCTCAAGCACCTGACCAGAGAGAATTTGTTAAATCTCGAATATTCACGAATATTTACTTATACATTTGTTTCATTTTCGCGGAATCTATTCCCTCTCAGTTTTGAAGGAAAGTAATGCATCGTTTCCCACCTTGAAATTAAAGGGTTCTGGAATATAACATGTTCAGGAATATGCTTCGGGGGAGGTTTTAGAAGGGGAAAAAATATTTTGGGAGGAATACATCATGTTGTTTGTAGGATGTAATGTTGTAGATTTTACGCAACCACGACGTTGTCGAGAACGCCGAAAAACAGTTGTTTTATTGCTCAAAAATAATTAAAATCTGAACACTCCGTGTGTTATTAGTTTCATATTTGGTACAATTTTCTTTTGTCGATCCCTAAACCACGATCGACGCGTGAGGTGACCAAATTGAACCGTTTCCTTAGCTTTTTAAATTGCAATTTACGTACGTTATGTAATTCATAGACTAATTGCAGTCCCTGGAGCGCAAGCAGATAGCCTGCGAGAGCAGACGCATTTTTCGGCTTTTGTTTCACCCGCCGAGAAAATAGCCACCATTTGCTCTTGTGCCTGTCGACCAAATGAAGTAAGCGGCGAAAGAAGAACTGCTCGTAGTCTATATGTGATGTAGTTCAAGATAAGACGATGCCGATGACCCGGGGGGGGGGGGGGGGACTCCCATATGAAACAGACGGGGATGCTCGTCGGAAATTTTGAATTTAACCCCTAAAGGAGACCAATCTAGGCGTGGCTTAAGCAAATTTTGACCCCTAAAAGAGACCGTTTAAAAACACAAAAATACGACACGCAATGAGTTTTAATGATAAAATGGCATAATCATCGAATGCTTTTATCTAAAAAGAAAATTTAAAAGGACATTTGACTTTTGTTTCTCTTCGCGTAATTCTGTGTTACTTCGCGGAACCCTAAACGAGACCTTGGTGGCATAAAATATTGGCGCTTTGCCCGGAACACCCTAAGCGAGACCAAAATCCAAAATTTACACCCCTAAGCGAGACGACGAGCATCCCCGTCTGTTTCATATGGGAGTCCCCCCCCCGGGGCCGATGATAACCAAACAAAAAGCGGAAGAAGATCTGTGTGCTGGTTAATTGCTTTGTGAAAACAAGTTTAATTAATATAGAAAGGAACTTTTTTTATTGAAAGTGGAAACATATACTTAGCTTTCAAACTTGTTCTAGGGTATGCACTCTACTTTAATTATCTGAAAGAAACATTTCAAATTAAATGATAATATAAAATGATAGAAATTCCCAGCTAGTTCATTTTGTGCTAAGCGTGGAATAAGTGAATTTGGCCGGAATCCATATAAAGAGCGAAACGAAATTTCTTCGGCCCCGTCTTTATTGAATTTCAGAATCCCACCCGGGAGACAAACAAAACAGTCCCTCTAATATTAAGAAAACTGAGATAGCAGTATTTGATTAAATTCCCGCCCTGTTTTCTATTTTTTCACAGATAACGACGTGAGAAATATTAACTTTTACCAGGCGGAAATTATTGAGAAGAACTTTCCAGATGGCGTTTCCTCCATCTCTGTGCATTACGATTTTAAGTGTGTTGTTTACTGAGTGTTTTCTCATAGTAACGCTCAATTTTATTCTCATCATCACTTTTGTTAAAAATCGTAATCTTCACAAGCGCAGTATGTACTTGGTCATCTCTCTGGCGGTTGCAGATGCATTAGTTGGTGGTTTCTCGTGTTCCATAAGTTCCATAAATTTGGGGTCAATGTGCCACTTGTGGAAGGAGGTCGAGCCTTACGGTCGCAGCCGAATATGGCATAGAATATATTTTCCTTTGTGGGCTTTATTTCCTATTGCTTCTCTTGCAGATCTTACTGCGATTTCCGTAGAAAGGATGCACGCAACGTTTCGGCCATTCAGGCATCGTGTTATTACAAAGCGCTTCTATGCAGTGGTTATTGCCGCTAGTTGGATTACAGCTGCATTGCTATCGACTTCCCTCGTTTTCCTCCATAACCACGTTAACAAAATTTATGCATGGAATTCATTCAGTTTAATTTGTCTTTTTGTTATCTGTCTTTCTTACTCATTCATTGCAGTCAAAATGTTTTGCGGAAGACATTCTCCTCACCACCGATCAGTCAATAGAGAAAGAAAACTGACAAAGACATTGTTTATTGTGACCGTTGTATCTTTACTGATGTGGCTGCCACATATCACAACCTCTCTTCTCTTATTGTCCACTGATATGCTTTCTTCCTATTCTTTGCTTCAACGTTATCAAGTGGCTAGTATTTGCCTTTTCTTATATTATGCAAACTCCCTTGTTAATCCCATTTTGTACGCAACTAGGATGTCAGATTTCAGGCGAGCTCTGATTTTACTCTTTTGCCAGAACCAGCGAATTCAAGTATCACCTAAGTTCATCATGACATCGCAGACAGGGGCATGAACTGAACTGTTCATTTGGTACTGAAACGATAATGATGTATACTCGATTTCGTGTTCTGTACGCAGATCCATGCATGATGATAACAGGAGCCCGTAAATAGAAGCTTGCCTCTGCCATACAAGCCCTATGAATCAACCTTTGCGCGTATCTTTCTAATTTGGGAACGCCACGAGTTTTCTTTGGCTCTGCACGCACTGTTTAGGATGCATGGCCAATCAGAATAAAGTTATTGCCAAACGAAGACAAAAATGGCAAAAACAAAGTATGCAAACTGTGCAAATTGAGGCAAATTGATAGAACTGTGATCCTGCTGAATGGTTATAGTTCTAGGAATAGAGATACGCGCAAAGGTTGACTCAAGGATATACTGCATAGGGAGGCTTCTAGTCATGCGCTCCTGCTGATAATGGTAATGAAACGAAAACGATAACGATAACGATAACGATTCAGATAACGATAAGAATGATATTACAAAGCGGTCTTGAGTGGTAGTATCAACATAATCGACCGCAAGATAATTGGAATCTATGAACTGCGATAAAACTCGGAAGTTATATACGAACAGTTCACAGAATGATGTAGATCGGACATACGTGAAAAGTGCAGATGGCCTGGTGGAAGGGACCTTTAACGACTTCAGCTGGCTCAGAAGACAAGTACACGCTGCACTGAAGCTCAGTTCTGATAACTAACTGAAACTTGCTATAACAACCACCAACGGAAAATGAAACTCTACTCGACGGCAAATTCAAGAGTCAATTATATCTGAACCCGGATAAACCATTACAGAGCCTAATGATGCGATAAACATGGCCCATCAAGGCCAGCCAGAAATCAAACGAAACAAGCTTGACCATGCAATAGTCGCACTGATAGAAAATTGGAATATGTGGGGCACGTCATGACAAATACCCTCAAAGAACGTTAACACAGAGGGCTGGTGCTGGCACGTCCAGAATCCATCAGTGGCTTAGAAGCGGACTGAGGTGATAATTCAGAAACTGAGGGTTTTGTTATTACCGAAGAGTGAAGTGTGCTTACAAAAGCATATTAGCCTGTTATGAAGTTTATTGACTTGAAACAAAAATGCAGGCTTTGTATACCCGCGCGACCTCTATGATGAGATATATAGACTGATAGAATAGAATTTTGTTTGCTCAATTCATAGTTAATGTACAATTTAAAGTAGGAAACAAACAACAAACAGATAAAATAAACATAACTACGATTTTAATTAATCAAATGTTTGAGCCTAGGAACTAAATAAACCGGAAGGTTCTCGAGTTAGGCCCTAGTCGACCCTAGCCATATTAAGTTAATTTCTTTTCTGTAGCTTAGGGAAATAAAGGAGAAGTACTAGTAACACGATGAAAGTAGTAACAAAGATGATTATAATCCTTAAATTAAAACAATTAAGGCTGGTTTAACAGCAAAATCTCCTCCTGGGAGCAGGGGTGGCGCAGTGGTGAGAGCACTCGCCTCCCACAAATGTGGCCCGGGTTCGATTCCCGGTCCTGGCGTCATATGTGGGTTGAGTTTGTTGTTGGTTCTCTCCTCGCTCCGAGGGGTTTTTCTCCGGGTACTCCGCTTTTCCCCTCTCCTCAAAAACCAACACTGCCAAATTCCAATTCCATCCGGAATGCACGGACACATGTTGAACGAGCTCCTGAGCGCTCTTAAGGTGTTCAGGCCGTGGATAAATAAATTCCATTTCATTCCAATTCCGTTTAAATTTGTTTTAAATCTTGTAGAAGATAAGTTTTTTTAAGTTCATGAAAAGAGAATTAGAGGAGGTAAAAGAAGAATATCGGAATCCCAAGAGGGAAGTAGCGACACTGTGGGAGCTCGTAAGACTAAAGCGATCGTCAATCCGTTGGCGGTGGGAGCAGGCAGCTGTCCAGAAGGTATAGGAACTTTTTTGCAGAAAACAACATTACTAGGAACAGCAAGAATTCTCAGAAGAAGATCTAAAAAAGTGTGAGTTGCCGAGAATCGGAACTAAAAGCATATTGCATGTGGAGACAATTTTCACTACTTGTCAGTGACTTAGTTGCTATTTTTAGCATTTCATTTGAATGAACAAAAATAATGTACTACGAAGGTTGACAGAAAAACAAACCTTTCAAGGTCCATCGTAAAAAAGAAAGAGCAATAGAATTTTACGTGGTGTAGTAAGTTTTTGTAAATATTTAAAGGCCAGTAAGAAATTTAAAGCAAATGGTTCGTTTTAAAGATTCTGGGTGAAAAATCTGTGACAAAAAAGAAAAGAAGTGACAAAGAGAATAATTCTTTGATTAACCTGTTTAGTATTGTGAATTTTTAACTTTAAATTTAAGTGTCCTTAAAACAATTTTCAGCACAAACATTTTACGTGTCATATCCGAGGTGACTTGGGTCGGAGATGAATTCGTTTTAAATCCGATCAAAGTCAATAAGATTTCTCCATCTTAGTCAGCTCCCAGGACCTTCTCCGCCTCAAAAAGCAAGAGGAAAGTTACTCGTAAGTGATGACGAGGTTGAGGAACGCCTTTAATCAAGAGAAAATGAGGGGACAGAGAGGGAGGCTCCCGGTCCAGCCCCTGGGATATGTCATGTCCACGAAAGTTATTTTTAGACGAGCGGAAGTCTTTCTTATAGCGGAAGTCTGTCTTCCGAGACGTCCGCATGCAGGCCAATCTCGGTCTGATGTTTGAAAGAAAAGCAAAGATTTCATGTAATGGCGGACGAAGTGGGCTTAACGTCTGCATGCGGACGTCTCAGAAGACAGACTAGAACAAAGACTTCCTCTAGTCCAAAAATAACTTCAGTGGACATGACATATCCCGGCCAACACCCTGAGCCTCCCTCTCTGTCCCCTCATTTTCTCTTGCTTTAATTTCAAACACCAGCTTGTAGAGAATTAAGGCGCCCTCCAAGAGCTATAGGATAATGTCCCATTATCCTCTCTTGGAGGGCGCCTTCTCATTATCCTTTCTTGCCCCCTCTTATTTTTCTCGCTTCCGGCCAGCTTTCGCGCGGCCAACTTTCGCGCGGCCTGTTTCTTTCGCTCCGCTCTCGACGGACTATAAGAAAACAAAGGGACTGCTCGTAGTCTACAGTTCCTCAGTTATCGAGTTCCATGAGTATAAAACTTAAAAATGGTTTGCTTTAAAATCAGAAAAGAACCAATTCACCGTTGCTGTTGAGAAAAGTGTATGCCAGGCAAAACAAGTTGCATGTCGGTAGCCTGAAAGTTAACTGCCAAAATAATTTGCCCGTGTTTAAATTAACAAATACACCAATACATCACTAACGTTTCATGTTTAACCGGAGAATTAGGGAAGCAGATGTTCGAAGGTGTAATAGCTGTTGAGTTTTATTCCTCAGTTATCGAGTTCCATAAGTATAAAACTTAAAAATGGATTGCTTTAAAATCAGAAAAGAACCAATTCACCGTTGCTGTGGAGAAAAGTGTATGCCAGGCAAAAGAAGTTGCATGTCGGTAGCCTGAAAGTTAACTGACAAAATAATTTGCCTGTGTTTAAATTAACAAATATACCAATACATCGATCACTAACATTTCATGTTTAACGGGAGAATTAGGGAAGCAGATGTTCGAAGGTGTAATAGCTGTTGAGTTTTATTCCTCAGTTACATGTATCGAGTTCCATAAGTATAAAACTTAAAAATGGATTGCTTTAAAATCAGAAAAGAACCAATTTACTGAATTCACCGTTGCAGTTGAGAAACGTGTATGCCAGGCAAAACAAGTTGCATGTCGGTAGCCTGAAAGTTAACTGACAAAATAATTTGCCTGTGTTTAAATTAACAAATACACCAATACATCACTAACGTTTCATGTTTAACCGGAGAATTAGGGAAGCAGATGTTCGAAGGTGTAATAGCTGTTGAGTTTTATTCCTCAGTTATCGAGTTCCATAGGTATAAAACTTGGATTGCTTTAAAATCAGAAAAGAACCAATTCACCGTTGCTGTTGAGAAAAGTGTACGCCGGCAAAACAAGTTGCATCTCGGTAGCCTGAAAGTTAAGATATAATTTGGCTGTGTTTAAATTAATTTGAAATAAAGAGAATAGAGAAATAATGATGATGGCCGTTGTAAACCGTGTTTTAGAAAATATTTCAGATTGATTTACTGTGCCTCTGGACTATTTTGACACATCACTCAAAATTAATTTAAAGTAATTTGAGTTATTTGTCGTCATTAAAACTCATGACGAAGTCGGCCCAACAAATGTGTCGAGATTAACACCTCTCTCTCCCTTTGTCTCTCGCTCTGCCTTTTTAGTGTGAGTCTTGTTACAACTCCCACTGAGATTTTGGTAATTTTTTTTTTACCTAAAAAGCGGGGACCCACATTCCTGACCCAAGTTAAGCTCCTCATGGTGAAACTTCTGGACCAGTTATTTTCAACAATGGTTTTAAAAAAATCGCGTCATTTTTACTTGGGGCATTGGTAATATATGTGGTCATCGAAAAACTGTCGAGATTGCAAGAGAAGAGTCGAAAGGTCGACAGTCGACTTAAAGCTGCAACTCTCTTCTACAATTTGAGGAGGTAAAACGATTCTCATGATAAACCGCGGTTTCAGTTTCAACTTGTTTCAATAACGGGCCCGTAATGTCTGTAACTAAAACGAGTCTCTTTCTTTCCCCAAATGACTAATTTCAGTTGAAAAAATTGCCTACCTTATGTTTTCATCCACAATCCTTTATATCCCACAACAACGCAACCGGTTACGTGATGGGGAAGAATGCCTTTATTTGACAGTCACAATTTTACGGTCAGTTAAACACGCCACCAGTAGTTCTAATATTTCTGCAAATGTGCTCGGTGAGATGCAGAAATTCTGCACACAGTGAAATCTATGAAAATCTGCAAGCACGAATCACTAACTACAATCGTAGTTTATCTGGCATGCAGAAATTCTGCAAGGGATAGCTCAGTGTTAGATCTGAGCTAGTAGTTAGATTTAGGGTGCGTTCGATTGACCCGATTCCGAAATAAGAATACTTGGTGTGATGAGTTAAAACTGTGTGTTTGGCGTTTTAAAGCAACAAGGA
>NC_090892.1:16978625-16981125 GCF_036669925.1 Montipora capricornis | reverse complement strand
TTTCCAAGAGATAGGGACAGAATTACGTTCGGCACTCATGGAAAACTGAGATAACAATGATGGAATTAGATCCTTTCCTGCATATTTGAGTAACTTTGGAGAAACATTATCAGGTCCGCAAGCTTTGTTTGCCTTCATCTTATCGATGCTCTCGGCAACACTAGCATGCGATATGGAAATGTTCATTATGCAGGGAGTAACGCGGTTGATGTACATGAAGCAGAATCAATTTTCAATGGTTAGAATGCCGAATTTAGGTTATAAGCTAAATATTTTGCAAGCAGCATTAGGCCGGAATCCGTTAAAATCTGCAACGTAACGTGTTAACATACAAACATTTGGAAATTTGCGGTTGTCATGAAGGAGGCATAAGTTCGTAGTTAGGTTGCTTGTATTTCCAGTCGTTTCCAGTTGTCAGAGAAGTTCCTCGTGCATAGGCACAGTTTCCCCGAGCTCAGTGTGGGGGAAAGCCAACAAAAATATAAGGATTTGTATGGGAATCCCGATAAAAGACCTGAGAAGAAACTTTTACGAAAAAGATTCTCACTTAAAAAGTCTAACCTCATTGCCATTGTGGGTCGTTTCCTTCCTGTGTGGTTTTTTTTCCAGATTCGATGCGAATTTAGCCATTATCAGTTCCTCGGTTGTCAACGGTTATCGTAAAATTGTTGGCTTTCTCTCGCACTAAACTTGGAGCACCTGTGGCATAGTCAGCTTCCTACTGACGTTATTGCTGCTGCAGTGAGTGAGCCTGAAGCGAACGAACGAGGCAGCTCTCTAATCGGGAGAAGAACGCATTTTTCTTCGAAACGCAAGGGACTGTGGTCATGCACGAACGGAAGAATTAAGATGCTCGGTATGATCATAGGCAAGAGCCTGCTTCGCTTCTCGTGTCCTCAAACACTGTCACGCAGCAAGAAAAAAAATTGAAATCGTTCAAGGTCAAAGACTTGGAACGTTGTAAGAAACAAATCTTTTAACAACCTCTCCAATTCTCAGGTCTGTTCTGTACATCGTTTCTGAGTTATTTGTGGAAGCGTTTCACTCAACTTTATAGAGTTTTGTATGGAGATGCCATGTGGTCCACCAGTATGGCGGCGGGTGATCAACGAAAACATTTAGAGTTCACTTTGTGATAACAGCGCTTACTTTTCGCTCATGAGATAAAATACGTGTGTATGAACACACCTCCTAATGCACTTAAAAGGCTGAAACTGCTGAGATTCATAGGGATAAACATTTTGTCCAACCAAATAGCTTTGCATCATGGTGTCATTCAAGGTGACGATTCGAATTCAAAATGCTGTATTTTCGAAACGAAAGACGTCCCGGAACTGGAAACTTGAAAAAAAGATGCATTTTTAGGTCATCTTCAGACTGCTTTAGATAAAAATTCAGAAGACCTTGCAATTTTGGTTTTAGAATTTGATGACGTCACTGTGAAAACCATTTATTGTTATCTTTCTTCTCTTGGGGGTCCACGTTTTGTACAGTCCTTGCTCAAGAACGATTAAGTTCTCCATTCAATTCCACCCACAAACCGTCGTTAAATAAAATACCGCAAGCATAATTGAACATCTTCCTTCCCCTCGGCCGCAGTTCTACCAGTTAGGTAAACTAGTTTAGTTATGTGTCCAGAGCAGAAAAATAATATTTTCTATAGTTTTGTTGTGCACAACTGAATACGCGCCAGGTGTAACCTGGCCTGCGTAGCTGGCGGTATTGTTGGGGCGAGAGACAAATTAACGAGCTGCGAAGCCGCGCGGAGAATGGGGAGGGATGCTTCGCTCCTCCCCATTCTCCGACAAACTTATACCGCTCACGTCAAAAATACCCCCAGTCACCACCAGCTATGCAGGCTGGGTGTAGGCTTTCACATCCCCAGGCTCCATATAAGCTTATCATTGGCTGTGCAATTAAATGTCACATCATGGCACGAAGCTTATATGGAGCCTGGGGATGTGTTTCTCCCCTCATTTCCTTTTGATTACTGCTTGTAAAGTGAACATCATTCATGGTCTTTCTTTCGTTTTTAAACAGATTATAAGGTGTTTTAATTATTCACACTTGCATGTTCAAGATGGTGTTTTCTTCATCTGAGTGCATCACGATGCTTGCTGTGCAAACTGCTGAAAGTGTTCTCATAGTAACATTCAATTTTGTCACCATTCTCGCATTTATAAAAAGACGCTTTCTTCGACAGCAAAGCATGTACTTGGTAGTCAATCTGGCAGTTGCGGATATGCTAGTAGGGGGATTTTCGGAACCACTTACAGCCTTTTTTGAAATCAGAAAATGGTGTAACACCTGGAATGGAACGCAAGGTCTCGCCGTTCGCTGGTTCCGCGTTGTTTTTCCTATCACGTCACTGATAAACCTTGCAGCGATTTCCGTCGAGAGAGCTCACGCAACCCTTCGACCTTTTAAACATCGCGTTGTCACAAAGAGATTTTATAAAGTTGTTGTCGTTGCTTGTTGGTCAACAGCTGTGTTGCTGGCA
>NC_090892.1:16966125-16968625 GCF_036669925.1 Montipora capricornis | reverse complement strand
TCACATCGATATTGGCATACATGGAGGGGTGGATGTACGTACATAAGGTTGTATGCGCGGTCACCAAAAAAAATTTTCTTGCACAAATGGGTTACCATATTTTATTACCCATGGGGCTCTGCGTGGAGCCCGCTATTAAATTTTTAGGTATCAAAAAGTGACATTATGACACTTTCTTCCTTTTTTTTTCTTATAGCACCTGAGGAAACTGGAGAAAACCCAGTCCTTCAACCAGGAGATTACAACTTCCCATTCCAGTTTCACACTCCAACTCAAAATTTACCAACCTCAATTGAAGGGAAGTTTGGTCATGTGCGCTATTGGCTCAGAGCTTCCATAGATCGGCCTTGGCGATTTGATATAACCACCAAATCTGTTTTTACTGTCATAGAATATGTGGACATAAATATTGATGAACAGCTGCTGGTACGTATAAACAGCATAATGAGAAAATAATGCCCTCCCTAATCCATCAACTCCTTCTGGACATGGCTTCCTACAGTGTATGCTGCTGTCAAATGGTGTGTGACAGTGGATGATAGTTTCAGAGTTTCTTCTGCTTCTTCTGTCACTGACTATTGTCATCTATCATCATTATTCACCTGTCCAAATGGTTTGATAATAGTCAATATTGATAGTTTAGCTGAGTGATATAAGTATATTAATATTATTTTTCTTGAGCTTCTTCTTAAGTGCCATAAGTGCTGTCACATAAAATAAGTTGTCAATAACCAACCATCATGAACTAACATTGATCTTGTGGGTGATCAATACAGAAATTTAAGTTCTTTTCATCATTTAATTTGCTGTTGCAAAAAATTTGAATTATTGTTCAAATGCAGGGCTCCACATTAGCAGTCGTCCAGTCGTCCCAGATGACTTAAAACCCATCCGGATGAGCATAAAAACTCCAAAGGTTGTCCATTGGACAAGTGAAGTTTTCGTGCATGCCACCAAATGTCACAATATAGAATGTACTTTCGTTCTGATTGCTTTCCATTCACTTAAATCTCAAGGCATCAAGCGCCATCTTTGACCACGCGGTATTTTCCATGAAATGATTGCAGGCTCAATTTTCATGTATCTTACCGCTGGCATGGTTGTTAGCAAGTCGTTTAGCAAAGAGCAAGGTGTTTCGCCACCTCCGGCAAAAAGGAAAACAAAAGAAGCAGAACATGCTGCTTACGAACAGGAAAAACAGGCAATCTTGGTATCATTCAAAAGGAAGACACTTACATAGGACCGACAAAACTTTGGGTCTTTAAATAGTAACTTTGCAAGCCACATTCAAGTGCGTTTTGTCGTGGCAGATATAGACCACTGTAGATCGGGTTCCCACGGTGCAAATAACATACCGGTAATACTCTGGAGTCAAAATTCGTAATTTCTGATGCGAGTGTAAACCATTTTCTGTACTTACGCATTTTTCCCGGGCAACTCAAAATTTCTCCAGGCAAGTATATCATAGGACATACTTGCCTGGCAGAAGACTTTGATAAAAAATGAATATAGATCCCTGAAATGAGAGTTGGTAATTAATACCCTGAATTGAGGGCTTCAACTGTCATGGTCTGTCATCAACTACCATGCATTGTTTGACCAAGGCTTGAGAGTCCCAGAGGCAAATTCAAATCAAATGTACCAGTAGTTCAGATCTGTGCAAAAGTGGAACACATAGTGGGACATGAATGAGTCTATGACAGCAGAAGTGACATGTCGTTAAAACTTCCCAACTCAGAGCAAGAAACGTGAATAGGCCATTTCTGAGTTAAAGTCTGCCTCCCCTTCAAGGCGAGTTTAACTAATTACCATCACAAAAACGTCACACTTAGACTCGCTTTGAAGAGGAGGCGGGCATGAACTTGGAATGGCCTATTCTAAACTCAAACCACCCTAATGGCTTGTGCCAGGTGTAAATGAATTTCGTCCCATTTTACTTTCATTCTTATTTATTCAGCGCCCATGCCAAATTGAGGAACAGGAAGCCTTGGGATGTTCATGTTTTGCTAAAATAATGAATGTTACTGTCCAAACAGACAGGAGTGGCTATTGTCCTGGAGAGTCTATAGTAGTGTCGGCGTTTATCAACAATCAATCAAGTAGTGGTATCAGTTATGTTGAGATCCTGCTACTTCAGATTTCTGTTTACACAATCAAACCTGGTGAGTCATATTGTTCCTCAGTGCTGATTTATTTTATGGCAAATACCCATTGATTCCTCATGTACTCCAGGACTCCCCCAGTTGATGAGTAAAATTGTCTGGCGTTGGACATAGTAAAATCTGTTAAGTATCACTCCCAGGAGTCAATGGGTCAATGGGTTAACCATTATAAATTTGTTTCCATTTCAAGGACGTTCGCGCCCAAAATATCTCCACGTACAGATTTTTTTTGAACTTGCCACACAGAAAGGTAATGATCTACTTTTGCCAAAAAGGCAAAAAAATTGGGGGGTCACCGGGCTCGTTTTCGAGATCACAAGGTGCACTTTTAGAAGCTT
>NC_090892.1:16938625-16943625 GCF_036669925.1 Montipora capricornis | reverse complement strand
CATAAAACCCCGTACGCCGCACTTTCTATGAAGTAAACTATTTTTTTTATCACATGAAGGTTTTTTGAGTTGCGAAAAGGCAAAATGAAAATATTGCTTTCAAAGACAAGAGATAAAATTGGCATCTACTTTACGAAATGCCGCAGCGCATGCTTTAAACAACTTTTACCTAAACTCAAACCTAACTTCGCTTTTTCTCCTTATTGAAAATTAAAATGAGAATTCATGACTTGACAAGTTTGGTTATATAGAAGGGGAAATCGTCTGAAACCATTTAATCAAGTAAACTTCTAAGAACGCGTCTTCCAACCAAGAGGTGTTACTTCAAAAAGTGGCACCTCCTTTGAGGAAGCGCCGCCCATTCAAACTATCAAATGGAAGAAAAAGCAACGCTTTACGAAAAAAACACAACGCGTGCTTTCAACAACTTTAACTGAAGCTTACGTCTGACTTTTCTTTTTTTTTTTCCTTATTAAAAAGATAACACGACAATTATATGAATTCCAAGTGCGTTATTTAAGCTTCTGTCAGAAAGGAGTTAAAATTCGCATCTACATACTTTTATACGAAATACCGTCGCGAATGCTTTTAAAAGTCTTTTCCTCAAGTTTTCCCCATCCAAAATCTAACTCTGTATCGATAGACACTTAAATAAATAAGCTGTAATGGGGTCGTCCAAATCCGCGAAGGGGGACTAAATCCGCTAGCAGATTTGTATCGGGGGTCCAAATTCGCTAGGACACCGGGGCTAATTGTCCTTGCGGCGAATTGTCTGGATTGCAATTTACAATACTTCAACAAAATTGTCGTCACATATTGCCGTACGTTACCGCTACTGTTTCACCCTCTTCGTTCTAGGGATACACCCGTCTAGGGTCCGTAGCTCAAAAGAACCAAAACTGTTCGGCCGAACGCAGCACCACAGTTTCTTTCGAAAGTAAACCCCTTTTTCCATTATTTTGAAGTATGCCTGCCTCACTCGTCGAATTGCAGACATCTGTCGTTCAAACGATGGATAGCGCTGTCCACAGGATAAATCACACTATCCAGCAAAACTAGTTGCGTTATCCGATGGATAGAGTTATCCAGCTTTTGAACAACTGGGGCCCCAGTTGTTCAATGGTCGGATGACTTAAATTATCGAGTGGATAAGTCACTCACTATCTGCATTTGGGCACTGTATCCACAGAAGGGGTAGTCTCCTTCGCAGTCGCACGGGCCGGAGTCACGCAACGCTCCCCGTCCCCAACGGACGAGGAGCGTTGCGTGACTCCGGCCCGAGCGGGTGTGAAGGAGACTACAGCAGGGGTTATGTCACGCAAAATGATGTAATTTAATGACACCCAAAATGCCCGAAAAGTAGAATGAAACATTGCAATGACCACTTAAAAACTAGTGAACAACATAAAAGAAATACTGCAACAGGAAAGAGAAGCATGGTTGGACAAAAATGAACAAGATTGAAACGGATTGCATTTGTGCAATCTTGAAAAAAATGTTAGCCCAAGGTTTTTCAAGTTCATGCCAAAGTGCCTCGATAAAGGTCGTCTTTTTTTCAGAATCATCTTGTTTGGATGTAACGATAATTTTATCAGTAAAGGAATTCCACATGAACATTTTCGAGTTTTAAACTCGTGATTAAGTAAAGATTTCCCTGAAAGACCATAATCTATAACGTGACATAGCCCCTTTAATATACACACTCAAAGCACATCTAAGTAAAGGTGTGTCCAACATTTAACGTAAAAGTATATTTCATACTCTGGATAGTGACTTATCCATTGGATAAGATATCAGGCTTTTGATCAAATGGGGCCTGGCCTTGGTTGTTCAAAAGGTGGGTAATGCTATCCACCAGATAAATCACTATCCAGCGGATAAGCACCAGAAAAACCAACTGAGTTATCCAGTGGATAGCTCTACCCGCCCTTCGAACAACTGGGGTCTGGTGGATTTATAACCTCAATTCATTTACAATATTCATTTAGCTATGAAATTGTTAACTTTATATTTAAATAAACGAACACAACCAAGTGGAAATAGACTTATCACCAAACAATTACGAAATTCGTTTACTCAACAACATTCAAAAACCAAGTAAAATGCTTACAATATAGTCACAGGATAATTAGATTCAAAAGACATAAAGTTGCTTATTAGTTGAGAAAAATTGCGGCAAATTATACGTATTTTCTTATTGCACTGGGTAATAAACTGCTTTAAATTCTTGATCAAAATCTTAAATTTGTCGATGATATTTTTTGTCACAAGTTAAAAGAGGATTACACTCGTCTGCCAGTTTGTTGTTTGTAAACCTATCTCCCTCACAAGCTGTGTCCATGAACAATGTTTTTTTTTTCATTTAAAAAATGAGAAACTCCTCCATTGACAACCACTTTCCACTATACATCTAATCTACAATGCTTTTAGCGAGACCAACCCAAGCACACCCAAAACTTCAAGAAAGACCATTTAAATATTAGATGAACCAAAGGTTTCTTGAGATGCATAAACCATGTAGATAAACCCATCCTCATCTTTTTCGTCTTTGTAAACCTCACCAACAGTGATTGAAATGCTCACCAAATTCTTTTCATTTACAAGAAGAAAAAAAGCTTGAGTAGGTGAAAGTTGAAGCCTTTTCCTGCAGATGAATTGAAAGCACCAGGATAGTTACTTGTGTCTGATAAATCAAGATTACCTCTACACCTTTCGCACACGGGACACTTACTTGATTCCTTTTTACAACACAACAGGGCACTCATAACACTATCATTATGATCACCGTCATTACGACAATAAATATCATCATCATCAACATCATAATAACAGCCAACATTTCAGAGTACAAGTGGCTCTTACTCTTTCAAATAGTGGGCTTCAAAATTTTAGTCTAATATAGAGATTTTGCCAAGCCTAAAAGCAGAGCTCCTGGGTTATTTATTCTTACAATAATTTAACCTGGCTTGAGCCTGTGATCCAATTGAAACCCAGCACGTGGTCAGCAGTCAACTTAAAAAAAAAAGGCTGACCTTCAATGAGCTCTAAAGTTGAGCCTATGATATAGTCACACGGTACTGGTCAGCAGATACCTTGTTTTGACAGGTGTCAAATTGACCATAACATGGATGTCCAAAATCAATGATGTACGCTGCAAACTACAGCTGGAGTATTGCCACCTCAATGAGCTCTAAACTTGAGCCCTCGATATGCTCTTGTCATATTGGTCACATTGGCATATGTGGTGGGGTGGACGCCTGTATGGCCGTATGATGACCAAAACCAAAATTTCTCACACAGATTGGTTAACATATTTTCTTACTCATGGTGCTTTGCGCGTGCCTTTGGCGCAGAGAGGTACCCTAATACTGATCCGAACAATTTCCAACTTTTAATACAGCCAGATATGCTCTTGAAGAACCCCACAAGATATGATTTAAACGTAACAACATTTCGTGAAATCCTCAGATCACACTGTGCATGTGATTGCGTTTAAAAATAACATAAATCTCAAACAAGCGAATGTTCACTGATCCTTATTTCTTGCTAATCAGGTCATGTGATTAGTTCTAATAACAAGAAATGATTAGCAAGAGATTGTTTGAAGCATTGGAAGTGTATTAAAAAATAATATTGGCCTTTTTACTTGTTCCTGTATTTGTTCGTTTGATGGAAACGTTGAGGTGGGATAGCCGGTGCAACAAAAATCAGACAAGGGTCTTACAAAAGTTAACTCATGGAAAGAACTATGGAATTGTGAAAAAAAGGATGCCAACCAAGGAGGACAAGAAGAAAAACTGAACTTGTTTACTTTTCCTGAACAATTATTATTCTTGTTTTCTGGGTAACAACAGTATTATCCTTTGCTCAGGGAGTCCGAAAGAAAGACTGCCTTTCAAGTGGACATTATTCGAAAAGGTTGCTCAAGTACCATAAACAGGGCTTTCATCAGAAGCCGGTCACTGGCGGTATACCGCCGTCTGTTTGTCAGAAATTTGCCTCTCACCACTGGCAACTCTGCCTTGATTTTCACTCAAACCCTTGTAAAAGACAAGAGTGACCGTTACTCTATTTTGATTAAACCCAAGCATCTGCTTCAAAATGTATTGAAACCTCTGCATAAATGCAATACAGAGTTAATTAAAATAACTAGGTTATTGCTCCAACCACCTGTCTCTCTCTTCCCACAGCTCCATATTATTTTAATATATATAAAGCAAGGAAGAGTTTTGCATTTCTCCTCCACTTCAGCGCTACTAATAACCCTGCCCTCTCCCTTTTCACCATCCTACTCTCCAGACAAAACATGAAAATTCATTGTGTTCCCTTGAGCCGCAAGTCACAAAATGGCGCAAAAGGCATATTAACGAGGCATGAAATGGATGTGTCAAAACCAGATTAATTTATGCGGATGTATTATTTGTTACCCATTAGGGTTTCCGACACATTTTTCAGGGATGCTACCATACGTACCTTACAATACTGGACAAGCTACTCATTGTAAGATCCGATGGAACCAAATACTTGATTTTGTCCAGGACGGGCAAGTGTTTTTCGGTTTTCAATCGTTCAACGATAACCTAAACAGGAAGAAAACTCGCATTCAAGGCCATGCACGTTTCATTATGAAACCGATTTTCATTTAGGAGCGATGTGCGTCCTTAATTGATACATAACGAAAATGAAAGCCACGATTACGGATTCCAGAATAGTAACGCGCCTCAATAGAACTGTTGAAATTATGATTATTATTCCGTAGCAATAACATGCGCATTGGAGTGTCTACTAATATTTTCCTACCGGTACTTTGTCGGGATACTGTCGAGTGATGCACTCCGAATCTTTCTTCCTTGCAGCTAGATGATGACAACGAAAACGGCAGTAAAAGGAATAAACGTAAGATGAAGTTCTAACGATAACGAAAGGTAGCCAACGGAAAAGAGAACTATGCATTAATTAAAAAAGTACTTGAATTTTCCGTTGGTAGCAAGTCACTCCGA
>NC_090892.1:16888625-16928625 GCF_036669925.1 Montipora capricornis | reverse complement strand
ATCAGAGGTGAAACCAAAACCAATCGTGGCTCGCGCGTGCACATTTTCCCGCGCTTTGTGTCGGCTACGTGTGATTACTTCGAGTTTTGATTGATTTACTGGATTGTTTCCGTCCTTTTTGATTGGCCAAAGTAATTACTTTGGTTTTGGTTTTACGACACTCATTTGAAAACCGCTCTAACTGCAATAATTTAATTAATTAATGATTATTTTATTCCAATTTTTAGGCCTGAGTGGGTGGAGATAATCGAACCCCGAACAGGGGAGCCTATGTACGCAAATCTTAAGAGTGGCCAGTGCCTTTGGGAGCCTCCAACTGGAGTCAGGGTGTAAGTAATCTAGCTGTTAAATTAAATAAAATCCAGAGCTGAAAAAAGCTACATGTACTCTTTAGGTACCTCTAGCTTTCTTGAGGTATGACTTACCAGTACTAAAATCTTAAGGACGATGCCTACTATTGTTATTGTGCACATGTTCTGTGCATCTCGAGATACTCAGATTTCCTATGGTGGTGCTTATTAAGGTAGGGCTATTTTTGCGTGGCTCGAAACTATACGGAAAAATTAGACCTTAGCAAGTGCTCTTGGTATCCAAAAAGAAAATTGGGGGTAACCATGCATTTTTCAGAGATAATTGACTTTCAATTTGGAAAAGAATGCCATACATTGCTTTGTATTTTAAAGCTTTTCACAAATATTGTTGATTAATTATCTTCGACAAATGCGTGGTTACCCCCAATTTTCTTTTTGGATTTCAAAAACATTTGTTAAGATCTGCTTTTCCCGCATATTCAGTAAACCGTACAAAAATACCTTTGAAGTAGTAGGCACTGTCCTTAAATATTATTGTGTTTAGTGAATGGGGAATTACATGAGCCATGTCTGTAAAAGCCGTGATTTAGGCTTGAATGGGACTCTTACCTATTACTGTAGGGATAACAAATAATAATTATTATTTTTGTTATAAATTATGTGTACGCAAACATTCTATGCATCTCAAGGTGCTCAGGTTTCCTACATGTATGGGTTGTGCTTACTAATACAGGGATATTTTGCATGGTTTTAAAACTATGGGGAGAAAGCAGAACTTAGCAAGTGCTCTTGGTATCGAAAAAGAAAATTAGAGGTAAGCAATTTTTTCAGAGATAAGGAAAGCTTCCATTTGCAAGAGAATACCATACATTACTTTGAATTTTAGACCTTTTCCAAATATGTGTGGTTACCCCCAATTTTGTTTTTTGGTTTCAATAACACTTACTTGTTTTAATATCTGCTTTTCCCGCATATTCACAAACCACCTTTGAATTAGTAGGCACTGTCCTTAAGTGAGAGCGATTATTGCAGACATTTGACCATGACACTGTGATATAGTGTAGGTACTGGCGTACCACTGTGCTTTCAAGCCATCTTAGAGTGGGTCAATAAGCCTGTGTTGCATCTTGTGGGAGGTGAATTCATGTTTAGCAGAAGAACAGAATGATATTCCTAAAGTGACTTAAATGATGCTCTTTTGTGTAAAATTCTGAATTGCAGAAGGAAAGCAAATGACACTCAGTGGTGGGAGCTTTATGACCAGAAGACTCGTCGGTATTATTACTACTGTGCAGGAACTCAGACAACAGTTTGGCACAAACCCAAGGATGTGGAGATCATCCCACTTGCAAAACTACAGGTAATTACTCCTTACTCAGCCTATTATTGTTCAAAGCCTGGAATATTTAGAAATGTACAGCAGGCCCCAGTTGTTCAAACGATTGTTAGCACTATCCGCCGGATAAATCATTATCCACTGGATAACTCAATTGGTTTTGCTAGTGTTTATCGGCTGGATAGTGATTTATCCGGTGGAGAGCGTTATCCATCGTTTGAACAACTGGGGCCAGAACTTTATCTATTCAAGAGCAATATTATTTTATTTTCAAGGCTGCTGCCTTCCAACATTAAAAGTTAGTAGCCCGAGTCATTTTTTTGAGAGCCTAGAATAAATTAATTTTTAAAAGTGAAGATGAATCACCTTGTGATAGGTTAGGGGCCCGTTTAGGCTACTCGCTCTGAAATTTGGTCGCCTGCGCTCGGAGGTAACTTAAAGGCACCCTAGGCGACCTGGGGGCCGTTAGGCAGCAGCCTTGATTTTTCTTAAGTTGCCACTTAACCTTTTGACCAACATCATGTTAGCATACCACAACATTTTGGGCTGGAATTTAGAGACAGTGCTTGATCAAAATGTTAGTTGTACATAATTGTGGGTTTAATTTGTTTGCTCAGAATAAATTACACACGGGAATCATTTAAATGTTGAGGGAGGCAGCGAAACAGTAAATTTAATTTTGATTTTATCATTCAACAAGGTTTTCGCTGCAGACTTTTGATGGTTTATCTGGGTCTTGCTGTGACTTATATTAATGTGCCACTCAGATCCTAAAGTTTAAAATAATTCGATCGAATTTATGGTTTCATAGTTACATTCATCAATGCTGTCAATAATAATTATTATTACTGTGGAAGAGCAGGGTTAATAAGTGACATCCTATGTTTTGGTTGGCTGAATTTGATCCTTTTTGTGAGTTACTGATTTTGTCGGTACCAGAAAGTGGAATGATTGGTTGCAACTTTGGAGGCTGCAAACTAGTGCAAAGCATAGTAACGTATAATTATTTAATTATCATCAGGCTGGTGTTGAATGTACTGTTTTAAGAATGCTGTAATACTGCAGGGTAGTTACCTTAGTTTAACACCATGATTAATCTTTTTCTTCCATCTCTCAATCATGGTGAATGGAATTTGGCCAAACTGTCAACAAACAATTATGCAAAACACGGTATCTCACATGCTGACTTTCATGCTTGTCGAAGCCTCACTTGTTTGGTTTGTGGGAACAAACCATTGTGCAGCTTTTATGTCAGGGCTTTTACCGTTAATTCAAAAATAATTTCATGCACGTCCTCGGCAAGACGATAATAATGTTATTGTTGCCTTATCAATTAATCTTGTTAACTTCTGACTCAAGAGAAATGTCTCCATTTTAGACTCTCAAAGCCAGGGAAAAACGCAGAGCAGCAAAGGCCAGGGAAGAGAAGAGGGAAGGTTTATCAAGTCGGGAAGGATCAGAGAGGAAGCGGAGAGATGGAAGCTTAAGAAAGGATGGGTCAGGTAAACAGGATGACAGCTCATTAAACAGAAGGGAAAGCAGTGGACGTAAGGATGGTATCTCAAGGGATGGTTCCTCATCACGGCGACATGGTAGCAGCCGAGATAAGAGGGAACGAGCCAGCTCACGTGAGCATAGGAAACATGATGCAGAGGTAAGACCATACGATGCATACAGTAATAAATTATTATTATCTGTATCATAATAATCTATAGGTAGTGCATAATTATTTCTTTGCAACAATAAGCAGCAAAGTAAATAATTATTATTGCAAATCAATATTAGGACTCTTTCCGTTTGTCAGAACTTGCCGGTCAGACCCATCAGTTTGCAAAGAAAATTTAACAGTTTGAAGGAACACTTGAATGATACTCTCTTGCATTCTTCTGGAGCAGTATATATCATCCTTGAAGTGTGTTAATTTGAAGGAGTTGTGGAGTTAGTCCTTTCAAATGCCCGATCTCAGTCCGTTCAGTTTTGTCAAAATTGATGGAAAGCATCCCTAGTATGCTGAAGTAATTAACCCAACTGGCAGGAGGGCAAATAGGTGGCCATTAACAAAGCATGGTCGATTTGAATTTGAAGACAAATTCAGCTTTTAGGCCGATTGCGATTTGAACAGATGAACCACTAAATTTTATCACCATCTTTGTAAATATTATTATGTAAATCTCTGGAAAAACAGCTATCACCATAATTGAGTTGATTCTTTGGGTTGGTTCGGGTCTTATAACAATTTCTTTTCAACTATTTGCAGGAGGCCAGCTCTTCTAATGCTCTAGTAGCTGTTTTGAAGGAAATCGCTGTTGTGGAAAATGGAGTGGAAAGCAAAACTGTGAAAGATGACACTGAAAATGTTGTTGATGCAACTTTTGAAGAAATAACAGCGATTGCTGATGCACCAGAAGAGGAAGGTGGAAGTTTGGAGAGACAGAGATCGCCTGAAATCCCAATACCTGAAGTACCTCCTGTAGATTTATCACCTCCTGAAGTTCAAGATGAGAAAGGTTATTTAACGGATGAAGAAGGCCCCTTGACACCCTCAGGAACTTTGTCACGTAATGGCACTTTGGATGAGTAAGTGAAAGACACAATGTAAGGTGGAGATCTTTGTAGGTATCTAGAATGATTCAGCCATTGTAAATCAGATATCCGATGAGTATTGAATTTGGCTTGTGAAGTGAATACGTGTCGATAAGTTTCTGTATCTAAGACGAGAGTGTCTAATCGGCGTGGTGCGTGGGTGGTTGGGTCGTGAGTCGTGGGTCGTGAGTCGTGTGTCGTGGGTCCCTAACCCTAACCCTAACCCTTTTTTAATCAAGGGCTGGAAATTCTCGAAACAGAGAAGACGTAAGACCTAAGACAAATTTAGACCGAGCACTGAGGGAGCTAATATATATCCTTTTTCATCTTCAAACAAACACGACCCACCCACCCACCCATGCGATTTAGCCCCACCCTCTAAGGCTCGTTTTAAACGTCACATTTTACATGTTCCGAATGTAATGCAAGTGAGCGAAAACGATAAATTTTTCTCATTTGCATTAGATTCAGCACATGTAAAATGCGACGTTTAAAACGGGCCTAAAATTAATCACACTTTTGCCAAGACATCAGTGCAGTTGCATGCAAGCCTTACACAAAGTGTCGTGATTAGTCCTTAAGCATTTGCTACTTACTGTATTTCCGACAATGAGTCAAGTGTTTGGATTCGCATTGAAAATTAACGAAAAAATCCAGTCGCAATTTTGCGAAAAGATACGAAAATTTAGTCGCAATTTCGCAAATTTTAGTGGCAAAGTCTTAGCGCTGCATTTTGTTGTTAGCGGTGTAGCAAAACAAAATATGAGCCCACAATACTTGTGTTTAAAGAAACCGCTTATGGCAAATAATATCGAAGGAATGGAGTTGTGCACGTAACATCGCAGCGAACTTTAAATAACGCTACAATTGCGCTATCTTCAGAGTGAAAGAAAATTCAAAAGAGAAACAAAATAATCTTGTACGTAGCAGCAAATTGGCAACTGCTAACTCTTTTGCTTCGGACGAGCGAAGGTGAAAGCAAGTTTCAAATTTGCGACTTCTCCAGATATTTTAGTCGCAAAGGGAAAAAATTCAGTCGGAAATGCGACTTTATTGGTCGCAATTTCAAGCCGTGAATACTAATAATTATTGTCACAATAGTTCAGTTAAAACATAAAATGTGAATGTGCAACCCATTCATGATTGTGTTGTAAATCTTTTTCTATGCAGCAGTGCTGGTGATGACCATCTCAGTCCATCAGGCACCATTGAAAGGGCGCGGCAGGCAATCGAAAGTGCATCCAGAACTATCATTGCAAACAGTGCTACATCTAAATTGGATTCAAGGAAAGATGATGATTCCGTCTTTGTTGCAAATGGAAATTTAAATGGCCTCAAGAAAGGTAGGCATCTCATTGGGCTCGTTCTGCAACTAAACTTCATTGATGACAGGCTTAATAATTTACCACAAATAAAAATCGGGGGAAAAGACAAAAACGGATTAAAAAAGAGGAAAACGATTCTCTTATGACTTAGTGGTAGATCATCGGAATTAGTAATCGGGAGATCGTCGTGGGTTCGACTCCTTTTTTCCGAGTATCCCCGAGTCACCATCGATTAGTAAATCTCTACGTGATGTAAAACAGAGTTATTCATTGTAAGATAACTGACATATTAGAATTTCAAGAGGAGGCAGATCTCCTTAGAGGGTATTTAAATGACACCGGGACTAACTTAATCTCGTACCCAGATCTCACTCTGTTACTGGAAATGTGAGATCTGGTAAAGTTCGACAGTACACCATTTTTCATTGGCTACTAAAAAAAGGTTGCGGCAATGCAATCTACGCTCCGATTGGCATATGTCGTGGGGCACTTAGTGAAGGTTTGGTTTTCGCAAGGTCATGTGCTGTTCTGAATAAATGCCAGTTGTGCGGAGGAAAGTTTTGTTTTCTTCCGACGCCGGAAAAGCTTTACAGTTGAGGAATATCATTTTAAAAATTTGCGACGTTTGTGTCAATGGTACCGACGAAAGCCCCACGTACCCAGCCACTCAAATAAAGTTCTGCGTAGCTTGCTACGCGGTACGCAGAAACTAATAAATTCTAGTTGAAGTATGTAATTTATTCAAAACAGTATTTCTTGCTCTTAAAGCGTGACTCGCGAATTAAGTAGTGACCAATTGTGAATTTTACGGTTAGATTAACTACATTTTTCACGAGATCGTGTCAAGAAAATAGCGCTCGTTTTAGTGATTAGGCCTAAACTCTCTTTAACATTTTAGCTTTCAATTTACGGTTTGGCTAACTACACTTTGCACGAGATCGCTTCTTTCTGTTTCGGCTTAAGTTTAAGGTTTCCTTGTCCTCTACCCAAAAGAATCTGTTCTGTACGAACATGCGCAGTGATAGAAAAGACCGTATTTCGAGCCTCGCTGGCAATGAGCATGCTCGAAATCGAACTTTACCAGATTTCCCTTCCGTATGACCGTGGGAGATCTGGGTACGAGATTAGGACGAACTCAGACCGGCATGAGTTCGTATCGGCCTCCATACATTTCTGTTTTTGTGTTTACGATGAAACCATTATGATGATTACGATGATTCCATTACTCATTATTGTACAAAGTACTTCATAATATCTTGCTGACCTTAGGCCATTTGAGCCCCTGGCTTTGGCTCGTAACCTTGCATACGGAACCTGCGCCCGCAGTGCGCGCGGCAGTCAAAACCGTGCTATCCTGTCAATCATTTGCCCCTTCACTGGAAACAGTGCATTTCGGTTGTTCGTAAATGACATTGTTGTTGATCTACGCAAGGACGCGGTCAAAGTCTTTATTCGCGAAGTTAACTCAAATAAATATCGATACGGTTTTGCCGTCTTCTTGCACTTGATTCGAAAATACCAGCCTGAATTCGTCTTAGAATAGTTAGAAAAGCACAAATAAAAGCCAAAGCACAACAGGTCACGTTCGAATTCTGCTCGCCGACAACCCAAGTTTGTTGACAAAAAAATTGCCACAAAATGTTTTAAATGGTTTTCTGGCCCTTTATTACTAATGGCGCTCACGTTTATTTTAAATGGAGTATCGGGAAAGAAAAATTGTCAAGCTGATATTTTTTCGCGCGAACATACATTTTCAAGTAGCGAAAATTTGTATAAGCACTACAAAACGTTTACTAACCATTGCCCGAAGGAACACCTTTTAGAAGCTGCAAGGAAGCCGCTGATGAATTTTGCACAAAAACCTCGGCCCCTAACACCGGAAAGCCAGACTTGGAAAGTTTTTCAGTGGAAGGCTCGCTAAGGAAGAGTTTCTAGAGCTTGCCCTCCCGCAGGTCGCCAGAAAGGTGCAAACAACCTGGTTCATGTCTGAAAAGAGCAAGATCTAGAAGGGGCAGTCAAAATTGTGTTTCTTTTATTGTGCGAAAATTTATTTTTCCCTCAATCCCAAATAAGAACTTGCTGTGTCTTGCAATTCAACAGTGAATTGCTATTAGGCCAATACGAGAATCAACATCAAGTTCAACAAAGAGGCACTCCCATGGGTTTGGCGAAGAAAAGAACATGGCTAATTTAAACTGGGGAACAGAGTAACATACATACATACATACATACATACATACATACATAATCTTTATTTAACGTGGATAGAAACACTTAGCTGAAGCTATTTTACAGGTTTTCCACAAAATAATATTAAAGAAAAAAAGAAATATATACATAAAAATGTAAGAATATGAATAAAATATCTAGTATCTAAAATTTCAAAATTTGGGTAACTAAAATTTAATGTTCCTCACTGGTTTTTTTAACAATATCAAAATATTTTAGGGAACAAGGGAAGAAAACCAATTTAAATTTTAGGGATCAAAAAGCTGGGAACAAGTTTGAAAGTACTTTGGGGAACAAGGAAACACAAGCAAATATGTAAAGGGAACAAGGACTCCTCTCCCCAGGAGGGCCTCATCAAATGTTCTGCGTCTATCCAACAGCTCAAACAAGCTATTCCAACAATTTTTGAATGACCAACAAGAAAAGAACACTTTCTTAGAGAAATAGATTATTTACAATAACACTTAAGCATGCGAAACAATGATCAGATGCTTACGAGCACCCTCATGCCCATGTTTGTAAAAAAAGCACCATGAAGTATTCCTTGTGGCTGGCTGGTTTAGGCATTGTTTCATCTTTCAACATTGGGCAAAACCAAATCAACTCCATTCTCAGAGGGCACTGGGGAAAGAAGCTAGAAGAAAAAACTGGCCTTGATCCAATTCTCCGAAGGTAATCTTTACAGAATAAGATCATAGAAGGAACACTTTTGAGTGCCAACCTTAAGCCTTTTAAAACAAGCGCAAACAATATTAATAGTCTTTAAATTCACAAAATGTCAAACAGCATATTTTAGTCTCATATTCAATTAGATTTGGCTGCAATGTTCCTTAAAACTATGCAGAACTATTTACCATAAAATGTGGAACATTTCCTGCCTATCTAAATATGCCGCAAAAGGGCTCCGAAAAGCAAACAGTTAAGTTTTTAGATTAAGATACACAATACCTAAAAAATAAATTACTTGATGTGATCAAGACATTGAATGACCAAGCAATAAACAAATGGCAGCAATGTATGTTAGGTTCACAAAGTGGGAAAAAAATATTCCTCAACTGATGTTTCAATATGCATTTAAATAAATTTTCTATCAACAATTCAAGGGACTGACTCTTCACTAGTATTGATTTACATTTCCATGATAAGTTTGAAAGTGAATCTGGCAACCACAGTGCCCTATGAAATGGGGCAAAATCTTTAAACTAACATTGTACAAGGGACACCATTATTGATGCCCTGCGAAGAACAAAGATTAAATTGAAAGAAGAGTTGGTCTGGAGTTTATCCACAATGGACAGTTAGTGGCTGCATTCACCAATGTAGAGAACAAACACATCAAGTTTCTTGTCAAGCAACCAGGTGTTCAAGGAGCTATTCAATTTCCAAAGAACTATGGTAGTGTGCAACAGTACCTGGGTGAATTCGGTTACCTGGCCTGAAACTGAAACTTGTGGAGCCAAACAACTTGTTGAGCTAAGTACTTAAACTGGGTAGATAATTATGTCTACAAATATGGTCTATTCAACCAACAGTTTCTCCTAATTTTGTGTACTATTCACTTAATGGTTCCTTAATAAAAAAATCGCTAATGCAATTAAGGATTCAAGTCCTTTGAAATCATCAAAGTTACTTTGTGCCACCAGGAACAAACGAAAAAGTACAAGCACTGAAGACAAACAGCTCACAAAAGATCACAAAAGGCAGGACTCCGTTTAAAACAGCAAAACGGGCCGGGGATCCTCGAGTCACTAAAAAGTGCTGCATGCTACGTAGATGTTTGCAGAACGATCGCAAGTTGTAATCACTGAAAGAAAACTCCAATCCAGATCTGATAGACGATGGTCGTGCAAGACTCACCAAGCAAATGGAACACCCGACAGGATTGTTTGTTGTCTGGCACAGCAGATGAACGAAAAATTGTTCCCCTCACTATTAAGTTCCAACCCAAGACCAATCTTGCCCAAATACAACAACAATTTGGGCAGCAGGCAAGCTCATCACAAGCCACCGAAGTTGGCATAAAGCAGCATAGCGCTTCACCTGAAGTTCGATCATGATGGACACAAACAAGAGCTGAAAAAACTTCATAAGGTCAGACGACCAAATGTGATTGATCAGTTATCGGACATCAAAGTGCTGAACAGTACAAACCAAGGGATTTCGTCGTAAAAATGTTCACTCAGCAACGTCTTCTTCTTCTACAGAATAAAGTTCAAAAGCGATCCTGGTTGTTAATCACATGCTAGACCAATCCATAAACTGGATAAAGTGGATTGGCAAATTGATTGCCAGAACAATGAGTCATTTCTGTCTCGCTGAGTTCAAAGAAGCGACGGTCAAGAGAGTCACAACAGAAGGCTGAGCGAATGTCCACCGATCTAACCAATCAGAATGTAAACAATTGGCGTGACGTCGGATAGCACAAGGATAGCACAGTTTTTCCCTCTCGCTGAATTCTGATTGGTCAGTTTAAATTTCATTAGCTCTCACCGTATGCAAGGAACACCTCCATATAATTCATTGTGACTGCATCATAAATAAAGTAAATAACTAAATCAGCCAAGGAAAGAAGACCTGCCTGGCAATGAACTTTGATCGGTCTGACTTCGTCTCGTTTGCTAGACCGAGATGAGAAACTCTCGTACCGGTCTGAGTTCGTACCGTTCTCGTGTAACTAGGGACCTTAGGATCTACGACGGTGACGTCGACGAAAACGTCACCTCAAAATAGAACTTTGCTCTGGTAAAAGTCTTTCGCGATTATTCCACCTCGTTCACTTCTTACAATGTGGGCGAAGTATCCTAAAACTAAATTGGTACGAGCGGTTTCAGACTGAAAATAGAGAATGCAAGATTCTCTGTTGCATGCTCACATTGTGGTCAAAACCTAAAATTTAGTGATTTCACGTTGTCGTCATGCAGAGAACCGCAAAAATATGAGCTAAAATCTCCTCAGTTACATTAACCCCTGGTGATGAAATGGTATATAAGATCATAGCTTCACTTAATTTCACTTAAAGTACCCCTGTGACCAAAAAATCGATTCATATTTTTCTTTGGATTTCAAAACTATGTTAACAAAGCACTAAGTGACCCACGTTTTAAGCCTTGATTTAAAAAAGACACCTCTTGATTTTAACTGTAATTTTCCTATTTAATGGTCCACCATTACTAACATTATGTTCTTGAGAGAGCTGGATCGAGGAGAAAATGACGTCAAAGGCTCACTAGTTTGAGAATGCAATACGTGTGTACGCCGCAGAATTAATATGCAGCACGGGGGTTTTGGGCTTTCAGACTTTTAAACTCACGCTTTGCATATATAATAAGCTGCGTTCACACGCTGAAATTTTAAGCTAGTGAGCCTCTGACGTCACTTTTCCTTGGATCCAACCCTCTGAGGTCCAATCGGTCAGTTTTGAACGTGAGTAATGTCGGACCGTGAAATCCAAAACTTACACTCAAAAGTAAACGGCCTTTGGATAAAAATCAAAGCTCAAATTTTTGCCAGTCAGGTGTTAAGCAAACACACTTTCGAAATCTGAAGGAAAAAAGGAAGTGGTTTTTTGATTACAGGGGCAATTTAATTTAACCCTGGTGTTGCTTAGACCGAGGCTCGAACCCGGGACCTCTCCTCGCACAGTTGTCCGACTCACAACCGATTGAATGACTCGTTTTCTTGGTCCTTAACTAATGCAAGGGGCTGGTACTTGTTTTTACCGTTTTATTTTCTAAGCACTCAAGCCGTAAATTGAACTAGGAGAAACGCAGGCGATAAGTTATAGTACGGCCCTCGAACTTTGTTTTCAAGGACCTTGACAAAAGGGAAATGTCTGGCGTTTAAACAACATCGAACATTGTTTGGTGATCAAACATGCTGACGGTGGTGTGAGTGGCCAAACGTTTTAAACATTTTTGATCCAACTCAGATCAAACTCCACAGGCAAAGAACTATGGGCCACAAATACGTAAAAAATACGTGGATATAAAAGTGGCTGAGCAAGCGTGGTACGCATGCACGCACCAAACGAGCAAAATCTCGCCCGTCGAACACGAGAACAAAATAAATGTTTTAAGTCGTTTGATCGAATGTTTGATGGCCTTCAAATTTTATCAAACACGATCAAACAGCACCAAGCAAGGTGGCCAAACAGTAAAATGGTTGGTCACCAAACAGAGTGTTAAGTATTTATGAGTCAATGAGTCAATGAGTCAACTATTTAGTGCAGTTAATTAAACCATAAAATGAAAGCTAAAATTTCAGAGAGTGCTTAGGCCTAATCACTGAAACGAGGGCTTAGGCTTAATCAACAAATTATTGCTATATTGACTGTGAGTCTCATTGACTCATGACTCATGACTCATTGACTCATTGACTGATTTGACTCATAAAACATGCGTTCTCCACCAAACAATGTTTGATGTTGTTTAAACGCCAAACATTTCCCGTTTGGCCAGGCCCTAAGAGTATATAATTATTGCTAAGGTTAATATATGGCTTCCATATATATTTAACTTTCGCTGTATCTGTATCATTTACGGGGTCAATATGAACTCGCATAATGACCAGCTTTCAAGATGTCTTGATAGCTCAACTGGTAGAGCCCTGCCTCGGTACCGCACTTGTCTGGGTTCGAATCCCGTTCAAGGCTGAAATTTTCAGGCTTTTCTTTCGTTACTGCTCAGGTAACGTTAATGAATAACGGCGATGATCAGCATCTTATGGAGGCTCGAACCAGTTTCAACGCTCTTATTTCAAGGATCGGCACCACAACGTTGTATCATGTAATTGGCAATATTGTGGTACCAAATGAAACACGAATTATTGCTGAACAAGATGCAGTCATTATTGTGACGTAATATGCCACCGTGGCAACGGGCAAGCCCTATAAAAACAACCTTGATATTGTCTTTAGTTGCTTATATCTCAAAAACGAACTCGCTCGGTGACCCCCATTTTTTATTTCTGAAAAGTAATCAGAAGGGCATGATAAAACTTTTAAACAATTCTGGCTAGTGGATTCAGAGCCACCTTAATTTTGTGATTTTTTTTAAGGTAGCTCTGAATCCTCTGGAAAGAACATTTTTAAACTTTGCCGAAAGTTTCATCGTGGCCTTCTAATCGCTTTTCAGCAATTAAAAAGGGGGGTCACCGAGTTCGTTTTTGAGATATAAGCAACTAAATCCAAAATATAGGGTGTTTTTGCTGGGCTTTCCCGTTGCTAAGGTAACTTATTACATCACAATAATGATCACATCTTGTTTGGAAATAATCGGTGTTTCGCATGGTACCATAACATTGCAGTTACGTGATGCAGTGTTGTAGCTTTGTTCGATCTAAACAGAGAGTCTTCTAAGTGTTGAAACCCTTTCGAGCCAGCTTAACTTGGTATATATACACCTTATTCCAAAATGGCTGCCATTTTAGTATTCTTTTGTTCGATTGAAAATTGGCTCTTTTGGTCTCGTTCAAGGTTAAATATTCTTTTGAATTTTACGTTTGAAAGCGAGACCAAAAGGACCAATTTGCCAGGAAACACGGCGGCCGTTTTGGAATAAGGTGTATTGCGTTCGCGAAATTGTCGAAGGAACAAACTTTTTTGTATCTTACACGATGTTTCCATACGCAGGCCACAAGAACAGTATTGACGATTCTCTGAGCTTGAAACTCAGAGCAGGCGGCATGCCGGCTACCACAGCACGTCTGGTTGAAGCTTGTGCCCCTTCATCACTCAGTGCGAGTCCGCAGAATGTTCGCTCGTTAAGGCATAAAAGGCAAGTGAGTGACAGTGTGCTGAAGGATCTGAGGCGCGATGACGACGACGACGACGATGATGATGATGCTTTGGAAACAAGATCGATAGGAACTCCAAGCACTCTGCCGCGAATTAGTCGACCATCTTCCATAGCTTCCCCGGCCACTGGATCCTCTAAGCACAACACCTTGGTGAGCTGCTGAATCGTTCAGCATGTTGCATGTTTAAACAAAAGGAAAATCAATTATTTTAACCAATCAAAACATGAACAGGCAATACACCTTTTTAGCTTGTACGTTTTGTTTTCTCATTTCATACCACGTGATGTTCCCAAGGGAATGCTCCTTTTGTCTTTTTTTTCATATGTGATGCGTACATATGCACCTGCAAAAGACACCTTTGAAAGAAACTGTTCTCTAGAGTAACATCACGTGGTCTGAAATGGAAAAAACCGTACAAGTTAAAAAGGTCTATTAATTCATCTAAATAGAACTCGAAAACAAATTCACGGACTCATTTTTTGTTTTGAAGGCGTGGCGGTGATTTCGCGATTGCTTTGGCAATTTTTGCCCAGTTCTCGCAAAAAAGTTTTAAAATCTCACTCACTCTATGAACTTTCGTTGCCTAACGAATGAGGTGTGATGGTTTGTTCTGTCCTTGCTGTCTAAATTTGGTGGCTGCTTATACGGTGAATAAGACGATGAACGGATTCTGTTAGCTTAGTGACGCAACTACAGTCGGAAATCTTCACCGAGGACCCTTGAAAGGCTCCAGTTGCCAAGATTAAGGATGAATTTAGTATTTCTTAAAGCCCTGGCTATCCAAGGATTAAGCGTAATGATGGTCACCTGGCCTGCAGTGCGGCGACGTTCAGAGTAGTCAAACTTCATTTGCATTACTGTCTCGACTTCTCCCAACGCCTCCTCGTGTTTAGATGAGGCTATGTAAACACGGAAAAAGTCCTCTATTGCTTTTATAAAATATTTCTCCAAATTAATTCGACAAATGAAGGAAAATGCTGTTTTTTTACTTCTTGATTGAAAGAGATTTTCTTGATACGCGCTCATATTTCCTACCAGCCGATCAAAACGCGCGTCTCACAACACATAACCAATCAAAATTCGTGTGATTTCACAGCCGTGTTTACATACTCTCATCTTAACACAGCTGTTGACCAATGAGAGTGCGCGTACTGTCCTAATTATTTTACAATAAGTATAGGTGATTAGAGTGGTTTTCAGTTGAGTGTCAAAAGTAATTAGATAATTACTTTGGTTTTGCATTACTTCACTCAGTGATTGGTTCAAAGTTCTCGCGCCAATTTTTCAACCAATCAGAAGTGTTAGTGAAACCAAAACCAATCATGGCTCGCGCGTGCACATTTTCCCGCGCTTTGTGTCGGCTACGTGTAATTACTTTGAGTTTTGATTGGTTTACTGGATTGTCTCCGTCCTCTTTGATTGGCCAAAGTAATTACTTTGGTTTTGGTTTTATGACACTCATTTGAAAACCGCTCTGTCACATGATTTCGAGTGCAATTTGGAATAAATAAGCACGGGTAAATTTTTTCAAAGACACCAAAATTGTATGAGCTGGTAGGGCAAGTGCAATTAGTAGTCTTTAAAAAAATGTACAAGTGCTCATTTATTCCAAATTGCACGAGAAAAATCATGTGATTACTTATTAATAATATCGAGATGGTTAAGCAGAAGAAACACACGCGTATCACGCAATCAGGGAAAAATTGCGCCATCCAGTGCGCGCGCTTGATTTGAAAACAAAAGATTTGATTGGTAATCCACCAAACCCTATTGTTTATTGGCCAATCGTAATCCAGAATTTCGATGTGTAATTTGGACTGATATTACACTTTTTGCACTGTGTTACACTTGAACTGCACTTCTCTCCGCCAATCAGAATCGTGTAATTTTTTCATGTATTTTGTTATCGTTGTTAAACGTCTCCTTAGGAACGTTCGCATTCCATTCCCGGCTCCAAACCTCCTCTGATGCGAGCGCTTGGTGCTTACGAAGACTACTTTAGTCATCACAAGAAGGGTGTGTTCAGGCGGAAACGGATTTCATTAGCAAGCATGCTCTCCTGGTCAAAGGTATGTGCGACTTTCAACACTTGAAAACGTTACTAATGGTTGGATATCACCAGGGTATGTTGTCGATCAAGTGTCAATAAAAGCATCGAAACTGTAGCAATTCTTTTGATCGTTACCCAGATTTCGTCTCTTACGCTCAAACAGAGACTGGGAATCGTTCCCTTAATTCCGGCGTGCTGTTTGTTTCCCAAACAGCAGCCGAAGAATGAACCGATCATAATTTCCGAAAGCAAGCAATTTGATAGGTATTTTCTGTTGCTTGTAATTCGAGCAAGACAGTCTTACTGCGTCGTAAACAAAGATTCGGTCTTCGAAGCGAATGCATGATCGAAAGGAAAGAACTTTCTAGTAGTTAGTCCCTTGAAGAAGATAATTTTTTTCTCTTCGATGCGCTTGCCTGTTTTTGATGCTGTTTTCGACAAGGAACTGCCGTAATATATTAAAACTGGGAAAAATGAAAGAGCCTTGCGACTTTCGATGATCCCTGGCTGGGCTCCTTTTTTCCCTCTCTTTTGTTTCCTTTGTGTTGCTTTATCTGTAAGTGTTACAAGTTTTAAACCGCAGTTGAACCCATTTCCAAAAAGACAATCAGTGGCAAACGTCTTGGGAGTTGGTTTTCCTACTTTGTTTGAATTGATTGCCACCTCCCCTTTCCCAAGAACAATGTTGTCACCAGTGAACAGACATTTCCTTGTCTATTTGGGGACTTCTATTTTGAAGCTTTTAGTGGAATTTTGCCAGTTGTGCTGAGAGTTTTCAGGCCCATCTGAGGGATAGTGTCCCATCTACTCATTTTGCCACTGATTGTAGCATTCGCTAGATTTCCGGCATCGAAAATCTGAGGTAGGTCCTTTAACTTGCGTGGAGCAGTTCTACCCATTTTGTTGGGAAGGGCAATAAATAAATAAATAAATAAATAAATAAATAAATAAAAACATCCAAGTAAGGAGAGGAAGAAAGAAACCAACCTCGAACGTGACAGCTAGGGCTAGTTTGCGTGACCTTGAGCCGTTTGTTCATAAATTGCCGTTTAACGGATTGCAAGATGCTGTTCGTTAATTAGTTTCTCAGTTTTCTACCTATTGCACAGGGGCATTCCGTTCCCGTTTTGGTAGTCTGAGCACTTTTAAGTGTCAAATATCATTTTGACGGGAAAGAAAACGATTGAGTTTTCAAGCCTTGAATGAAACTTGAAATGAATGTATATTTGAAGTGCGGGTTATAGACGATTAGCAATTGTCGCTGTTTTAGAGCGGTTTTCAATTGAGTGTCGAAAGTAATAAGCGAATTGCTTTTGTTTTGCATTACTTCACAAAGTGATTGGTTCAAAGTTCTCGCGCCACTTTTTCAACCAGTCAGAAGTTAAACCAAAACCAATCGTGGCTCGCGCGTGCACATTTCCCCGCGCTTTGTGTCGGCTAGCTTCGTGTAATTACTTCGAGTTTTGATTGGTTTACTGGATTGTGTCCGTCCCTTTGATTGGCCAAAGTAATTACTTTGGCTTTGGTTTTACGACACTCGATTGAAACTCGCTCTATAGACACTTGAAGAATTCAGGTGGCTCCAACGCACTTTTTTATATGTCTTTGAAGTGACAATTGCTGAAATTGTCCAGCTAACTAAGTGCGAGGATCACTCAGTTCCCTCATTTTTCAATCCTTATTATATACAGGTGCCAATCAAAAAGCCGCTGATTCTAATCCAGGACAGGCAGCTCAAGAAAGACGCCATCGACACGTTTAAGGTTATTCTCGGGTACATGGGTGATCGGGCAGTCAAGGCAAAGACTCCAGAAAAGCTCGCACTCGAACTTACAACCAAGGGCTGGAATACCCCTGTGCTAAGAGACGAGATTTATTTGCAGCTTTGTAAACAGACAACGGACAACTTCAGGCCGTAAGTGATCTGAAATAGCGGCTGAAAGGTTGAAAAAAAAAAAAAAAAAAATTGCTTTGGCCAGTCAGAACCGGCGCGGACTATCAAATCAGCCAATTGTAAATCAAAGCTTTCTTGGGTGTTGTGTTTGTGACCAAGAATGCTTTCTGCTTCAGTCGTCGTCTTGAATGCTTTGTTTGCGGTACTGCTGTTGATACTGTTGATTATTACTTTGTTCGAAGGATTCGGCTCCGACTTCTTTTTGTTTTTGTTCTTTTGCGTAATGAAGCATCCTCGGGTAGTCCGACGGCGATCGGGTTAACTTTGAATTCATTATTATGACGACTTATTACACTTTTCATTTGACCAAGCGCCTGACAAATCTGCCTGCGCATGAATTGTTTCTTGTTCAGTTAAACCCGGCCGGTACATTTGCTCCAGTGAGTTTCCAAGAAAAAGGTTTCAACAGTTATTTGTTGAAGCTGTGGATTCGTCTGGAAACCTCTCGGGCACTCTTAGAAATATTACGTTGTACTCAAAGCTATACTATTAAATTTGGGAAGAGAAACCGCAACATTGCCCTTAGAGTCGCATGTTTGGTATGTTTGTTTTTTTGCCATGCTTTCAACCTAAAACTGATGAAGCTCGTTGCATTCCTTACTCAAGAACTCCACACAGTGGACAGCTTTATCGCCATATGGCTGCAATGTCGCTATGCTTCTCCGCCATTTTCTTTAGTTTAGGTATCTCTACCGTCACCGTCCATAGAGCTTTTTCACATGACGTCACGGTGGCCATGTTGGTGTTCCAAAACAAAGAAATGGCGGCCATGATGGTGAACCAAACTAAGCCTCCGGGAATTGAACTCTATATTTATGCAAATACGTTTTTTGTTTCAGTAATCCAATATGGCTGCTGGTCACGTGAGTGAAAACGCCCCATAGACCTTATTCGTATTCTCACGGTAGGCTGGAACGAACATGCGAAGAAGGTTGATGCGTTGGAAACAATTTGCATCTGAAAAAATTCCGCCGAGTTAGCCTCTCCTTCATGCATGCTCTTTTCCAATGCAACTGTGAGAATACGAATATGGTCTATTGTAGTGCTTTAATTAGCACGTTATTCTCCTTCTTAAACTCGCGACTGAAAGGGTTGAGCAACAAACCCACAAAGCAAAAAACACCCAATGAACAAAAATAATTATATTGAAAAGAAGTCGTAGGATCTTACAGGAGATCATGGACCTTTAATCATCTTGACCAACGTACTGGTAGCGTGTTGCATTTGTTATTGTTCTGTTTGTAGGGAAAGTTTACGGCGTGGCTGGGAGCTGATGGCGATCTGTCTGGCGCTCTTTCCTCCGTCAACCAAATTCCACACGTATTTAGAAGGATATATTAACAAACACCTAGAAGATGCTGACTGGAAAGAGGTTAGGAACAAGATAAAAAGTTTTATTTTGCGAATTCACTGTGTTAAACTCTTCGTGGTCGCTTGCTGGCTAACAGGACAGCTGGACAGAGGTTTTTTCCGCCACCGGCCATTCACCTCCAAAACAAATGCACAATGAGATTCATGGTACTTTACGTACACGTCATAAGGTGTCTCCTTTAGCCTCAGGAATTGGCGTATTACTTTTTGGTTGTGATTCTGGTGAATCTCATGCTGGAGCTGAATTGTGGACAATCTTCAAATTGCGGGGACGACCTCGTATTATTGAGATCATTTTATTGAATTCGTTCTTTTTAAACGTTTATTCATTTTAAGGCGAGTCACAATACGGCGGAATCAATTAACGTGCGATTTCGACTCTATGTGGCTAGAGCTACTGATCGGATTCTAACCTAACAATGGATTTATTTACGTTGCAGATTCCCGTAACTCAGTATGCTCGGCATTGCTCATGGAGACTCAAGCGAATCGGTCGAACAGGCGCCAAGAGAGGTCTGAGGAAACCAAGTGTGGATGATATTCAACAGGCTAAAGTATGGGAGTGAATTACAGCGTCACTCTGTTCTCCTGAAATTTTATTTCTCAGGGGGGGGGGGGGGGGGGAAGAGGATGGCGCGGGTGGTGATTCAGGTTTTCTAGTTGTAAAAGGTGGACCGTTTGAATGTTTTTTCAAAACCCATTTTTTGTAGGACAATAGCACAATTTGGGGGGGGGGGGGGAGGTGGCGGAGGAAGGGAAAGAAGGGCAAATCGGATAAAATAGAAACCCTTAGTCACCAAGGAGATTGAAAGACGTTGTTCTTATCGAAGTTGAAGTTGCCCTCTTCCAATTCTGGTGTCTCTCTGTAAATGAACCCTGTCTATAACTAGGGATTGTCAGTGAAGGACAAATTCCACAACCCTACTGGGACTCCGCTTAAGGATTCGCTGGTTTTTCCACCGAGTAGATCGGGTGCCCAGTGTCTCACTCTGGTTCTTGGGCGAAAAAAAGCTATTTTTCTTTCCTGGAGCTGAGAAAGAAAGTAGCAGAGAAAGAGATCCCGCTACACTCTGCTCCATTCTGATCGTTTGTTATTTCTTGTTCCCAGTCCTCTGTTTTTAACCCGTCCATGTTCGGCGCAACACTGGACGACATCATGGAGGAACAGGCCAAGCGTTTTCCCTCACTTCAGCTACCCTGGATTTTACCTACTCTGGCTGAAGCGGTACTGCATCACCAAGGCGCTTCAACGGAAGGTATATTCAGGTAAGATCAGAGCAACAGATCCCACCTTTTATAAGAAATCCCAGGTGCTCATCATCGTCTTCATCGTCATCATCACTTTACTGAAGACGCATTCTTATCTATCTGAGGATGGCTCTACCAAATTGGGGGAGAGGGGAACTATGAATAAAATAAAATCACATGAACCCAAAACAGATCAAACAAATTATTGGTTTTTGGTAATAGGGGAAAACTGAATTAAACCTCTCGTGGAAGGTAAGAGAAGCGACATACCCAACCTACATTTGGCCGGCGCCGTCGGTCGAGTCAGGGAATCGAAGGTGGACCACAACGGTGGGAGGCGAGTGTTCTCGCCACTGAGCCAACACTGAGCCAACACTGTTCCCCGGAAACAGAATCAGGAAGGGCATCGTAATTTATATGCTACACTGGGTGGTGTTTCGTGCAGGTTAAAGTCATAGTGCATTTTGCACTATTAGTTTGATCTGCATTTGAACCGTTTCCTGTTGTTTTAATTCCAGGGTTCCAGGCGATATTGACGAGGTTAACTCTCAAAAACTCAAACTCGACAGATGGGAGATACCGACGGATATCAGTGACCCGCATGTACCCGCCTCTCTTCTTAAACTTTGGTTCAGGGAACTTCACGAACCTCTTATACCGGAACAGTTTTAATATCCTTTGAAAAATTGATGTATTTATCGTTGATTTTTATTGTATAAAGAAAGTGGGACCGCATATTTGGAGGCGGCGTTCAGTGCGTGCGGGTTTTTCCGGGTACAAATGTTGTGAATGTTATCCTGGCCGCCGGTGATGAAAGTTTGTATAAATCTAAATCTTTACCCGTCTTCATTAACGTCCATTCGTCTTGTATTCTTGCTGTAGACTTGAGTTGACTTCATATTTCGTCTACGATTTTGAAGAAAGCCTTGTTTAGCTTAAAGTGAGGACAGGGTAAATGTATGGTCTTTTTAAGGCACTGTTGCGCTGTGCAATATTTCGTGCACCTTGGCTCGCTACGCCATTGCGAGAGCTGTTGCATCTATCATTGCCAGGAGTTCATCAAGGGGATGAAAAGGGAACAGGTTTTTTCCCGCGAAGAGTATTATATTTCCCTTGATGCTGAGATAGTTCTGTTTTGATTGGCTTTTGCAACAGTGGGCATGTTGAATCTCCCAAGGGAGGTGTTCTATAAATAGATCCACTCGGGAAAGGAAGGGTTGACTCCTAGTCCTAGGCTACGTGGGGGAGGGGGTGGAGATAGAGGCTGCCCTTGATGAGCTTCTGTCATTGCCCAATATATTGCTTAATATTGCCTAACACTGACACCTTGCAGCAGCCCAAACCATTTCGAGACAAGTTGGACAAACCGTTGTGGAAGGTAGTATCGAGTTCCACTGACTTTGCGCAACGCTTGTCTGAACGAGTATTCAAGCACTGCGTAGTGCAACTTCTGTCTTGACACTTGTATGATAATACTTTTTGGTATCAACCAATGAAGTGTTCTTTGACTCAACTGATCATCGAATTCAAGGCAAGTTGCATTAAAGGTTGTCCAGTGTAACACCTGTCGAGGAAATTTTTCTGCAACTCGAGAACTTGCGCCTCGACAAAATTGCGACACAAGGTGCAAGAAAAATTGCGGAGTGTGGCAGCGCTTTTAGTTCCTTCCAAGAGAAGGACGCGATCTCCTTAGGTGAACTCGATTTCATTTTTTTTGTCCTTAACACTTTCCTACTGAAGAATGTGTAAACAACTGTGATGACCCCACCGTTGCTGTTGCTCTTGCAATGTCTCTTCCAGAAGTCAATAAACTTGTACTTTCTTATCTCATTAGGTTTCTTCAGGTAAGAATTGAGCTGCTTTCAATTGAGTGTCGAAAGTAATTAGCGAATTACTTTGGTTTTTCATTACTTCAGTCAGTGATTGGTTCAAAGTTCCCGCGCCACTTTTTCATCCAATCACAAGTGCAACTAAAACCAATCGTGTTTCGAGCATCCACATTTTCCCGCGCTTTGTGTCAGCTGCGTGTAATTACTTCTTGTTTTGATTGGTTTACTGGATTGTCTCCGTCCTTTTTGATTGGTCAAAGTAATTACTTTAGTTTTGGTTTTACGACACTCATTTGAAAAGCGCTCTATCTATCCCTACTTAAAGAAATATTGGTCATAGGGCGGTGTTCAGTTGATTACCTTAGAATTAACCAGAGCGAAAGGAACTGTCTTGGCCCCGGTTTGGCCCTCTGCAGGCAACGCAGATCAAAGACGTAGTTGACGCTGTGCGCAGGCCTGAAAATCCCTCAGAGATAACTCGAAGTCACTAACGTTACTCAACTGAAAGCCGCTCTGTTTAATCTCTACCCCATAAGTACGAGTCTGTTCGCCATTTTTTTAAAGTAAGGGGAATCCAAAAGAGGTGGTGAATATTACCATGGCTTATCGTAGTTGCCTCCTTGTTTTTGTACGGGAAGGGAGCTCATGTTTCAAACTTCGAGACCGGCGAGAAAATCTTCGTTCATTCGTTTCAAATTTGCGAAGAAAGAAAATTGTTTCAGCGGTTATCAGTCACACTCAACGACATTTTTCCATAATTATTTCGAATGTAAAATTTAGGTGGACGTCAATGAAATGTTTCCATGACGAATTCAACTGCCGCCAAGAGAACTGGTCATGGAAACATTTGATCGACGTCCACCTAAATTTTACTTTCGAAATATGAAAAAATGTCGTTGAAGGGCGCGTGTGACTGATAGTATATAGTAAAGTATAGTGGCATCCTCGTCTCGAGGAGGCGATGGTTAGCGCTGGGGAGTTGGGCAGGATCTTGTATGACTGTGTAGCCCGATCCTGGAGTGGCAGTCTCTGTTGCAGGTGGCACAGACGAGCCTTGTGGAAACACGCGCAGAGTCTGCGCGTTCTTTCCTCGCCGCTCTCTTGTATGTAGCCTGGACTCTAGCGTTCGCTTTCGCCTTTGAAACCCCCACTTTGACACTTTGCCGCCATGTATCTCGGTGATTGGCGATGTCTTCCCATGCACTGGTGTCGATTAGTGCAGATCGCAAGTCTCGCTTGATGACGTCCTTGTAGCGCAGCAGCGGTCGACCCACGCGACTGACGCCCTCCCGCAGTTCTCCATAAAGGATTTCTCTTGGCAGGAGTTCAGGCTCCATACGATGTGCATGGCCGAGCCATCGAAGGCGTCGCTGAATGAGTAGTAATGGCGCGCGCGCTCCAGGACCTCGGTGTTGGTGACTCTGTCCTGCCACCTGATGTGCAGCAGGCGCCGAAGGGAGCGGAGGTGGAATGCGTTGAGTCGCCGCTCTTGTCTGGCATAGGTCGTCCACGACTGATAACCGCTGTAATAGATAAAGCGTAAACACTACACTGAGTAAGTTTACAAGTCTGAATTCTCATAAGTGCAAACCAAAACAAAATCGCTCCCAATGTGGTATGCGTGGAAACACATATTGTCGAATCGTTCGGGATGTCAAACCGTACTACACATCTTGGCATGGGGCCCCAAATCAGCGCTGGCCAGACTGCTCACTTTAACTCAAAGTAATCCTAAAATGGCAGACTTGGCTTAGAAAATGTTATCGTGTTTTTGTACTTGTTTGAGTATTTCTTTCTCTTTTACTCTTCTGAACAGATATTTTCCCTTCCCAATATGTGTTCCGTAACCAAGATGGACGTTAATAACTTATCGATGGTTTGGGCGCCGAACTGTCTTCGTTGTCCGTCGGATGATCCGAAAGAGATCTTCGAGAACACGAGAAAAGAAATGACTTTTATCCGAACTCTTCTTCGGAGCCTCGATGCGTCTTTTATGGAAGGAGTGCGCTGACTACCAAGATCCGTGAATTTTTTTATTCTGGGCTTAGAGGAGTAATCTCCAGCGGTAGAGTAGAAAAAGCAGTTGGCCGATCGCTTCGGGTACATTGGGCCATTTTCGAAGTTCGACTGCGTATCCGAATATTGAGACTCTTCGGAGGTGCAGCTTCAAAATGGCAGGGTAGTCTGCCAGTTACTCCCGCCTTTCTTTCAAAGCGAGAACCAAGGCGCTTTCTCAGTTACAAAACTTAGTTCTCATTCGTAATTAAACTATCGGTATTAACCCGAAACATTTCATTCTTGGTCTCGCTTTGAAAGAAGCAAACAATGAAATGGTCGATTCACTCGAATGCGGTCCGAAGAGTCATGAGCAAAAATTTAATGTCCCACCAGGCGTCTAGTCAGTTCTTGGCTTATTACCGTGCGGCAAAATCAGCATGAAACGTCTCGCACTCGTGTTTGTATTACCATGTGATATTTCAATGAAAGACGACTAAACAATGTACATACATAATTAAAATTCAAAATAGTAAATATTCTACAGAATGACTCGATGACTGTTTCCTATCATTTGTCCAAAGCACGTTTCATTCATAATGCCATTCACCGGTACAGTGATCAGCGAGGTGTCCGAGTCCTTGTGGTCGCTAAGAGGAAAGATCATGGCACTCCTCTCGTTAAGCATTTGCGTTAACGTTCCTTAAAAAGTTGCCGTTGGTGTCTAAAAAAATTTAACATTTGTTGTTGGAGAATTTTGAAATTTCCGTTAAACCATGGTAAAGAGCGATGCAGAGCACCTGTTCTGTTGTTGTGGAAAGCTAGAGATCTCGAATCAAGAGAAGGCTTGATCTCTCGCGCTCCGAAAAGAACCGCCAGCTACGCAGGCTAAAGTGGAAGGTGATCACGATTCCTGGCCCCGTAGCATCGGCCAGTTTGGTATCGACAAGATGAGCGAGAAGGGACGGAGGCTTCTAGAGTTGTGCTCCCACCGCAACCTCGGCATAACCAACAGGTTCTTCACCACAGAGTATCCTGGTGTCACCCCCAGAATACGTCGTCACTGGAAGATCCTCGGTGAACTGCATCCTGGTCACTTGCCTGTAACACCGGCCACAGTAAGGTGCGCCTTCAGCCCAAACAAATCCACCTCTCCATCTGCTAGCCTCCATTTGTTATGATGTTGCCGGATGCATACGTCAAGTGTGCAATCTTGATTGGTCATGCATACATGGCGTGGATGTTACCACAGTCATCAGAAAGTTGGATGCTCTGATAAATCCCCAGGGCGCAGCGGGGTGTCACGAATGTGGTTCCACCTCGCCTCGGCACTGCTTGTGGGCCAGTTTTTAAGGGCCTCCGTGATGGAGTGAGAAAGCACTTGCACATTTCTGGAAGCGGTATCTGGATGTGTTGAGAAGTGGACGTCCTGTCTGCTCGGAGCGGTGAGCATTACCAATAGCTTTACTTACAGTCACACAGCAGTTGAGAATACCAGCTGCCTGCCCGTCAGGGAAGAACTCCACGTTCCACCCTTCATAGATGAATTCAGCAGGGCCAATGGCTCATGTCCCGAACAAGACCGTTCCGCCACAGGTGGGAGTACCAATTATGTTTGCCTTGCTCACGCAAAAACACTGGCATGGCCACATCAGCATGTTGGTTGGGCGAATCCCCAAGGACATACTGTATGGTGAGCTTACCACCAGCTTCATTACAAAGACTTAAAGTGCTCGAAATTTAAAAAAAATCCACGTTGTCCCTGTCTCAAAAGCAGAGTGACTAAACCCATTGCCTCGATAAATGTTTGGTTGTCCTTTAGGAACCCCCTTCCCCCCCCTGCGATTAAATGCACGCGTGTCGAGATGCAATCACATGGCGTTGGAGCTTGAGTATCCCATAGTTTTAAGTGTGCGCCTGTGGAAGTCTGGAGTTTTTTTTTGTTGCATTTTCAAAATCCATCGCCAACCACATGTTAAATTTGTGACATTGAATTTTCCAATCTGACAATTTTTTTGTAAATGAAAGCCACAGATATTCAGAACACTGGAAAATGCTAAACTGCGGCAAATTTCATTTTTGTTAACTTTGACACTACTATCGGACATTGGCAATAGAAAACCGACAAGTTTAGGTAATTTATTCTCTATTTTTGGCTGGTTTTTCCGTTGTCTTTTCTTCGGGCAACCAACCTTTTCTTTTTCCCAATATCTAGTCGCCCGGTAAACGTTTTGGTTGTCTGGAACGACCGCTAATTTCGAGCACTGGACTTCTGCTACAGTGAAGGCAGGCAATCTGCAGCTGCAGAAACGCCAAGGTAGGCCTTATTTGGTGCTGGTTCAAAGAGTTCTTTTATCTCATTGGTTGACACATCATTTGAATAACTAAAAGAACTTTTAAAGGGAACCTCTACTTCAACAAAAAAATAACTTTAAGGTCGTGTTCTATTGGGATCAACCGTTTCAACCGCAACCGGTTTCGGTTGAAGCGGTTGAGGTTTCCCAGTACTTTTCCAACCGTTTTCGGTTGAAACGCGGTAACTCCTGGGAATAGTTATTACCAGACTTTTCAGCGTTTACAAGTTGAGTCCCGAAAGCAACACAACAGGTACCCACTGCCGACTTTAAATGGCCCAGGCAAACGACAGCGGTTGCTGCCAATGCTTTTTCAACCGTTTCAACCTATTTTGATGCCAGTTGATTAAGTTGATCAACCAAATCAACCGAAAACGGTTTTTCCCAATAGGACACGAAAAGACCCAACCAGCTAAAAACGGTTGATCCCCATAGAACACGACCTTAATCATAGGAAATAACAGGGGTTTCATTAAGTTTTAAAGTAGAAGGGACCTTGTGATGGAGTAAGCGGAGGGTCCCCAATAGTGTTCTTCAATACCGCCATCCCGACCAAAATTTTCCCATCATCCCTAAATGCCGAACGTTTTTATCGGCCAATCCCGATACCGGTAATGACGTCACAGCATGATGTCCAAACCTTGTCGTCAATTACAACAACAGTTGATTAAGAATACACTTTGTTACTTTCAAGATCCAATTGCAATCACAGTTTTGAACCCAAATGATGCTTGATTACCCATTATTAGTAGTAATTGAATCTGTTCGTATGTTCCACTTTGTTAAACTCGGTTGTAAGTGTACCGGGGTGACAGGCCTACACGACTTCCTGGCGCGTGTTTTAGCCTTTCAGTTGTAATTTGGCTGTCACGTGTATGTATCTGATTGACCGCCCTCTTTTTGTAAGATATGAGGGGCGGGTTTTTTTAGATTTCTTTGAAACAATGGTTGTCGCTCTATTAAAAGCCATTCTTTCATGAGGATTTGTTTCAAGTTCATCGCTGCTGGGTGGTACTGTGTAACGAAAGGCAAGATTCGTTTGCTTTTCTGTGGTTTTTTTAAGGAGTGCCAGTTTCCTGTTTTAAATTGCGCTTCTGAAAGGGTCCTTTGAACAAGGTTTTTAGGATAACCTTTTCCACGTAGGCGGACGTAGGCGTGATTTAAAATTTTGGATGAGCTCTTCAAATATTTTTTTGGAAGATTTTGTTCTGAGAAGTGTCCGCAGAGCTTCGCCTTTGAAGAAACCTTTTTGGACTCCTGGTGGGTGGCACGAGAAGTGCCTGTGTTGAAATGTTTCAGTAGGTTTGAAGTGCGTGCGCACATCAGGGACTGAATTGCTCTTGAACCTTTCGCCTTTGTAAATGCCAGTGTTTGTATCCAGAAATGTCGTTTCTGTATCTGAAATTGTGCGATGGTGTTTATTTGCTTGTTCAATGAACTGCATTATCTCTCTGTACTTATTTTGTTTTTTCTTCTTTCATGTGTACTTCTTTTCTATTTCCGCTCTCTACCTTCTCATAAAAATGAGCCACACAACCAGTAATATCATGTACGTCGCGAACAGCGATGCCGGTGCTGTCCGACATTTAAAAAAACCAGAGTATAATTTTGGCCTATGCGCTACAGCATAAACGAGACACTTTTTGTAAAAAAACGTGATGTGGTTACAAGTAGCAAAGGTAATGAGGCCTGGATCTTATTACAGCCAAAGTTCAAGACAAAGAGCACGCCACAATGATAGGGATCACAAAAGGCACGTGTTAGCGCGGTGGAGAATGCCCAGCTAATCCGGTCATTTTCGTCGTTTCCGAAAGCGAAAGTTGAGTTTATTTTAAGTACCTCGCCGTCAGAAATCCAGGATCTCGGAGCTTCAAAGTGACGATTTCCGGATCCCGCTTCGCAATAACGTTAAATTCCGCATCCCGTCCATAAATGCAATCCCAAATCCCGCTCCCATATTTCTTTAGAATCCCGAATCCCGGGCTCCAAAAAGGCCAAATCCCGCATCCCGAAAACCCTACTGGGGACCCTCTAAGCAGGTATTGTTATTGCACAAAAGCTCTTTGTGCAAGAACAATAGGGCCACCGTAACACGTCACAATTATTCTAACCTGCGATCAGGCCCATTTTTAGCTTCGCTCATATGTTCTCTTATGTCGTCGCTCGCTAAAATTGGGCCTGACCAAAAGTCTCTCAAGAATTCCGTTTGGTCGGCCAAATTTTGGCCGACCAAACTCGTGATCTGATTGGCTGTTGAAACGCCGGAAGTGAAAATGCCATCGTGATTGCGCGGAGCTCTCGCGAAGTCCTCGAGACTAATCCGCCATAAGTGTATGAAGAAATTTGCTCCCTTTTGTTCTTACAATGCCGTGGACGGTGCAACTTGATTTTATTTGTATAAATGGAGATATGCCATCTGAAATATCTCATAACTTGTCCAGAATCGGGTTTGAATCTCTGGAACGAGTGAAATTAGCGATTCCGTTGTCGAGCTCTGTGGCCATGGGGTTGAAAGTACTTTGGCACAAACTTCCCTGATGTTTTGAAAGCTAAATAGCTGGTTCTTTCAAATGGCAATGAAAACCGATGCATATTGGTTTCCTGGATGAGACAAGGGACATATATATCAACAGGAGGACGAACGGAGGTTACACGAATGCATGTTTTGAATATCTGTGTATCAAACGGCTATATTTCTTTACTGTACATGACACGGTTTGTTTGCACACTTCATAATATTTCCAGTTGATTTAACTTAAAACTCACACTCCAGAAACTAAAATGGCATGTTTCCAGAGAGATCAATTGTACAACAATAAAAGAAACTTTGCGAGTCCATCTTACTGTTCGTACTCCATCAAAAAATTAACAGGCAAACGTATCATGATTTTACTGCGCGCAATTCTAAAAATACACGTGCACTGCAACTGAAGATATTACCCGAAAAAATCACCAAAGAAACCTTCATGGGCAAACACGTTAAAGGAATAATGAATGTATTTCTCTTTTTTTTCTTTAAAAATCTATTTTCAAACCGTCCAACGACAAAATGCTAGGTTATCTCACTTACAAATTAAGATGTCAAGCTTAAAAGATTGCATATTCAGTGAAGTTCGGAGGGAGAATTACACCGGCCTTTGCCGCAATATAGTCGTCGAAAACATTCCCCATGCTTTAAATGTGTTTTTCTCAAATTATTAAAAGCCAACGGTAACTTTCGAATTCGTTTATAATATTCCTCCCACGGTAATTAACTTTGGTCAAAACAAAATAGCGTGAATCTGCCGTCCACGCGTGTATTGGTGTAATGGGAGTAAATTTGATTGGCCGATGAAGGACATGTCAATCAATCAAAAAAGGTGGGCGGAAGGAATTTCGAAGAGGAATTTGGTCAGGCTCTATTTTTCGTTTCGCCAACTCCACATTACGTAGCACGCGAAACTAAAATAGAGCCTGATCGCAGGTTACAATTATTCAAGATGTCCGCGCCCACGAAATTTGGAAATAAGCGATCTTAAAAATCAGTTTTCCTGATATATGTATAAACTCTCTTTTTTTTTTAAACAAATCTCGAACAAATTTGTTTGGAAACATTATATCCTTCGGTTTAAACTTATTCTTCAGTAAAAGCGGAGATTTCCTATAACTAGGAGATAAAACAACTGTTTAACAGGGGACGGCATTCCAGGACGATCTTAGCGCATTTTGAAACGGTACATTTTAAATTGTAATGGCAATGTTCACTATTTACAGACAATGATAATCAAATTTCTTTGACATTCAAATTTGCCAAATGCGGCACAAATGAAAGGACTGTCTTATCTGCCGGTAACCTCTTTGTTGGCACATCAATAACAATGCACAAAAATGCACAAGAGATTGTCAAGTGCTTTCAAATCCGTGCAAACTACCAAAAACAAGGTGGTGATGATTAATAAGTCTGTTAGTGACAGAACGATTAAGTTGACAAGTAATTTCACTTCAATTCATTCCGGGCTGTTACAAAGAAACTTGCTCGTGAGTCACAGTTGTTTTCTCAAAAGTGAAATGCTGTGTTTCACCAAGTGTTTCACCCATAGAAAAGATCCTCTTTATCCAATCACTGACTTTTGACTGGTAGCTCGATTCAAGTGCCACTGGAGCTGTGAATGAAAACAACGTGTGTTCACAGCTTTGGGGTCTCCCACAGCTACGTTCAGCAATTGTGCGGCAGTAACGTGGTATTCGAGAAGACAACAGGCTCGAAGCTTTGAAAGTTAACTTGTAGCGATTAAGAGGGACCAAACTCAGGTTATTGTCCTCGCTAGCTTTTTCGCACCAGTAGATTACGGGGTAACCAAGAAGAAAGCCAAACACACTTGGAATGCACCACTGCTCTTTCGTAAATAAAACACGAAGATCCACGAGCCGATTTGTCCATAAGTTATCCTCTTGCAGTGACTGTAAAGCTGAATCATTCAGTTTCTGCTCTAAGGTTGCCACAATAATCCGAAACTGTTCTATTACACGGTTTGATATTTCGTCGTCCAAGACAAGTGGCTCTTTCAATTTCCCAGAAACGTTGATCAAGGTAAACTCTTCACAATCAACTGCTTTCCTCAGGGAACTGACCAAGGGTTTCAAACGAGTAAAGAAAATATCCTCACCGACTTGAACGACGTCTAAAGAACGGTAAATCAAACCTTTCGCATAAAAACTCCTTATTAATCTAAGAGCATTTTCCGAATCAACGATCGCATAGTCAAACAAAAGCGACGGTTTGAGGCCTAGAAAAATAAATGCTATATCTTTCATAAATGCTCTGTAACAATTTCTCGATTGTTTTCCCAATGATTTCTTAAATATTCCATGCCATTCCTGAAAGCTGAGCAGACTCTCTTCGTCCGCCATCTTGTAATTGTAAGCCTTCTCTAGTGCCCAGGCCCCTCTTAGGTGGTCGGCCGAAAGACCACTGCATCTCACTGGGGAGGAAAGACAGTGATAAAAAGAGTGATGGAGGACCCCGTGAAGGGGAAAGTTCCTTGATCATTTTGAATTTTGTGATTGACCTTAATTTTAAAATATAAAAGAGTAAAAATTAGTATTGATATCATTAATTTATGATTATCATATCACTTATTTCAATGTTTTGGATAATAACAGTGAAGACATCCGTTGTAAAGAACATGGCCCTCCAACGTTGATCAGGTATGTTTCGGCAGATAAAAGTTCGCAATTCTTTTAATACCGAGAAAACACTACACACAGCCAACACGCAACGCGCAAGTCAAACATATGACTTTTCATATTACCATTGCAAATCCTTTATTATTTACACCACAGCACATTATCTTTCATTACACTGAAGACAGCAAACGTATCTGCCGTAACATGACCGTGGAACTTAAAGGCGCTGTTACACTGTGAAATGTTTCTTGCAACTTGTCTTGCAATGTTTTGGCTACATTGAGGCGGGACAAGTTGCACGAAACATTTCACAGTGTAATATACCCTGCAACGGTCAAAATTGTTGCGAGACAAGTTGCAAGAGCAGTTGCCGAAAGTAGAATTAAGTTCTACTTTTCGTGGACGTATACAAAACATGGACCACCACTGCGGATCCGGTCCATGGATCCCTTCATGAATCCGCTCCATGGACTAATCCTGTGAACCACCCCTCATTTTGCACAGTTACGAGCAGAAAAATCTTTTGACAAAAGAGAGAAGTGATCCCTTGCACTTACCTGGACAATTTTAGCAATGGTCTCGTTACAGACACATGAAATTCAGGTTCCTCCAATGGGATTCGAACCTATGACCTCTGCGATGCCGGTGCAATGCTCTACCAAGTGAGCTATGAAGCCACTCAGTTGGGAGTAGGTCATGTTTTGCATACGTCGTCCTCTTGGCTACCTCTTGGGGCCTTAGCATGCCTTTTTGACCTGGCCTGTCCTATGGAACACTGGTAGGACTCAGCCGACCGGTTGGTTCAGTTGGTTCACTACCGTGCTGGATATGGCGGGATCAAAAACCCCGCCGGACCAACACTAATGGCCTTTAAATAACTGAGGAGAAAGCGTGTTTGTGTGTTGGTCAGGCTGTCGTGAGCGACAGATCCAAGCTTTGAAGCAAAACATTGTTAATCATACCCCTTTGCAGGCGTGGGCTCTTCGATGGCTCTCTAGTCCAATCCGAGAGTGACAGACTTGGGCATTTATCGATGGTTTAGGAACCTTGTGCTAATATACGCTCCTTGCGGCAGCGACGACGTTCCTTCAGGTCTTCTATTCGAGCTTTCTCGAACTTGGCACTCTGGTCTTAACAGCTGTCTTCCACTGGCCTCTGTCATTTGCAAGAGCTTCGAAGTCAAATATGCCTCATTTTCTCGGCGAGTTCTTCAATTGATCTTTAAAACGCTTCTTAGGAGTACCAACTTTACGAGCACCATCAGATAATTCGCTGTATAAAAGGGCACATGGTAGTCTCTCCTCACTCATACGAGCAACATACCGTGTCCACCGAAGACAGGCTTCCATTAAGTAGGCCTCAATCCCGCGCATATGACAGCGAGACAGCACTTCGTGTTGGGTGTACGATCTTGCCAGAATATTCCAGTAATTCTCCGTAGATAGCGCATATGAAAAGCATCTAGCTGTTTTATATGTCGGCGATATACTGTCCAAGTTTCTGCTCCAGATAGTAACACAGTTAGAACAGCTGCTTGATAGGCAGAAACTTTTGTCACAAGAGAAATGTCATGGGTGTCCCATAATCTTGAAGCAAGGCGACCAAATGTTGAGTTTACTTTTGCCAATCGTGCGGCGATTTCAAGGTCAAAGGAGCAATAGTTCGATAGGACACCTCCCAAGTAGCAGAACTTAGTAACTGCCTTTGTAATGACATCTGAAACAGTTAAACTTTCTAGTCTTCTCGGATAAGGACGATAAACCGTAGGCCCCGTCTCACATCACTTGCCTGGGACGTTAAAAAAGACACTGTTCGAGGAGAGTAGGGGACGCAGTCCCCGGTTTTGGTCTCTCACTCATTCTGTTCTAGGGGCACCTGTGTAAACTACTTGTTATTCAGTTAAGATCAAAGTAAACTGAACGGCTACCATTTGCGCCAGAAAAAAAGAAGTCTGGCATGTCCCCCACAAAGTGTTGTTTATTGACCCTGAAAAAGCCGCTAGGGGAGCGGTCAACTACATATTCATTCATTCATTCATTCATTCACTCATCCATTCAATTTGTTGGCTTAGCAACGCTTAGCGCAATCATTTACCATATAAGGTCAAACTAAGGTATATGAGCTGATAACCGAGGTTGAGTGAACGAATCAGAGCACGCGAAATGCATTATCCGAGGTTGAAAATTTAATGTGTATTATACTTTAGTTCCGTTTTTCCTTTCTTTGTCTGTATTACGTGCGTGTTTTTGTGTGCGCGCCCGTCAGTTTGTGCCTTCTTGCCGACTTGTAATTTAATTCATTCTAATCAACAGTTTTTGCTTAATTAGTTAACTCACTGCCTGGCTCCGCTAGCCCTTCTGGTTTTTCCAGGCAGACAGTACTCTACTTTATTTAGTTAGTTATTAATACTAAGGCAAGAAAAGGGTACAAATAAAGTTTCTTCTTTTTCTCTCCATACATTAACAGTGCTTCTTTTGTACTTGCCGCTAAAATACTCGACCCTAACAACTACAGTGCTATACAAATGGTAGCCTTCTATCAAAGACGTCCGTATAATGCACACATAACGTGGTTGAATCCTTTCTAAAGAGCCAGCTAAGTTGACACACCTAGGCAATATAGAGGTGTGACAAACAAGGAGGGAACAGCAGTGCGTACTACAGGGCTGTACCCATACGCACGTAATGCGTATCTATTTTCTTTATGTTATGATTGAACATATGGACATAGACCTCTTTCATAATGGCGGCCAAATAAAATTTTCTTCTGTTTTAATGCTAATTCCTTTGTTGCACGTCACGCAAGTGAAAACATAAATCGCTTACCATGGAAATGTCTTAGAAAAGGAACAAATAAACAACGGATACGAGTGTCAGGGCTGTGCGATATTCCGTACTTGAGTTATTCGGCAAAAGATATTACTCAAATTTCTAGACTTTAGTATGGAGGCGCCATGTTGGTGTACTGCTGAAGTACACGACCATGGCGGCCGGAAACCTGCAGAAACATCTGGAATTTAGTTTGGCTGTCTTTAACACTTTCTGCTATATAATGAGCTAGCAAACATTCGTATAGACACGTCTCCTAGTATATTGGCTGTTTAGGCCACAAACAAACGAGGGAAATCGATTTTTTAAGCAAGTGGCATCTTCATCGAAAGCCGTCAACATGTCACGCACTGTGAAAAACTGAAATTCAAACTGCTCTATTTTCGAAACGAAGCACGGTACCGAGCTGAAAACGTGCAAACAGATATATATTTAAAACAACCTGTAGCTGATCAAGATAAAAACTCAAAAGTCCCTTTAGTTTTGTATTTTATTTTTTGTGACGTCACGTGCAACCCAAGAATAAGCCTTTCTCGCCTCGCTACAACGAGCAAATTTCAAAAGAATATTTGCTTCAAAATGAGGGGAGGATGCCTAATTACCTAGTCTGAAGTGTCAGCAGTCTCCTCGCCCAAACCCACCCTTTGGCGCCATTTATGACAGTGGTCTATACATGTAGATGTAGGAGCTCGCTGCGTATAGATGGTTTTCAATGCTGTCAGGTTGTGTCGCCCCATCGCCTTGTCGCCCCAAGTTACGTCGCCCCAACTTAAGTCTAGGGTTAGGGTTAGTGTTAGGTAGGATCCGTAACCGGTTAGAGTTAGGGTTAGGTTGGGGCGACGTAAGTTGGGGCGAGACAACCTACATTCTTTTCAATCATGTGATGAGACGGCCATGTTGGTGCACAAAAGAATAGCAAATCATGGCTCATGCTTTGCATTATAATGGAGTCAAATTCCCAAAAGACTTTTTTCTCTGTCGTTCTGTGCACCAACATGGCTGCTGTGACGTCAGGTAAAAACCATCTATTGGTACGTGTGGCATTTGCAGAACACGAGTTTGCTGTGCTGAGGTCAAAAACAAGGCAGTCGACAACATATGTATTTTCAGTTTTTATTCATGCAATAATGTAGACTGCAAATCGATTACAATAACTATTGTTAAACAACATTAGATTTTTGGCTACACAATGAACTAACTTCCAAGGAAATGTACTGAAGTTACCCAGCAACCAAGTTGAAAAACAGAATTACAACAAGTTTAAGGATTAGGGGCAGTGTTGTAGTTTACCTCGGGCCATCTTGGCGTTTAACTTTTCCACTAAACTAACTCTCCCATTGAACCAACCGCGTTGAATTAATTTCCGACCTGCAGAATCTTTCACATCTTCAACGCCACCTTGAATTACAAGTGCTTTTCGAAAAGCTTTCCGTCCAGCAGTAAGCTCCACGTTTGCACTGTCAAATTCAGAAATTTGTACCATTAACGCTAAATATAGATTATGATCGTAGCCCCTCAAACGTCCCAAAAAATTATAACCCCTTCTGACATCACGCTTGTTCTTGTATTGATTGGGAGTGAAAATAAAACATAGTTGCCACATGCTATGAATTACAACAATTTACAAAGCTAGTGTGAAACTTGCCCAGTTTTCAAATGGTGCATTGCCATGCACTTGAACACTGTTGAATTCAAACGCTACCAAATTTAAATGTATGTCATCTTTAGTTTGGTTTGTACATGCACAAGTGCAATTCTGCACTAAAATTACAGACTGACACCACAATTGGTGGAAAAAAAGATGTCTACCTAAAAAAAGATATACCTACACACTGTATTCTTCACACTCCGAATATTTATCATTTCAGAGTTGATGCAACTAAAAACAACTACATGTACCTCTGCTTTCAACAATGATCGTGTTCACTATGTTCCTTGCGATTTTAATTCCGCAAAACTCGTTTTGTTAACATCGATATAATTTATCAAATCAGAGCCTCGTTTCTGTTTTCAGTGAATATTGTAAAGTCATTTTGTGCAGTAAAGTCTGTTCAAGTGCTAAACGGACAAAAGATAATTCAACCTAAGCAGCGACAGAGCACCATTGTGAGGTCATGATTTCTGTTTTTCAATCTCTACTGTTTATTCCCTTTTTTTTTTTTTCATCTGTTCTAATCTTATCATAGGCCAAAAAATATGTGGGAGGCTAGTTAAAGGCGACGAGGAGACATTAAATGATGGTTGACGCTGGGAAGAAAGGGATCTTTTGTGAAGAAAGTTATTGGTGAAGATTGATCGGAAATTAAAAGAAACAGAATTATGGTTAATTTTGATTAACGAAAAACATTACATTTGTTCCAATTAAGTGTTTAAGGCAAACAATATGACAGTAGGCAGTTGTCTTAAAGAATGATACACCTTCTACTCTTCTTCGGTTTGGGAATTGGCTTCTTTCCTTTCTGTAAAGTGAAGATAACACAAGGATAATATTACAAACAATTGGTTTTTGGGCTATGCATTGTAAATGCTGCAATATTGGTGCTCTCTTAAGTTAACTGCAGTCTATGCACTCCATAGACTTGATAAGCCCCAATCCTGACCTTAAAATGCCTGACACCTAACTAGACCAAAAGCAATTATTCTTCTGCTTATATCTAATCAAGCAAATGAGAGCTTAGTCCAAATGCATATGGGTCTGGGATCTGCAGATCTACATGTACTCTGGTGTAATTACGTCCGGAACTGCATGACCGAATTGCATTGTACAATCATGGACAAAAGTGTTGGGAAGGTAACTTCATTTTACAGATACCCCCCTCCCCCTTTTCAATGTTGGATTTTCCAGGGAAACAAAATGGTGACTTTTCTTACCTGAAGAACTCCAACATTGAATTTGGGGGGAGGGGGGCCACAAGAGCATGGTATTTCCCAAATACTTCAGCCAATAGTTAGAAAAATCGAATTAGGTGTGAAGTGAGCTGATGCCCGCAACCTTCCCAACAACTTTTGACCACGATTGTAGATGTTTACCGGTTTTGATAAGAAACACAATGCCACCTCACTCTTCTCCCACATCATTTTATTTGTCTGGGAATACACACCTACTCCTCAAGTAAAGACAAGCAGCTGCAGTTACCCCAACTAAGAATAACACTAGGCTAAGCATGCTCATCGTTGCAAATAGCTAACAGTTGCTAAGACTTGACAGAACACTGTTGTGTTGTGGGTGTGAATCAAATTTAACTCCTCTCGTTGATGTGGCGCCAACGACTGAGTGGACTGACCAGTAAGTTAGTTACCCACAAGTGCATCCTACATGTTAGGGGGCTAAAGTTAGTTTAGTTTCAGTTCAGTACATTTAAATCAATTAATTACAGTATATTTAATTCAAGATGAAACCCTCAACCTGTATTGGTGAAATAAGGGCAAAAACAGTCATTGCAAGTATACATGTAGCCTTATTAGCTTGCAGTTTTTGAGTATGAGTGCTCAGTCCTGCCCTTCTCCTTACACGTGTCTCCAAAACAATCAGCTTTGCAGGCTAATAAGTGTAACGATCATTCAAAAAAGACAAGCCTCACAGGTTCCAAAAACAGTCAATCAAACAAGATTTTTCTAGACAAGATTCTGATTTCTAGACTTCTTGAACCCCCCTCCCCCACCCACAAAGAAAAAGAGTGGGATAGTTTGAAGTGTACAAGCATTGATGTCAAATCCACAAAGGGTAGCTTTTGATCGACAAATGGTAATTGCACAAATTATATGTTTGCCTGTCACTAAAGCAGTGCTCCAAATCAACATTATTTTAAGAAGATTTTATTTAACACATCAGGTACTCACATCTCGTCTAATCTCTCTCACGAGGGTGTAAAAGGCATCTTCCACACCTTGCCTGGTTTTGGCTGATGTCTCCATGTAAGGGATTCCATAACTTGCTGCAAGTTCATTAGCATCCATAGTTTGAACTGTCCTCTGTGGAAGGTCACACTTGTTTCCAACCACTGAAATCACAAGCATTTAAGACTTCATAAAACCATTACAAAACATTATTGTCTGGCATCTCACCCCTCACAAGCCCTCCTACAGGTTTTACGTTTTCTACATGTGTAAAGATGCATATAATTTCAATGATCTGACTTCAATAATAATAAGTTTAAAAGGTGCATGGTCATACAGTACAGGTCAGAGATACGCCTTCGCATTTAGGCGTTTGAAAAGCATTTAATTTTTATAAAAAAGGCACAAATGCGATTGTGTTTGGAAACATGTTTCCAAAACGTACTTGAATCGGAGCTACAAAAGCACTAGCTCATACATACTAAATTTTAGTATGTATGAGCTAGTGCTTTTGTAAGTTAAGTAATAGCTTTAAAAATGCCCAGTAAAGACGGTAAACATTTGAGAACTGTAAAGGAAGGTTCAGTCATTTTCTAATACACCTATGAAATAGCATCACATCATCATTCAATGATGTTCAATAATTTATTCTTCGCTGTTGCATTATTTTGCCACTCCATATGATATTAGACCACGTCTGTGTATGTACTGTATATACAATAATTAACAGACACACCACTACCCAGCCGATGAATGCTTAATAAATTGAGTTCCCCAAACGAGAACGATGTTTTGAGTTGATGGCACTGCATGAAAACTCGGTGATTTTAAGTACTGGAAACAAAGTGGAAAGCAATACATCCTTTTTTCTCTCCATGTAGTACTCTTATGTAACTGTTCCTGTTTACCACAACTCCTGGTCATCGATCATAGGTTCTAAAATGTCATATGTAAGCCTGACACTGTCTTGGAGATGGAGAGAACAAGTTTATTTACTATTAACTTTGCTTGAAAGCAAGATTATTATTAATAATTTTAACAAAATTGTAACATAAAAATAATGCAAAATCAGCTAGTGGATCCTGCAATACTTACAGACCATAGGAACCTCATCAGCATCTTTCACTCGTTTTATCTGCAAGAGAGAAGAAAAGGTTTTCATTTGAATAATGCACATGCCAAAGTGCTATGCGGTGCGAGGATGTATCTACAGCAAATAAAGAGCACCTTTTGTACATACACTGCACATTGTAAGCTGTAGCTTTAGGTTTAAGTAATTTCTGCCTTAAAGTGCCCCTGTGACCAAAACATCAATTCATATTTTTCTTTGGATTTCAAAACTATGTTAACAAAACATTAAGTGACCCACGTTTTAAGCCTTGATTTCAAAAAGACACCTCTTTATTTTAACTGTAATTTTCCTATTTAATGGTCCTCCTTTACTAACATTATGTTCTTGAGAGAGCTGGATCGAGGAGAAAATGACGTCAAAGACTCACTAGTTTAAGAATGCAATACGTGTGTACGCCACAGAATTAATATGCAGCACGGGGGTTTTGGGCTTTCAGACTTTTTAACTCACACTTTGCATATATAATAAGCTGCGTTCACACGCTGAAATTTTAAGCTAGTGAGCCTCTGACGTCACTTTTCCCTGGATCCAACCGTCTGAGGTCCAATCGGTCAGTTTTGAACGTGAGTAATGGCGGACCGTGAAATTCAAAACTTACACTCAAAGTAAACGGCCTTTGGATAAAAATCAAAGCTCAAAATTTTGCCAGTCAGGTG
>NC_090892.1:16878625-16883625 GCF_036669925.1 Montipora capricornis | reverse complement strand
AAAGCCGAAGATTCTTGCAACAAGCATGATCATTTGGTCCTTGCTAGCATCAACATTTATACTCAATTGATTAATAGCATTCATTTCTAAATCACTAGACATGTTTTTCTCCCACAAAAAAATTAATTCGTAAATCTTCATTGTTGTGACAAGAAATCAATGAGTGTGAACAAACCTCTGCACCCAACATTACGTCACAAACTTGACCCAGTCCCTCAGAAAATTTTTAGGGAAATTAGCTCAACTTTCAGCACTCATAAAATAGCCAATTTTCGTCCTAGACTTAGTATTCAAACTTTAGAATTGTGCATTTAAAACAATTATTATTTTAGAAAAGTGAAAAACAAATTTCGCTGTTGTTTCAATCACTTCCTTTGTTATTCCAGTCTATTATATGGCTAGTGTTTTCTGGCCGACATAACACGCACTGTGATTGGCTAAGAGCAGCTACATAAGCGCTAGGACATTATTCTCCCATAATGCCCCGCACACGCTGATTATGGCTATGCAAATTAATTTTTTCTTCCCTAGAGCCATTCTGCTAGCCATATAATAAACAACTTATAACCTTGACCAATCAGTCGTTACAGCAAAATCTCAAACCTCGGCCGAGCTGTATTAAAAATAATTATGTTTTAAAAATTACAAGAATTACAAGATATAAATGTTAAAACAACTAATAAACTAGGAATAACTTAACACTAAAAATTATTTAATGTCAAGGAAATTTAATCAACAGTAATAAGTAGTAACAATCATAATTTACTATAATAATAATACAAAAGAAGCCATGTAAAAATGTCCCCTGGCAATGTAAAATGTGTCCTAGGATATATCGCACGTTTAAAGCTTGCAAGATACCTTAACCCATTGACTCCTAGGGGTTCCCACTGACGAGTAAAATCATCTAGCGTTAGACAGAGTAAAATACTAAGTCTGGCCGGTTTAGGCTATATTGGACGTCAAAGGGTTAACTCACGTATTTGATTTGACAGTTGGTTCCAAGCAATTGCTGCACACGACAAGAGTGCAATGCATGTACCACTTGCCTTTTGTTCAGCCACCTCTCACGAATGTGGGAAGTTCATTTGAACGCCTTCTGGGTATTTTCCAAGATGGCAGAGTTATTTTCTGGCTACCTTGTTCCCAGGGCCTTTCCCTCACTACTTGGGGAGGAAAAAGCTTGAGAACAAGGTTGAATTCCAAGCTCTCCTCATTATCCAAGATGGTGGCCATGTTAAATTCCCCACCCTGGGAATATGTTGTACGATCAAATTCTCCACCCTGGGCACAGACCTCACAGTCAAAGCCCCCGTGGGTAGCCCCCTCAACACTAGTACTGATAGGTGCATTAACAATAAACTTGACGAAATCTGATCTTGTGTATTTGCAGCGGCATTAATAAGTAAATCAACTCTGAAAATACCTCTTAAAAGCTTCTTTTAATCAATTTCCCTATTCCCTAACAACAGTTGCCTTCATTGCTAAAGCCCAGTTAAAATTAAAACTATATAATTTGAACGAAAAAAGGGGCCCGAAAATAGCACAGAATGATGCAAAACGTTTGCTTGGTAACCACACAGTCATTTAATGAGGGAAGTCTGGACATGGAAACGTTCGCTTTCGCAAAAGCTGCGCATGGATATTATGTTTATCAAGATGTATGGGAGCCATGGATCGGAGAAAAACTTGTTGCTAAACGAGAGTTTAACAACCTCACGGACAAACATGCTGTGAAAGTAGTGAAGGGTAATGAAATGGTCAGCCATTTGCTTCGCAAATTCTCCCGAATAGCGTGTTATTTTCTTGGGCGTACATGTAGTGGAGAAATCAGTGGAGAGGTGATTGGCCCTAGACAACATTGTAAGCAGCTGTGCGGAGGAATGGAGATTCCCTGCCAGTTAGAGTTTAACTGCTCAAACTGCTATAAACATAACAACTTTCTTTAATTTTCCAGACATGTTTCGACGGTACATCTGTCATCTTCAGTGTTACGTGAAATCGCCATTGAATTTAAAGCGTGCGCAATCTTATGAAGTTCGTTACATTGCGTTGTCAATATTGCGTACTAAAACAAAACAAAACAAAACAAAACAAAACAAAAATTTGAAATGAGTGACGCTTAGTTCTAAATACAGGGAGAGAGTCAGGTTAATGTTTCACTTGCTGGTTGAGATCGGGCCGCTTCTCCCGTTTTATGAACATGGATTCTTAAGCTTCACTTGGTACCTAGTGGCTGCAGAGTCCAGGATCTCAATTCAATGGCGATTTCAAAATATGTAACACTGAAGATGACGGATGTACCGTCGAAACACGTCTGGAAAATTAAAGAAAGTTGTTTTGTTTATACGACTATCTATATTGTTGCTGCTATCTAGACTTTTTGGATCAAACAAAGTGCAAATGAAACGCTTGAAAGAACAACTGCCAAGCAAGATTCGGGTTTAGAACTTGATGATGCAAACTAACGGGACCAACAACAGGTTTCAATATGTTTAATCTTCAGTTACTGAAGGTTTTCAGTTGAATTTGTGACTCCTACAAGCCAGTTTACTCCCTCTGAAGGCAACGGTGTCGTGTATAAGCCTCACCCGCGATTTCTCACCCAATAACTTAAGCAAAAAGGTGTGACTTACACACAAGTCTTTACGGTACTTTTTTCCCAAAATTGAAGCATTAACTTATTGTCTGCTGGGAGTGAGACTTAACAGATTTTACTCTGTTTAAGGGCCCACAGAGGGATTTTTCCGGTAAGTGACGTCGATCATCATATCGAGAGCTGACAAGAAAACCCACTCACAAGCAAAAAGTCACCACACGAACTGTTGCTTCCATCGAAGGTTTTTCCTCACCCTTCCTAGCGCTCATTCTCAGATCAACTGTGTATGCGTAAACAAACTGACTTCTGGTTTGAGAAAAAGCTAAATTTCCGGCAGTCTTTAAACTGAATTGTTTTTTTTTTTACATGGTACGTTTCACCCCCAAATACAGAATATAGCTAAGCATTGATTTTTTCAAATCATCTTTTTTGAAAAAGTTATGGGTATTTCTGTATCGTTTACGTCTTTAAAAAGAACATTTTTGAAAATAAAAAGAAAATCATGCTTGGCTGGATGCAAAAACGAATACAAATTATCAAACTATCGATTTAATACCCAAATTGTGTAGCACAGAGACAAATTTAGAGTTTTCTTTTATTGGTCACATGACCATGGGCGTGGCACGATGACATGATATTTAGGGTCATCGGCTTACAAAAGTTGGAAACTGACCAAAATAATGCCAAATTCTCTCAAATTACTTAACCATTACATCCTTAGCAACGCACCCCAAAAAATACGTCAGTGGACCCTTAACGCCAAGTGATTTTAATCGTCAACTGGGGGCATCCTAGGGTGACTGAGGGGTCAATGGGTTACTGTGCCTTTCAATAACATGCAGACTCTTAAATTCAAAGGTCAACTGACAAATGCTTTTTTCGCTACTGTCAATCAAATGTTCGGCGGCTCCTCCCAGCTTCCGACTATGTTGACTGAACTGAGCTCAACGATGTGATTTGATTACTGTGCATTCGACAGTAGTCGGAAGCTCGGAGGAGCCACCGAACATTTGATTGACGGTAGCGAAAAATGCATTTGTAAGTCGACCTTTGAATTCAAGAGTCTGCATGTTATTGAAAGGTGCAGGAAAGACTGATTCTTTCAAATTAAAGTTCATTTTGGCAAAAACAACAGTCACTTATTCTGCTCAAACCAGACAACAACTTCAAATCTTTTGAAACCCCTATGCATATAATTATGTACATTTCAATCATAACCAACACAGAATGATGTGAATAAAATAATGCAACCATGACTAGCATTTTTTACAGAACAAGAGGTCTGAGGCAGAGAATGCAAAGCACAAAAGCGACCATCACTTTATACATGTAATTCGTATTCCCAATTGTGTTTGCGCTATTAGTCTATCGAGGAATCAGTCAAGCGATGAGCTCATTAAATTCTCGATTCCTTCCACTTGATTCTCGATTGTCTTTCCTCGATCCTCTATTCCCTCAAAGATCGAGTCGAAAACCGAGACTCCAAAGAGACTGTCAACTTACTTTTGCACGGTACTGTAAAATCAACAACGGCTACCGTATTTACTCAAATAAGCAGCCCACCCCAACAAGTGCCACCCTTGAATAAGTGCCGCATTTGGGACAAAAAAGCGAATAAGCGCTGGCCACAGCCCCAATGCAGTGCTTGTTTGAGGAATTTCATCAACATAAAAACACGCTAAAAGGTACATGAAACTATAACACAGCATGGGGAATTTCATTGGAGCATAATTTTGAGGTGTGAATGGGTTAGAAAAATACTGTCAAATGGTGACTATCAAAGGACGTTTCTGTTAATCTCTGTACAGAAATATTCTGTGTGGCATCCAATTTTTAATAAGCACTGCACTTGAGGTGCAAACAATTAAATAAGTGGCTGCGGCACTTATTCAAGCAAACATGGTATGTTGCTTTGCAATGAGTGCCATCTTTTTCTTAATAAATATCATCTCCATACCTGCCATTTTATACGATAATTTTGAGAAATTACTTTGCGAAATGTACTGGTAATTAAGATATAGATATAAATAAATGTATATTCCACAGATGGGATTCCTTACCAATTGTTGGATCATATTCATCAACAAAGCTGAAATGAAAAATTAAATTAAGGTGTCAGTCATCAACAACATAATTATTGAACCCTCTTTTCTTTTTCCCTTTGACTTAAAAAAGTAATATTGGCATTAATTTTTAAGACTATTATAAGTTTTCGAGAAAATTCTGTAAATGACAAAACTAAAGCAATAATTAATGATAGATATTATCAAGAAAGAAAAGAGTGAGAAAATAACAAATACTCTTGCAAGTCAGTTCATTCATGAAAATACATTCACCCAGCCAATTGGCACAACACATTTTAAAACCTTTTGTCTGAAAACTCAATTGCTAAGGTCTGCGT
>NC_090892.1:16863625-16873625 GCF_036669925.1 Montipora capricornis | reverse complement strand
ATTATCGAATATTAGGTCCCAACAGAAGCGCTCATGGCCTTAAAGCGTATAACTCTGGTTCAGAGCTGGGTTTTTTTCCTTATTTGGATGTAACATATCTCGTGCATTTTCCCGCGCGTGCAGTTTCGATCTTATTTTTGTCCATACTTGGGCATAAAATTGGTGTCTTAAAATCGCCAGCTTTTTTCCAAGGAAAAGAGCTGCAAGTTACACGCTTCAAGATCATTTACTTCTGGTCCCAAGATATGATGTATAGTTGCAGGGATTTCGGTGTTATAATTGTTTTCAGTTTTATGACTGGATTTCAAAGAATGTCAGCGTAGAAGTAAAGCCAAGTAAAGCCGTAGCTTTTGTCAGGAAATAAATTAAAGTTTTTGAACCCGGCAATAATTGGCTTCCTAGGAACGTATCGCTAGCACCTGGAATCTGGCCATTTTCTATCCCAAACAGAAATGCCGTGTGAAGCGTCCTCACAATGCTGTCTACGGTGTCAAATGTGTCAAACACAAAGGCAAGCAACACTGACCTGGGTAGGTGGACCTATAGAAAGGTTGCTAAAACGCGCAAGAAAAGGCACTTTCCTTTAGTTTTCACCACCGCGTAGCCCACCACATACCAATGGACCATTTTCGAATTCTAATGGCTGGAATGGATCTAACATGAAACGGAGGCTAGGCTAATGCGGGCAAATTAATTTGCGTGTGAAAAGATTTGCCCACATTAGCCTCCATTTCATGCTAGGTACAGTCCAGCCGTGAGAATTCGAAATGGTCTATTCTTGGCTTGAACTCACGTTGGTGTACATGTTGGTGTACAAAACAAAGGCATAATGTCGCTCACGTTTTGCATAATAATAAAGCCAAATTCCCAAAAGACTTTTTCCCCATTGTTCAGTACATCCACAACGTCAGGTGCAAGCCAAGGATAATGAAAGCACGGAGTTAAAGCAAGGACAAGGGCAACGTCACCGAAAAAGTCACCCCAAATATAACTTAGCGATATCGCAAGTATTCACCATATACAATACGGGTGGGAACTATCCTGTCACTGGATTATCAACCGTTTCAATCCGCAACCGGTGAAGGTTGAAACGATTGAGTTTTCCCAATAGAACACTTTTCCAACCGTTTTCGGTTGAACGCGGTAACTCCTGGAAATAGTCCTCACAGACTTCCACGTGTTGACAAGTTGAAGGAGAACAACGTTAATAATAATATTAGGGAGCTTAAGCACGCGCGTTTTTGAGACGCGGACGGCAACCGGAAGTGAGTTGGTTTCCCTTTAAACTTGTCTTCACACAACCACATTCACATTGCTAAGTATCTTTTCTCTATTGGAGATGAATAGTATAAAAGACTAGGAGACACTGTCCACTGCCACTGTCCTGGCACTCGAAATGTTCTCTTCCGGTTGCCGTGCTCGTCTCAAAAACGTGCGTGCTTAAGGTCCCTATTGCTGGAGCCCGCAGCCGATTTTAATGAGCGTTCGTAAACGACAGCGGTCGCTACCCACGCTTTTTCAACCGTTTCAACCTAGTTTGTTTCCGGTTGAAAACGTTGAGCGACCAAAGAAACCGAAAATATTTTTTTTACGGTTGTGCTATAGGTCACTTTGGAAAATACCATAAATATCTTTGTCTGTCCCCCCCAAATTTTGCATAACCATTGTTTCCAGTTTCTCTAGGGACTTTAATACAATGGTCCCAAAAGAAAACAAAAACAATGCTTATGCAAAATTTGGGGGGACAAAAAGAGTATTATGGTATTTTTCGAAGTGGCCTATTGTAAAGAGTAGAGTGTCATTTAACTGAGTTTAAAAGATGGAGGCAGGTGACTTTTAAAGTAAAATGATTCTGGAAAAAAATGTTTCCTACTGGTTTAAGTTATATTTTATTCATCTCACTATTGTCCCCTGCGAATAGATCCTTCCACGGTTTTTGACCGGCATCTTGGCTGGAGGGGCAAACAGGGCTAAATTTACAGTAAATATATGGGATTGTGACCAACTTTGAACCGCTGTAGCGCCGCTAAAAAGAGACAGATTTCCAACTTTTGCCACTACTTTAAATAGTTTTATTGATATCATTCATTCAACAGAAAATAAGGCCGTTAAGGAAGGTATGACGTCCGTAAATTCCAATAATAGAGTTCTCATGTTGCTTCTTATTTCGCTTTACTTTGCCGTGATCATTTTAGAAGGATTTGCATGGAACCTTGACCCGGGGGGGGGGGGGGGGAACTCCCATATGAAACAGACGGGGATGCTCGTCGTCTCGCTTAGGGGTGTAAATTTTGGATTTTGGTCTCGCTTAGGGTGTTCCGGGCAAAGCGCCAATATTTTATGCCACCAAGGTCTCGTTTAGGGTTCCGAGAAGTAACACAGAATTACGCGAAGAGAAACAGAAGTCAAATTTCCTTTTAAATTTTCTTTTTAGATAAAGGCATTCGATGATTATGCCTTTTTATCATTAAAACTCATTGCGTGTCGTATTTTTGTGTTTTTAAACGGTCTCTTTTAGGGGTCAAAATTTGCTTAAGCCACGCCTAGATTGGTCTCCTTTAGGGGTTAAATTCAAAATTTCCGACGAGCATCCCCGTCTGTTTCATATGGGAGTCCCCCCCCCCCCTCCCCCGGGTACCTTGATCGTTGTAGCCTGAATCTCTTCTTTACATTTCATGAAAATAATCTCAGTATAAATGTCTTTTATATGACACTATCGCTGTGGAAATCCGTCTCTTTTCAGCGGCGTTACAGCGGTTCAAAGTCAGCCATAATCCCATACATTTACTGTAAATTTTGCCGTGTTTGTCCCCAACCAAGATGTCGCCAAAAACCGTGGAAGGGTCTATCACTAAAACAAGGAGCTTCTGCCAAAGGTAATCAATAATATCCGGCAAAGGAACATTTTACACAAAGATCTCTGAGATACTAGAGGCAACAAGGTTAAAAAACATGACGGTACGATGAAAATGATCTGCCTTACGAATTCATTTCTTTACAGTAACTCTCTTCTACACCGTTCTGTAGCGTTGGGCGGGGGAAAAGAAAAAAAAAGACCTGTGCAGTTTTTGAAAAAAAAACAGAAGTGCTCTTAAAAATAAAGATAATTTTGAGTTTGAAGTTGAATCGGTAACGAGAAATCAGAAAAAAGGTCCAAATTAAATTAAATGAGACAAGTTGCATATGTTATTATGAGTTATATCGTTCTTTGTTTTGTCTGTTTGATGTCTGCCCTGTGTGTATTTGAACAAGGATTGTTATATTTAGATAATACTAGAAATGAAAACTATTTCCTCGATCTCCGAAGAGAAAACGTGCATTCGTAAGCATTGGTAAAGGATGCAACTATTATGTTAAATAGAAAATATTATACGTGACAACGTTAATTTTGTCTTATTAGCAAAAGCAGAATCAGCCAATCCATACAACCAGGGCTGAATTTCGCGGTTATCTGTCTCTGAAAATTTAGGCAAGTGCTGACAACCATTGCACAGTATTCCTTTAAAAATATGAAATTTTGCAAAGAATGTACAGACTCATTACTAGTCCTGTTCCGGGGACTCCCTCTTACCCCGCCCTGAAAATGGGCCTGGAACCCAGGCTGGAAAAGAGATAGTCCTGTATTACTTGTAGGCGCATGCTCGGAATGAGCCAATCATATTGCATTAGATGCCGGGCTGGATATGTGTAAATAAAGGGAGTCTTGAAACACCTATGGAAATTACTGTGTGATTTGCAGTGTCAGGAAAGAGAACATCTAAATTATGCCTCGTCGTGACCAAACGAGAAGAAAAAACCCCGATCGCAGTGATGTTGGAAAATTATTGCCGAATAAATGTAACGACTGAGAGAAGATGGCAATAAATCGATGCAAAGGCTGAACTAGTAAATATAGCATAGGATTTCACTAAACGAGAAAACAGCTTGGAGTCAGAATTTCATACAGAAGGAAAGTGCTTTTAAGTAGCAACAATAAAAGCAAGGTTACACATCCTTTTAAGTAGCATTTTTAATCCTTATTAATTAATATTCACGAACAAATTTTGACCAGAAGAAAAAATCGTGAAAATTAACGTCCGAACAATCGATGTTTGACTATGTCCGAATAATCGATGTTTGACTGTGTTAATAGGAACATTATTGCTTCACCATTGCGTTATCAACACAAACTGGTATGTAAAGAAACAAATAGTCCAGGTTGTGATTCAACTTCGTTTAACTTTTTATCTAACTTTACCAGGAATAATGCTCAGTTTTTCTGTCATGCGCAATCGTCTTTTAGTTCTTCCGTTACAAAAGTCATTGCAGTCTCAACAGGCAGCTCTACATAAAACCTTAGCCATTTGGCCACGGCCCTAAGTCTCAGTCCTTGTAAGGAAAGAAAGATCTAATGCAAAGAGTGCTTTGAAAAAATATTCTAAGGCGGGAAAAATTAATAGTCTGAGTAAATTACTCTCCTCTAATTACTCAAAACAATACTCTGTTTGTCACCGGTGTTTGTGTATTATTCCTGATAAAACTGAGAGTATTTACGACATTTTTTTTACATGACTGTTTTATATTGGGTATCCAAACAATTTGTCCCCGATTTTGAAAAAAAACTGGTAGGCCTAAACTCCTGAAACAATCACAGTTTCAATAATTACTGTCCATCTCAATTATATGTTCACTGGATCAGTGCAATTATCACATAACTAGATCGACAGAAGTAATGAACAATGTATAATGAACAATAAAGAAGAGTTCCAGCGGGAGATTTATTGGTCTTCGTTGAGCGTTTCACATCCACAACCTACAGTATATTTGTAAGTTTCAAGGAGTCTCGGGAGAGCAATTAAATCAAAATTTGATATTTTTTTGCGCCAACATCATGCAGCAGTTCACTTGGGTTTCAGGCACGAAATTCAAAACTTTCGTATCTCATCCATCTGATCTTCCACGATTAGGACTCACGATAAGAAAGACTGATTTGCAATTAACGTTAGACACGGATCGAAGAAAATCGCAAACATATTAAAGGAACAACCATATAGCAAACAGACTTGCCAAATCCTGTTGCAGGTTTAACAAACCATCATTACCGGTAAAGACTGCATAAATAGCTTGCAGTTGTTCCGCCTTAGGCACAAAGGTAAAGTGGAATTTCTTAAACGCGAAATCAATTGCCTCCAGAAACTTGGCGTTTTAATTTCCTTTCACATTGTCCCCATGTATCCAGTGTAAAAGCACTCGGAATAAACTATGGCCAAATAAGGAATCTTTTTCCAAATATGGTTTTTCCCCCAGTAATACTGCACTTTCTCTTTTCCCGCCTGGGTTCCAGGCCAATTTTCAGGGCGGGGTAAGAGGGAGTCCCGGAACAGGACTAACTCATTACATGTGGAACATTTTGCCTCCCGATAATTTCTAAGCTTTTAACGGATATTTCACTGATTATTGAGGCCAAAAGGCTTATCATTTCCAACTTCTCTGTAACTTTTGAAGTCAATATTTTTACATCACATGATGTTTGTTATATAAAAAAATGAAATATAAACAACGAAAACAACGAAAACTCACCCACGTTCATGGTTTTGTATGCTTGTCGCGCGGTATTTCGCGCGTAGCCACCGAGTCGCTGCAGGAAAAACACGGGGAGCCCACACAAAGTGAAAGTGTGTTACCGACAGGCGCACACGGTTACGACAAACACACAAATTTCAGGGAAGTATCTGGCTTAAGTTTTCACCGAAAAGGTAACTAATTGACGGACCAAGAACTTATTGCCGAAACGAAAAAGATTACTAGAAGCCATTTTGTTTTTTCTTTTGGTTTTTCAAATAAATCGCCTCAGTGGATTGAAAGGAATGCAGGTATCTTTCTCAATTGTCAAATTGATTTTGCCATGTTCTTTTAATCCTTGCCGTAACACTTAAGTTTTCCAAGCGTATAAAAAGCTTCTTCGCCGCTGTGACCAGTGTCTCCAAATTTTAACTGTAACACAGGAAGGAAAGACTTTTCGGTAAGAAAACCACTATCCTCGCGCCATGTACTGTCATTGCTGTCGCAGTTACATCCTTCATCTGAGTCTGCGCATGAGTTGGGTGATGTGACCCCACATGCGCATTTGTTGGGATCAGCTGATGTGGCTCCACCCCAGTGCGTCATTTTGGTATTATCACGTGATACCCACCAGCCATACGGTTCTTCAAGGAGACGAGAATGATGACACTCGTATTTGATAAACTGCTCGCAATGTGTGGACACTTCTGTGAGAACAACTATTTGTGAAAGATTCGTGAGGCCTTCTCCAAGGTAACGAACAACACGAATGTAACTTCCACTTTCCTCGTAACCTATCACATGCGTTCTGTCTTCACTGTCGTGGCCGATGAGCGTCACACCAACTCCATCTTTGTCTGTCATGTTACAAAAGACAGTGAATGGCCTGCCGCCTCCCTCGCCGTCAGGATCGATGACATAAGAACCACTTTTGGCATGTGGACTGTGATATTTTATTTCACTGCACGATTTGCCTAAGCAAACAAATGAAAAACGAATAGAGTGAAAGCTAAGTTAATCTTTGGGCCGCGGGGTAATAACGTACATACGTTGGCAAGTGGCGTGGAAAAAGTACAAATCAGGTGAAAGGACGCAGTAAAATATCTAAAAGGTCACTCGAGGGCAAAAAACAACCGTGACAACAATAACAAAATGAAACCGAAGAAATGAATTAAGAAAGCAGAAAAAAGGAATATTTTAAAATCGTGACAAAGATCTTGAAATCAAAGCTAAACGCTGGAAATGTCTGCTTCTGTGCCAGTAGTTACGTATGCTGCAGGTACTTTATCATAAAAGAAAGATGATTTGGAGCGGATTGGCAGAATCGTAAGGCAAGAATGACACTAACAATGTGTAAGCAATTTCACCGACAGGTTGATGTCAATCGACAGGCTGTATCTGCCTTAAAGAATTTGAGGCAGAGGTTTTATACGCGTGGAGAGATGCGTGAACTGGCATGGAATTGGAAGTAAAGAGTTCGCAAAAATATGTTTGCGAAACCCGGGAGCCTTTGATCAGGGCGATGAGATATGAAGAAATGCTTAATGAAGGCAAATAAAACACACACAAAATGAGAAATTGCTATGATGTAATTAATTTTAAGGAGCAGCCTCTGAATGAAAGAATTTCACACGTTGGAATAACTGGAATTGCTTAAAAAAGTGTTTTGGGAGATAGAAATAGAGGGAATGATAATGGCTGCGAAAGACCAATCCTAAGGGTAAGCTACCAGCCCGAGCATGACTGAAAAGCATAGAGAAAGAGGGCGTTACAGGAAAGTATGATTGTTCGAGCCTCGCAGAGGGAAATGGCTAAAAAGGTGCGTCATAACTATGTGGCTCAAATCAGACACAGGAAGCTTTGTCGACGGTTAGTTTTTGAATGCTCTGAAAGGTGGTGCGATCACTAGATTGAAAACGTTTTGGAAATGAAAAAGTTAAATTGATGATGATGATGATGATGATGATGATGATGATGAACTTAAGTTAAGAGTCAAGTGTATTTAACGTTGGGGCACTAGTACTGATTCCACAGGGATAATTATGGACCCGACGACGGCTACGAGAACGCCACAAAACAATAGGTTTAATTGCCAATAGCTCTGCACGCCCTGCAGGTGCTTTTTTACATTTTAATACATTTCTTTGTCGTTCTCATCTTGACAACGACGTGAAATGATCAAATTTAAGGTCAAGCACGTGGAGAACGCGAGCACTTGACGACGAATTTTCTCTTTCCGTTCTCGCCAATTTTTTTCTTGGAATGTGGACTCACACTTTCTATGCCGAGTGACTTGGAGTAATCGCAAAATTATGACAATAACGTGAAATAATATTTTTAGAAGACGTTCTCGTAGCCGTCGTCGTCGTTGCTTAAGGTCCTTATTATAATTAAATTCTTAGGAGGGGGGTGGGGTGCTCCACTGAGGAATGGCGTAGTCGCAAGTCTTCTCGAGGAGGGGGGAAAGGCTGCGCACCCTCTGCACCCCTCCCTCCATATCCACCTCTGTTATAGGTTGGGTTTTTAGGAGAGGCAAAACCAGAATACCCGGAGAAAGAACTAACAAACTCAACCCACAAGTGACGTCATCCCTGCTCTCCTTTACTTTCCTTCCAACTGTGAGATTTTCCGATTCGACAAGCTTAAGGTTTCTGAGCACTTGAAACTAGACCTAGTGGTTTGCAGCAAGGAGGAAAGAAAGGGGTCGATAATTGATGTCACACTGACCCATTTGACAATAGAGTGAAGGAAAAAGACTGTAAAAAAGATTGACAAATATCTTGACCTAAAATATTAATTTGCTCGAATATGAAAACGAGGACACGCTGAGATAATACTGAGAGCCGTCAGTGGAGCATTAGAGACCATTACAGGGTACATTAGAAAGTTGGCTGCATGGAAAAGATTGATATGTCTCGGATACGTACTGATCACGAGTTATACCGCGTTAGATACCAGGGATATCGTCAACTCAGTCATGGTTCATTTTATTTCACACTGTTTACAAAGGAAGAGAATTGATAAAAAGTTATGAAAGTTAGGTTCTGCTTAATAATTGAAAAGCCAAGTTAATTACAATTATTGCAATGCAAAATGTATGTGTTGGCCAAATTAGCATACACTTTTGAGTTAGCCACCAGACCAAATGATAGAGGAGATTTCAATATTTATTAGCCGAAATGGTTGGGGGAGGGGGGGGCGGGGGGTTGGGAAGGGGTTGTGGATGCATGTCGTGCTACTATTTTGTTGTGCTAGCAAAAATAATTTTTACTTACCTATACGTTCACAGTAAATTCCGACTAAACCTTGCTTACATGTAGACTAAAATAAGAAAGGTAAAAATAAAATAAGTAACAGTAAAAAGGCAGACAGAAAATAAATTTCTAGTTTCTGAAGAAACTGTGGTGCTGCGTTGGTGGGAGAGTGAAACAGGAAAATTTGGTTTTATCACTGAAACGAGTTGATAAAGGTCGAATTACCACCGTGAACGATTTGGAACGCTGACGTTTCGAGCGCTAGCCCTTCGTCAGAGCGAATAAAAGAACGCTAACAAAGTCTCCCCGGCTGTAAGTTCGAAGAATTTTGAATGCTTGAAGGTTAAAGAAAGTAGTTGGTAGCGGATACACTGAGAGTGAATATACTGAGCGAAAGTACTCATATCAAGTTATACTTGCCTACAGTTCGTGCAATTTTCAGAACTTTTAAATGAAAAACATCACTCGTCCCCCCAAATCACCCGCGTTCATGCGATTTCCTATACTTATTAGTATTTCGCTTTTATTAAATTCATTTTGTTTAGGCAAAGGGAATCGTAAGGACCACAACCAGAGCCTAGAGCAACATATACTTGATGACCTCAAATGAGTACGTTAACGCCAAAAGAGGAACAAAATATTCATACGTACCCATGGGCTGAAATGATAGAATGCAGCATTGACTTCCAAAGCATCTTTGGGGGCCCTGTACTTGTGGATATCCAGTAGCTCACATAGATAAAGATCGTTTAAATCTGAATTCACTGCCAGGTTAAATGATTTGCACAAAGGCTCACTAACGCAATTGAAGGTGCAGCCAAAAATGTCATCAACCAAAATGGAATCCATCTTCGACACCACTAATCGGCGATTTGGATCGGATTTGAAGTTTCCATTGACGATATGATGTCGCCTTTGGTCTCGATAAAGAGCCGCTTGCTGAAAAGTTGCTTTAGTTTCAGAAGAGAACCACCCAATGAACAAGAATACCGCGAAGAAAACAACCATTTTGCTCCTTGCAAAAATCAGAGTCTTATGCTCTTTGCAAAGAGTACAGTGTTCTAAGTTAGTTGAATGTATTGAGGGAGGTGACTCAGTTAAATTTATTCTGGAAAAAAATTCTTTTGCTGGGTGGTTTAACTAATGTTTTATTCATCTCATGATTGCCCCCAGATAATCACTTAAAGTAATCAAGAATAACTGCA
>NC_090892.1:16856125-16858625 GCF_036669925.1 Montipora capricornis | reverse complement strand
AAAAGCCTACAGGCAAGTCTTCTCTTATACATGTAATGTATAGATGACAATTTTGCCATGCTGAGAACTTCATGTTTTGGGGTAGATATGCTCATATTGTCTGGCAGCACGGATATGCGAGTCCTCGAGGCCAGCCAACAAGTTGGAAGATCCCCACAAAGATATACAATAAGTCACACTTGGCAAGATACCTTTGAAATAAATAGATTCCAAAGTGGATCGGTTGAAGTTTTTTATCTGTTTAAGTTTGAAGTAACCATTTTGATGTGAGGAGACCAGTCAAGGTTATGTTGGTTCAGAAAATAATCAAGTTGAAAACAAACAATGCTTTCCAATAACTTGCTTGGTATATTTAGAAGTGAAATTGGGCGACAATTTCCACAGTCCAGAGTACTACCCTTTTTATGGATACAGTGAACCTCTGCTGTCGCCCATTGCGATGGAAACATACAATCATCAAAGCTCTTCTTTGCAATGTTAAGAAAGTTATCAATGAAGACATCACCCAGCATTTGCAGTTCTTTGCCAGTGATTTTATCAGTGCCACAAGCTTTTCCCAATTTGATGTACTGCTTGAAACAACAGGATATGAGCTCTCTATTGACGGTAAATAACTGTAAAGTAGGGGTAATTCTGTAAATGTGATTGACTGGTTGAGAGGAAAGATCCAGAGCTAATAAACTGTTAGTATTAGTCAGAGTTAAATATATATTGGTAAAATAGGAGTTGAATTCATTTTCTTTTGAAAGATTGTCGGTTAAAAGTGAACCAGATTGGGATTGGGACTTCACTGGGCCAATGGTAGAGCACTTCCTCTTCCTCTTACCTTGGAAGGATCTGACTAGGCTCCAAAACTCTCTACTGGATTTAGCATTGGTGAGTTTGCTATTCCAGTAAGAAGTGTCAACTGATCTTAACGATTTAGTACAATAATTTCTTTGTTTCTTGTAAGCCAACCACTCCGGAGATCCTCTTGGTGTTTTTTGGGCTTTAAGGAGAAGATTGCATCTCTTATTTAGCTCTTTTCTGAGGGACGAGGACATCCAGGGCAAACTATTAGATCTAACTTAAGCAGTTCTAAGAGGAATATGTTGGTCGATGGTGTACTTGTATATAGTTTCCCATGCCCAGACAGAATCATCAATATCATCAAAGATATCACACATAAACCATGGAGCAGAAGCAAATTCAAGTTGAAGAGCTTTGATGTCAACTCTTTTAAAATCCCGGACTAGCTTTAATTTAAGTTTCGCAGAAATCTTTCTCAAATTAATTTACAGTAGCATAAACCAGGTGGTGATCGGATATTCCCGAATTGCAGGCACCATGACCAGAAATCTTGGAGGGAACAGAGGTAATAATCCAGTCAATCAGAGAAGATGAATCGCCGGTGATTCTGGTGGGAACGTCGAAAACGTTCTTTAAATTAAATTTACAAAGTACGTTCGTAAATTTCCTTTTCAAAGAAGGGTCACACGAGGATGATAAATTAGCATTGAAGTTGCCCAAATTCAGTTTCCGTTACCAAGGAAAACTCATCGAAGAAAGAAGGGCAGTCAGGGGGTCTGTAGATTGAACCAATCAACAGTCGCTGGAAATGGAGAGATAAATCAATCCAAGTAGCTTCTAAAGACGAATTAGAGGACACTTCACCGAATCATGTGCATTTAGGTCTTAAGAAAAATAAATTAAAGATCCTCCACATTTCCGACCATCCGTCCTGTTACGTCTAGCAATTTTCAGGGATATAAATTTTCAGGGATATTTTCAGGGATATAAATATCCGCATCCTTAGTTCTGCATCGGAGATGAGTTTCAGTGATAGCCAAAATGTCGAATTTTTAGGCGAGTAATAGTACCTTCTCATCATGAATCTTGCCCAGAAGACCATTAACGTTCAAATGACCTATTTTAAGGCCTTTGAAAGACGACAGTTCTCCATGTAGAATTGGGTAAAGTCGATCTGAAATACCTTTCGACTTCGCGGACTGAGACCTGGTAAGCGGGCCAGGATTTAACGAGATGTCACCAGAAATGAATAAACGAATCTGTTGGAAGCAGCTGGTTGAATTCGCATAATATTGCAGCCTTGACGAGAAGAAGCCTTTTGCACGTGGAGAAGAAACAAAATGGTGGCCACAAGACCAAGGGCAATCGAACATATAATTTGACGAGTCCTTTTCAGGAAATACACGTCCAAGCGCCATGAATTGACCCAAGCGAGCGATTGGCCATTTTTTAAACTGACTTCTAGAAAGAGATCGATTGAATGTGAAGGTACCTCCGAATCCCACTGTGGCTCGACGCGGCTACACGGCCATATGCATGGTACGTCAACAAAATATCTTAAGAGTCGATGCTTTTTGTGTTCAGGTACGGTTTGGAAAATATTATTTCTTTTGTTTTTATGATTTAGTATTTTTTTATCAAAGAATTTCTTACGTTAACATACAAAATAAAAGACACAAAAAAGACACACATCATGCTTACATAGTACAAA
>NC_090892.1:16813625-16851125 GCF_036669925.1 Montipora capricornis | reverse complement strand
CTTGAGCCTCGCAGAGGGAAATGTCTAAAAAGGTGCGTCACAACTATGTGGCTCAAATCAGACGCAGAAAGCTTTGTCGACGGTTTGTTTTTAAAGTAATTCCTTAGTATTGCATTGCGCATCCCTACTGCGCACTTTTTTCACGTCATTAGCTCGCGCACATGAGCACGTGCGCATACAAAACGCAAGAGATCTCGCTCAAACTAAACGCGATAACAAAATAAATGCTCCTTTTCTCTCAAACGAGCACGGTGACCCCCGATTTTTTTTTCAGGTATTTGCTAAGAACAGTCTAATAAAGAACATATTTAAAGAAGAAAAAAAGGTTTGATAGTAGAACATGAAATTTTTTTGGAAAACAGTTCCGCACTGGGTGTATTTTACCCAAAGCGAGGACTTCAAGCTAACCACGGAGCTGTCCCAAAAAGTGCACTATTCCCACAACCAGGGAATCAAAGACGGCGCAAATGAAGCAATACTGCTTATGTAAATAAAAGAAGCTTTATTTTCAAAATAAAATTTTGTGTCTTTGATGTAACCAAGACTTAATTCTGTATGAATGTGATTCGAATTTTTAACGCGAAAACAGTAAAAATACCCCATTTTAAGAGCCTGCTGACACGTAAACAAGCACGGTGACCCCATTTTTTAATGCATTTTTTAAATGCTCATATCATGAATGTAAATTATGTCAAGTTTCCAAAAACGTTTGATAGTAAAACAATTTCAAGGGAATTACCTTAAATGCTCTGAAAGGTGAGCACCTGACGACGAATTTTGAATTTTTTCTCTCAATAGTCACACCGTTCTCGCCAATTTTATTCTTGGAATGTGGACTCACACTTTCAATGCCGGGTGATTTGGAGTAATCGTGAAATTATGACAATAACGTGAAATAATATTTTCAGAAGACGTTCTCGTAGCCGTTGTCGTCATTGCTTAAGGTCCTTAATATAATTAAATTATACAGTACTTTTCTTAGCGGGGGGGGGGGGGGGGGGGTTGCTCCACTGAGGAATGGCGTAGTCGCAAGTCTTCTCGAGGAGAGGGGAAAGGCTGCTTACCTCCTGCACCCCTCCCTCCCAGATCCGCCCCTGTTATGGGTTGGTTTCTAGGAGAGGCAAAACCAGAATACCCGGAGAAAGAACTAACAAACTCAACCCACAAGTGACGTCATCCCTGCTCGCCTTTACTTTCCTTCCAACTGTGAGCTTTTCCGATACGACAAGCTTAAGGTTTCTGAGCACTTGAAACTAGACCTAGTGGTTTGCAGCAAGGAGGAAAGAAAGGGGTCGATAATTGATGTCACACTGACCCATTTGACAATAGAGTGAAGGAAAAAGACTGTAAAAAACATTGACAAATATCTTGACCTGAAATATTAAGTTGCTCGAATATGGAAACGATGACACGCTGAGATAATACCGAGAGCCATTGGAGCATTAGAGACCATTACAGGGTACATTAGAAAGTTGGCTGCATTGAAAAGATTGATATGTCTCGGATACGTACTGATCACGAGTTATGCCGCGTTAGATACCGGGGATATCATCAACTCGGTCATGGTTCATTTTATTTCACACTGTTTACAAAGGAAGAGAATTGATAAAAAGTTATGAAAGTTAGGTTCTACTTAATAATTGAAAAGCCAAGTTAATTACAATTATTGCAATGCAGAATGTATGCGGTGGCCAAATTAGCATACGCTTTTTGAGTTAGCCACCAGACCAAATGATAGAGGATATTTCAATATTTATTAGTCGAGAATAGCGTTTTGTTCTTCGATTGGCAGGACGTAAGGGGTCCATGGAAAGGTCTGAAATGGTTGGGGGGTTGTGATTGCATGTCGTGGTACTATTTTGGTGTGCTGGCAAAAATAATATTTACTTACCTATACGTTCACAGTGAATTCCGACTAAGCCATGCTTACATGTAGACTAAAATAAGAAAGGTAAAAATAAAATAACTAACAGTAAAAAGACAAAAAGAAAAAAAATTTCTACTTTCTAAAGCAACTGTGGTACTGCGTCGATGGGAGAGTGAAACAGGAAAATTTGGTTTTATCAAACGTGTTGATAAAGGTGGAATTATCACCGTGAACGATTTGGAAAGGTGACGTTTCGAGCGCTAGCCCTTCGTCAGAGCGAATAAAAGAACGCTAACAAAGTCTCCCCGGCTGTAAGTTCGAAGAATTTTGAATGCTTGAAGGTTAAAGAAAGTAGTTGGTAGCGGATACACTGAGAGTGAATATACTGAGCGAAAGTACTCATATCAAGTTATACTCGCCTACAGCTTGTGCAATTTTGAGAACTTTCAAATGCAAAACATCACTCGTCCCCACAAATCACCCGCGTTCATGCAATTTCCTATACTTATTAGCATTTCGCTTTTATTTAGGGACCACAACCAGAGCCTAGAGCAACATGTACTTGATGACCTCAAATGAGTACGTTAACGACAAAAGAGGAACAAAATATTCATACGTACCCATGGGCTGAAATGATAGAATGCAGCATTGACTTCCAAAGCATCTTTGGAGGCCCTGTACTTGTGAATGTCCAGTAGCTCACATAGATAAAGATCGTTTAAATCTGAATTCACTGCCAGGTTAAATGATTTGCACAAAGGCTCACTAACGCAATTGAAAGTGCAGCCAAAAATGTCACCAACCAAAATGGAATCTATCTTCGACACCACTAATCGGCGATTTGGATCGGATTTGAAGTTTCCATTGACGATATGATGTCGCCTTTGGTCTCGATAAAGAGCCGCTTGCTGAAAAGTTGCTTTAGTTTGAGAAGAGAACCACCCAATGAACAAGAATACCGGGAACAAAACAACCATTTTGCTCCTTGCAAAAATCAGAGTCTTATGCTCTTTGCAAAGAGCACAGTGTTCTAAGTTAGTTGAATGTATTGAGGGAGGTGACTCAGTTTAAAGGTAAAATTATTCTGGAAAAAAATTCTTTTGCTCGGTGGTTTAACTAATGTTTTATTCATCTTATGATTGCCCCCTGATAATCACTTAAAGTAATCAACAATAACTGCAAGGCAGAAGCACGTGACCTTCAAGCGTGTAACTTGCAACTGGAACAAAGCTGGGGATTTTATCACATCAATGTTATTCCCAAATATGGGCAAAAATAAGATCGAAGCAGCTCGCGCGGGAAAATGCACGAGCCGTAGGTTATATCCAAATTAGGAAAAAAGTCCAGATCTGAGTTAAACGCTTCAAAGTCACGAGCCTGTGCTTTAAGGGGAATGACTGTAAATATTTTACACAAACATCTCTGAGATCGTTGAAAAAACATGACCCCTGACATAACAAGAGAATAATGCAGAGCTTGCTTCCACGCCATTCTGTGGCGGGGGGTGGGTAAAAAATTGGGCAAAAAAACCTGTCAAGTTTTTGAAAATCCTCAAGGACGTGTTCTTAAAAGAATGAATGTTATTTTGAATTTAAAGGTGAATCTGTATCAAGAAATCGGACAAAAAGTTGAAATTATTATGGATGAAAAATTTGTTAAATTAATCAAAATCTGTCAGCACGACACACTGAAAGGTGATTGTTGCATATTTTAGAGTCATATCATTATGTTTGGTGTTAGGTCGGCACTGAAATGGCAAAATTTTACAGAAGGATGTGCTATTATATTTTAATCTAAGTTAAAAGAATGACAGAAATGAAAACCACTTCGAAAAGAAAAGTGTATGCGTATGCAGAGGAAAAGAGAACGACTTTAATATTAAATTATTTGTAGTTTCAATTGACGTTACTTCGTCGCTGTCATGTTGGTGGAAAGAAACAATAGATCTTTTATTAACCGGGCTTTTTTTTTTCGTCCAACAGCATTTTTGCTGTACCATTATGACTGTTGTGAACTATCTTTTGGTGCTTGCAAGATTGCCTTATTAACACTGAGAAGAGCATATTGATATAATCGATCCGCTAACTGTAACGTATCGGCTCATTATCCCTTACGCGTCCCGATAATCTCTCAGTTTTTGATGGCTGATGTCAGTGATCTTTGGGTTGAATTTTTTAGGACTGCTTCATATTTATGTAAAAGAAAAGAAATGTAAGCTATCAACGTCAACGGAAAGCCGCTCATTTCATGATTTTGCATAGACCTGATTCAAAAATTGCAGCCGCGTGGAGCAGCCTGGGGTCAATTTAATAAAACTTTTACACGTGTAATTTACAAGTGTAGCTATTGTTCTCAGACTCTAAAACAATGGCTACACTTGTAAATTACACAGGAAAATCCCTGATGACTGGAATCAGGGTATCATCATCAGGATACCAAAGAAAGGAGCTCTGTCAGAATGTAGCAACTGGAGTGATATTACATTGCTATCCACTCCTAGTAAGATCTTAGCGAAAGTAATCATGAAGCGCCTGTCACTGGCTTTGGACCATAAACTTTGCAAGGAACAGGCAGGTTTCAGGAGGGGAAGGGGTTGTGTCGATCATATTTTTCACGCTGAGAAATATTATTGAAGAGAGTACCGAATGGCAGCGAACAGGCCAGCAAGGATGACACAGTCGGTTAGTATGCGGCCGTCGTGCAAGAGGTCCAGAGTTCGATCCCCGGATCTCACATCCTTGTTTCGACTTCTTTCCTTTCAGTGTAGCTAAGTAGCTTTAAATACCTGTAAAACGGAGCACTGATGGAGAGGGGGGAGTAAAATGAGCGCACCGTCGACCTCAGGTTTGTCAGTTGAATTACTGTTACGAATTATCGACGTTAAATATGGTTGCTTTGCTTTGCTTTGCTTTTAACTCTCTATGACTTTGTAGATTTTGCTAAGGCCTTCGACACTGTACCCCGACACAACCTCTGGAAGATACTACGAACGTATGAAATCCCTTCCCACTTTGCTGAGGTTATCAAAAGCTTCTATGATAACTTTACCTGCTCGGTTGGTGATGGTGACATATTATTTGAAGTCCACTCTGGTGTCAGACAGGGGTGTGTCATGTCCACATTGCTTTTCAACTTTGTTGTGGACTGGATCATGCGGCGCACCACTGAGGATCAGATCAGGGGCATCAGATGGACGCCCTTTTCCTATTTGGAAGACCTAGATCACGCTGATGATCTAGCCTTACTATCGCACACCCACACGCACTTTCAAGTGAAGATGCAACGCCCTAACACCTTTGCAACGCAAGTTTAACTCAACATCAGCAGCGAGAAGACCGCCTGAGGTCGCTAGCAGGACTGCTATTGCGTTGATGGTGGGTTGTGATGAAAGTTCAATCTTTGCCAATTGATTGTGATGAATTGTGACCGTGGGAACATTTTATGCAGGAATATTTGACTCAAATTGGTGGCACCTGAGAATTTATTCTCCAGCCTTGGGATTTTATTATAACCGTTGACAACCACGAAATTGAGAAAAGGCTCAAATCGTGTCCGATCTGGAAAATAACCACACAGGAAGGAAGGTACCCACAATGCAGTAAGGTCAGGCTTTTTAATTGAGAATTTTTTCGTATAATTATCTTTTTAAGCTTTTTATCGGGATTCCCATACAAATCCTTATATTTTTGTCGGCCATGCTCACACTGAGCTTGGGGCGCCTGTGGTTCCAAGTCTTTCAACAGTTGCGTCCGGTGTTGGGTTTATTTCTTCGCTAAGAAGCTGCTGTGATAGGTAATTTTATACGTATGTAAATTGAATATTCATTTCCAATAGTACGAAATGTTATTCAAAAGTCCTCTACAGCTGTAGGTTGCATTCATCGAAGTGTGAAGGAGTTGTGTACAACTCCCGATAAAAGAATTAAGCCGCAGTTCTGCGCTGGATTGCAGTTCGTGTTGAGGTCAACTCGCTCGATGAAGAATCGCCATGCTGTTGTAACTCGTTGGCCTTATGCAATGTACCAAACAGATCTAACGAGCTATGCAGGTCTTTGGCTATTGTACCAAACAAATGTACCGAGTTGTGTAGCCCGGTGGCCCGTTTGCCAAACAAATTTACTGAGTGGTGTAGCTCGGCGGCCATTGTGCCTAACAATTATTACCCAGTAGTCACTAAAACGTATTTCCGCGGTGCCGAAAGAAGCCAAGCGTTCGATGTAGACTTAAGGCAATGCACACACAGTCAAAAAGCAAAAAAGCAGAGAAACGAAAAGATGACTTAGATGATTACTAAAGCGATGACGAGCACCAGTTGACACCAAAGTAAAGCAGAAAAAGACGAAGAGAAGTGATGCCCTTAAATTTGTGCAAGAGCAGAGTGAAAAGGAAGAGGAACGAAAGCAAGAGGAAATGAATCACCGCAGAGAGATGGCTGCGATTGAGATGAAGCGGCAAGATCTACTTCAACAGCAGTTGCAAATGCAACATATGCAGACTATGGTGTTTGCTATAGTATCGAAAATGATCTCCAAAATGTCACAGCCATAATCAAATCAGAATCGTTTGAAGTGATCACCACTGTACTGTTTTTCTTACATGTTGATCGCGGAGTCTTTTAACATGCCAGCATCGTGACGACGCCTCTCAGTGGGGCCATATAGGTTTGCTATGAGTCCGTTGGGAATTGCTAATGATTGGAATTTTAGCGAATGTACTCTTTTAACGGAGAGTAGCCAAACACAACATCCCTAGTGTTTTGTGTGGCCGACGTGTCATTTCGGGCAATTTACTGCTTCGTTTTCCACATAACGGCCTGGGTGTGCGGAAAACGTACACCCTGCAGTAGTAATTCGCCTGAAATGACTCGTCGGCCACAGAAAACACTAGGGATGTTGTGTTTGGCTACTCTCCGTTCGTCATTTTATATTTTTGTGGGGTCTTCGTTTTTGGTTTTCGTTTTTCACTTACCGACCTGGGTGTGTGGAAATCGAAGACCCTACCGTAATTCACAAGAGATAGCTCATCGATCGTTTTAAATAACATGAATGATGTTTTTTGTTATTTGCGGTTTGGTATGTTATTTTTTCTGGGAGTCTTCGTTTTCCGGGTCTTCGGTCTTCGTTTTCCAGGTCTTCGTTTTCCGCACACCCGTCTTTCCTTTGACAACCTGGGAAGTTGACAAGTCCCTTAAATCGCATTCAATCAGGCAAATAACCAGACAAGGAGCGAGAAAGTAACCACGGCAGTTAAGGGCGGCTTTCTTACTGAGAAATTTTGCGTGTAAATAAATATTTTTTTTAGTTTGTTATCGAGATCCCATACAAATAATTATCCTTATAATTTTTTTTTACCCTCCGAGTCTGGGCTGGCTGTGACAAAAACAACTAGTATGCAAATTTTTATCTTTATCACTGACCTCAATAGCCCACTTTCGAAATAAACTCATACAAATCCTTATAAAAATTTCCCAGGGCCTCGAGATGATGTCTTTTGTTTAGGACTGAATTTTAACATAAAATTATCGAAATCGGTCTATTTCTCGACGTTATTTTCCAGCAGCCGTTCTAAAATTGCTTGAATTTTTTTCCCTGGAATTTGTCCTATTCTTTAACAGACGTTTTTCGGCAAAAAACCATTTCCAGTAGTCCAAAAAAACCAATTTTGTTTGCACTGGGCAATTGAAACCACATCACCCTGCCCCGCCCGGGACATAGCGGGGAACATGGTCGTGGTATTACGCTTTTGTACCTGCGCATTTCTCCGGGCGGTTGGGGACAGTACCGGTTTGTTAAAATTAGCAGGGATTTTTCGCAGAGTTTGTAAAGCTAGCCTTGACAGAGCGCGACCGATGAAAGAAATATTCCAAACAACTATAGACCGATTTCTATTCTACCTGCCATATCAAAAATTATAGAAAGGGTCATGCATGCAGCTGTTGGAGTATTTCTAAGCAGGAAATCTTTTGACAGACTCTCAATCTGGATTTAGACCAGATCATTCAACCTGTACAACTTTGATAAGTGCAGTAAACCTTTGGCTTACCAACATGGATGCTGGTAAACTTAATGGTAGTCTCTTTAGAGATTTAAAGAAAGCCTTTGACACTGTAGACCATAACATCTCACTTCGTAAACTTTCTTGTTACGGTGTCAATGGCAATGTTCTTCAATTGCTTAAATCATATTAGATTGATAGAACACAAAGATCTTACATAAATGGAGTCTTATCCACAGAACAACATGTATCATGTGGCATTCCCCAGGATTCTATACTTGGGCCATTCTTGTTTATCATGAATGTATGTAAACGATTTCCCAAAATGTCTACAACATACAACACCTGGAATGTTTGCCGATGATACGTATATAAATATGGTTCATGAAGATATATCCACAATTGAATTTTCCTCTTAAATAGAGATTTAAATAGCTGCTGAGTACGTGATTGGCTTAAGACAAACAAATTAAGCCACAGTTGCAATACCTCCAAAACTAATTATATGACTATTGGTTCTCGGCAAAACTTGACAAAAGCTAAACTCATGAATAAAGATAGATGATAGGCCAATTGAAAATAAACCTTCTACCAAGTTATTGGGGGTTCATATTGATGAAATGCGTACCTGGGATGATCAGATCAAACATATTTCGTCTAAAGTCCAGAATGGCTTGCGAATGTTGTATTTGGCTAGAAAACTAACTGACAATCAAGACTCTTAAGACAATTTACTATTCACTTGTACAACCTTACTTTGATTATTGTGATGTTGCCTGGAGTGACTTCTCCAAAACACCTGCTGACAAATTACAAAAGTTACAAAATAGAGCAGCACGGATTATTACTGGGGCTGATTAGTCTAGTTCGATCATGAGCAGTGCTAAATTCTTTAGAGTGGTCTAACATAGAAGAAAGAGAGAAAAGGCACTTATTTATTACGATGTTTAAAGTATTCAATAATGAGGGGGACATTGGGATTTTCGGTTTTGCGGTTTTGGCTATTTTTTAGATCGGTTTTGTGCCAAAAAACTTCGGTTTTTCGGTTTTGGTGTTCGTTGCGGTTTGCGGGTTTTTCGTTTTTTAGCATCTGGTTTTCGGTTTTCGTAAAAAATACGAGCGGTTTTTCGGTTTTGTTATCCGATGTGCTTTTTGGGTTTTTCTATTTTGTCCTATTTGGTTTCCAGTTTTTCTTAGATTTGAGCGGCAATTGATCTCGAATAGAGTGTTATTTATTTATTTAATCTTTATTTAACCAGAGTGCAATTCATCAGCAATATTAAAAAAAAATGTGTACAATTAAAAACTTATAGATAGAACTATGTAAACTACATTAACTATCTTACTCAATATCATACAATAAAAGCTGCTTTCCATGAATGCCGTATTTAGAATAATGGCTTAGATAACCTCTTTAATCAGTCGTTTGAATTGATTGAGGGACTCTGCTTTCCTTAGTTCTAATGGCAAACTGTTCCACAAAACTGCGCCACTAAATAGCTAAAGCTGTTTTTTTGTAGTAGTTTGTGCGCGGTTGCGGAACATTTACGTTATTCACAATCTCTCAAACAGTAACCAGAATCGCGATGGACAATTTTCGAGCAGAGATACTCAGGTGCTAGTCCCTGTAGGGAGGGACTTAAATACCATTGTTTGCTCTTACAATTTGCCTTTGAGAGTCTAGGGATTTCCATCTTAAGAGTTCAAATAAATTGTTGACATGAGCGTCATAGTTAGAGTAGGTCAAGACACAGGCTGCTCTGTTTTGTAGTTTTTGCAGTTTTTCCTGCAAAGTTACTCCACAGTTTCCCAAACAATATTGCAGTAGTTGAAATGAAGTTGTACTAGGGCCTGATAAATAGAATGTAAGGTCCCATAGGGTACAAGATACCTGTTTTAGCTCACGTGATCACTAACCTTGTTTTTCTTCCGAAACAAAAGAAAACGTTTGAGTGATAATAGAGCTCAATTCCCGGAGACGTCACATGAAAACACTCTATAGCCGCGAAACGCCAAAGTTATTGAGAGGAATGCATGACAAACTAAATGTCACGGTAGGGGATCACGCGTGTCGAGTTGGTGCGGAGTGGATGAAGATTAAGGACCCCATGAAGATCTGAACGAGCATGAAATGAGTGAGAAGCTAGTGACTCTGATAAAGGCCAGCAAGCATTTGATGAAAGTAGTGACGAAGGCAGTGCAGATGACAACAGTTCCCAGGGCCAGCAAGATGAATTAGGGACATTGACGAATTTTGTCTTTGGTGCAACGTCGCAATATGGAAGGGAGGTGCCCGGGGGGGGGGGGGGGGGAGAAACTCCTACATAAAAAGGAGAGGGATGCTCGTCGTCTCGCTAAGGGGTGTAAATTTCGGATTTTGGTCTCACTTAGGGTGTTTTGGGCAAAACGCAATCATATGTAGCCGTGAAAATCTCCTTTAGGGTTGCACGCGAAGAAATTTAAAAGTGTATATTAACACTTTTATATTTCTTCACGCGAGCGAAAGTATTAGATGATAATGTCTTTGACATCATTGAAAGTCGTTGTACTTTTTATTTTTCTGTGTTATAATATGGTCTCTTTTAGGGGTCAAAAAACGCCTGGGCCACGCCCAGATTGGTCTCCTTTAAGGGTTAATGTAAAATTTCCGACGAGCATCCCTCCCCTTTTTATATGAGAGTCTTTCCCCGGGGGGCGGTGAGGTTCAATATTCGACTCTTGTTTTAAGTAAGTATATGTATATTACCACATTTAACCTTTGAGCAAGTTCCTGCTGCCATGTAAAACAAGGACCAAACAGTACCGGTTAGCTTCCTCAATGCAATCGCATATCAGTAGACCAAGATTAAACACTCCATTCGAATCTCTGCACTGTCAGGTCTTAGTTATCAAATAGAAATGTTCAATTAGAGAGTTTTGATTGAAGTTTCCTGAGCTATAGCTTTTTGCAATTGCAAAATTGCAATTTCAGAGAGGACTTCTGTGCAAATTCTCCTAACTTAACTTGGCCCCATTACCGGCTGTTTTAAGGGAAAATGAGCCCACAAAGTCCGGGCTCGAGAGAGCGGCAGAAAAAGCCTATGATTTTAGCAGATACTAAAAGATATGAAGGCCTTAGACAAGTCCATGACATTCACAAATACTTTGATGAAATAAAGTGTTAGTGTAGTTTGCTCTGTATGCCGCACTTACCGGCATTGTAACGGTTTTCTGAGGGTTTTGTATGCGGTTTTCGGTTTTGGCCGAATTTTTTTGCGGTTTTGCGGTTTTGAATGATTTTTTCTTCGGTTTTGCGGTTTCTAATAAACCCTAAAACACCTCTAGTAGATACACTCTAGTGTTTAGTATTATAGTAGCATTAACCATCACTGCTTACATGTAAGAAGGGAAAGGGAAACGGCGAAGCGGTGGTATTTTTAACACTTAATTTCACGCACGGTTGGGAATCCTTCTGCGATAGAGGGCCAGACTGTCAACATCTAGAATTTGCGAACGGGACTTTGGGCGCGATGCGCAACGAGTTTGCCTTTGAATTCTAAAGGTCTCTGAAGAGTCTCTTGGCCGAGACGAAACGCCGCGTCAGACTAGCCACGAACATTTCAACAGTTTTGCTCTTGTATAATTTAAAAAAGCATTGTTTCATTTGAAAGACTTAAATATGATCATCTTCAGTGTCACGGCTATTAAGAAGCACTTTCTTTAATACAGATTTGAATTGGGGTTTACTTGATACTTTAAGTGATAACGGGGACTCTTCCACATTTTTGCCAATCCAAGAAGAACCTCTTAACTCTGGTAGACCAGTGGCTTCTAAAAGTTGTCAGAATATGATGGATGGTGTTCAGATCATAAATCCTATACATGTATATAAAAACATAGAAAGATTCGCCCCCCTCCCCCCCGGTACTGGGGTAAATTTTCGCTACCAGGAGCCCATTAGTAGGAGCCTCCATATGCAGTAGATCTTTGGGTCAACCTTTGCGCGTATCTTTCTATTTTTAGAACGAACCCTTGAGCAGGAGACTTGCATTCACATAAATTTACATCAATTTGCACGACTTAAATACAGTTTTACTGCTTTATTTGTCTTCGTTAGACAATGACTTTACTCTGATTGGCCTTTTAAAACAGTGCGTGCAGAGCCGAGGAACTCGTGGCGTTCAAAAAATAGAAAGATACGCGTAAAGGTTGACTCATAAGGACGTGTATGAGAGAGGCAAGCTCCTACTCATGGGCTCCTGTCGCTACCCCTTTATAGTCTATTTTATGGCCAATTGTAGACCCCATCTAAGTAACTTTTGGGTAAATGGAATTTTAGCGACCCCAGCTAAGGCACTTTCTGTTTATTCATAAACCTTATCTAAAGCCTTTTAATTGTAATTTCAAAACAGAATGTAATGCGACTAGTATATTATTGAATCAACAGCGCTACAGTTTTTCTTTCTGTCACAATTTTTTTTACCGCGAATCTAGCCTAAGTTTTTTCCCCCAAAATCCCGACAATTTTTCGACCCCATTTCGAGTAACTCTGTCGGGAATTTTGTTGAAATTGCAACCCCATTGTAGTCAATCAAGTCGCCAGAAAATGTGACCCATCCAGCGGCACATCCCCCCTCCCCCCCGCCCCCCTGACCCCCGGGATAAAGATATACTATTAATTGCATATATGTTAGAATATATAAAATATGCAGTTCTAAGAATTACTAACAATAATAAGCAAAGGTTTGACTAATCATAAAGAAATTTATAAATCGATGAGTTTTGCAGATGGTAATATTTAAGTGTCTCTTTTTTCCGAAATTGTCTCTCTTACACTGACCTTCGGGGGGAGGGTACGGCGACACGTAAACAACTAAGCTTGAAGCGAAGCGGACATCAATCAGAGGCCGTTTACAACATAATCAGACCTCGACACAAACAGATTGACTTATCATGAAGGAATTTCTAACTTGAACTCTCGGTTGATTGGCAACCGGTAGCAAATCTGTCAACACATTGTCATCATATATTTTGTTCGAGAAATAAAACATCAATTGGCTTCGATAAGGTTAAATTGATTCAGCACCCTTACAGCGCCCGTCATAGCGCTAACTACACAAAGTGACTCCAGGAGCCCGTTTCACGAGTCTCGAAAACAATTCGCTAGGCCCGAAACGCCTTTTCTAAGCCTCCTTTTTGCCTGTTTAAAAAATCAGGCCCTCAAACGCGTGTTGAAGGTAACAAAACGCAAAACAATTGAGAAATTTTAGTATATGTTGGCCTACCGGACTCACTGTTTTTTAGATAGAAGGAAGCAGATGTCACTGACAAACATTTGTCCCAATTGAAATGAGGTATTGAAGTGAGCAGCTGAAAAATCGAAATTAACACTGATTAATCGTTTTTTTAAATGTTTTTCATCAAAAGAAGGTCCAATTTATGCTTTTTAAACTTCTTTACAAGGTATGTCTTAAGTGGTGGTCTCAATTTTCTTTTTAAGTTATCAACCCTTTCATGGAAAACACTTTTTTTTCAAATTAGGCTACCTGCCTTGTTTCTATGCATTTCGTAACAGAATCAACCCTCCACCGAGCATTTGAATGGTCTTCTTGTAATTAAGTAGAAGCATCCGATTTTCAACTATATCCCACACCCGAAGAAAAACCTTTTAATACAAAAGAGAATATGATTTTCAGGCATAATTATGGAGATGAATATCTTAACAGGCAATAAATTATTTAGCTTCTTGTCCGCGAAAAATCGTGCAATCTTCTGAGTGGGTCCCAGGCTACACGATGAAAAGGATTTCTGTTGATAAAAATCACCTGGAAGGAAATCCATATGCATGGTTCGCTATTGTTGTGCTTATTACACTTCTCTATTCATTCGAAAGAGACTGTTCATTCATAAGGGTGATTTTTTTCAATTGAAGCATCTATATAATTGGCGCATGATGGACTGTACTAACCTTTGCGGATTTTATTAATAATTAACGTATGCATTTACTTTGGCAAGTAAATTACTTTCATGCCAAAAGTTCGCCATTTTAATTTAAGGACTGCAGCAAAGTGAGGGTGTTTTGTTTATCTATGGCCAAAAACATGAGAAACTAGACTATGGCGCCTGTGAACTTTGTTACAATTTTGGTGTCTTTAGTGGTACTGACCGTTGGTGAACATGTGATGTTTCAAAGCGCTCTTTTTCGTCATCAAAATAGGATTTTCTCGATCGGAAATTTCTCGCGAGATGCTAACTGTCAACTAGTGGTGGAGAGTATTGTTTCTTTTTTCACTGAGGGCCCAGTTGACTGCACATTCAAGTGCATTGGTGAAACGCAGTGTCTTTCGTTCAACTTGGCTGCCCAGCCTGACTCAGACGGTCTGTATCGGTGTGAGTTGTTAGCCACTGACAAATACAGGGCAAGAGAATTGGACTTTCAAGCAAGCGATGTCTTCCATCATTACAGTCCATGGGTAAATATTCAAATTAATTTATTGACTTCTCGAAAAGGAACTCGCATCGGGACTGTTTGGATGCGATTTTCGTTAACTTCTAGAGTAAAGAACTAAAGTCAATTTGAGTTTGACAAAAGCAAATGCTTGGGTTTCCGTTTTTTTTTTTTTTGGCTTCGAGCAGAACATTTAACAAAACACCCTGTGATATTTAAATGGATGCATGGGAAACCAAATCATCAATTTACGACAAATACTGAATAGCACAGTGGGAAACGCCTTTCATCGATTTAATACACAAATGGTACATAATTTTTTTTTTCCACGATGATCGATGACTTTAAGAAGTGCCATCATTAGATTATTTATAGAATTACTGAATAAGGCATTTGATGTGATTGACCATGAGATCCTTTTGTCGAGATTAGAGTATTCATGGGTTTAGGACTTGAACCTTTGTCATAACTACCTCTCCGATATAGTACTCAGTTTATACGGTGATAAAGTCAGCTTAAGATCTGAAACTTCCTTTTAACCTTTCGGGGTTCCTCAAGGCTCAATTCTCCGCCCGCTCTTGTCTCTTCGTACATCGCTGACCTGCCAAACCTTATATACCCTCTTCCATAAGTGAGAATTTTCTCCGATAACACTACCGTCACAGTATGCTTTAGGATCAGAAGATAAAATCTGGCATAAAATCTTTCGGTTACCCGGTGAGCCTCCCATTTGCCTTCCTGGACATACGTATAAACATATACATACATATGCCTGGGGATTTAGATGAACAAAGCACTCTTGTGGGTGAGTCACATTTCTGAGATCTTTGATGACATTACTAAGTTTTTGTTCTGTGTTTGGGAGGTTGAACATAGGAAGAAAATTTCCCTAAAGGACTCTGGTGATGCTTATGGGTTATTAATTCTGCCTCATCTTGATCATTGCAATGCAGCCCTAAGGGATGTACCTTAGCTTACCTTAGTCAATAACGTAAAAAAATTGGAACTTATAGGGCTGCAGGTACAACTTTTAATTTTTTCAATTGGGATAATAAACCTTTTGGGAATCTCCGTCTTTCAGATTAGATAAGCTAATAATAATAATAATAATAATAATAATAATAATAATAATAATAATAATAATAGCGGTTTAATAACAGCGTTTCCAAGGAGTGGCTCTTCATCTGTGATGAAGATTAAAATAATTCTAGAGGGAGTAAAATAACTAGTATGAGAAAAAATATTCTAAATATTCTTATCCTACTATATATCTATTTAAGTCACCTCATTGAATACCACTCATGAGCACATAATTCACAGTAACAAAACAAACCTAACACCCTTTGGGACTTTCAATAACTGTCCAAAATTTGGCCCAGGTGGACTACTGTGGCCACATTGTATTTAAAGACCTACCACCTATGACTTATCTTTCTTTTGCATTTTCCCATTTTGCTTAATGAATGGTGAGATTACTGTCCTATACTTATAGCTGGAATCTTTTTTTTTTTTAATATGTATATATTTTGGTAATTACAAGAGCATCTACTATTTACATACCAAGCTGGTGTCTAAACGTAGCCAGAAATACATTTTTTGTCAAGAGCGCCTTTTAAAGTTCCACAGTTTCCAGTGCCATTCAAGTATGGGCTCAGTGCATACTAACCGTTTTTTCCCCACAAAACTACCCTTGGCAATGGTCTATTAACTCGTCAGTGCTGAAGGGCGTAAACAGTAGTAGTTGTAACCTCAATGAGAGAACAAATATTTTCAGTACCTTATTGATAAGTGGTATATTAAAACATCGCAGTAAGAGATCTTGAGTTCTATCTTTCTTTTCTTACCCTCAAAGTCCACCTGCCAGCCAACACATTGTCAGAACGGTTCCTGTATTCCAGACTTTCAGATGAATACGTATTACTGTCTTTGTCAGCCTGGATTTGCTGGCGATCGATGTCAACGCAAAGGTAGGTTTGGTAGTTCATATAAATGACTTGTTATTGTCACTAAAATCATCGGAATACAAAAACTGAATTACACATTGCGCGTGGTGAATTAAAATTTGTGAAAAGCTTTGAAAAAGAGAAGGTCCACAGAGTTGACATTGATATGAACGCACGGGTAAGCAATTGAAACGAATTAAGTTTCACAAACTGAAAACAAGAAGTTCCAAATAAGAGTTCAAGCGATTGGTCTGTGCAATCGATCACAGATTCGCTTGCAATTGTCAGGCTCAGGTACTTTTTAGACTTTGTAGAAGCATACATTTACATTAACACTTCCCTTTTTTTTAAAGGAAAATCCTGCAGTGAAATTAAATATCACAGCCCACAGGCCACAAGTGGCTCCTATGTTATCGATCCTGATGGCGATGGAGGCTACCAACCGTTCACTGTATTTTGTAACATGACTGATAAGAATGGAGTTGGGGTTACAGTCATCAGTCACGACAGCGAAGATAGAACGCGCGTAACGGGGTACGAACCAATTGGAAGTTACATTCGCGATGTTCACTACCTCTATGGTGTACCACAAGTAGCTTTCCTTACAAATGTGTCTACTCATTGCCAGCAGTTTATCAAGTACGAGTGTCGCGGTTCTCTTATTTTCCGCGCCGACACTGCGTGGTGGATGTCAAGAACAATGACCAAAATGACGTACTGGGGAGGTGCCACACCTGCTGATCACAACAAATGCGCATGTGGAGTTACATCGCCAAACTCATGCGCAGACCCGAGTCAAGGATGTAACTGCGAGAAGAATGACGACACTTGGCGTGAGGACAGTGGTCTTCTCACAGAAAAGTCTCATCTTCCCGTGTTACAATTGAGATTTGGAGATACTGGTGGCAGCAGTGAGGAAGGATATCACACCCTCGGGAAATTTAAATGTTACGGCATGGAATAAAAATACATTTTTTTTCTCAGTCTTAAGTAGATTTATATTCTCACAATCTCCTTTACGACAGGCTGATTATTAAAGCTTCAGACACTGTAGAAAGATCCATCCACGGGTTAATTGCACCTTGTTCAACACTGATGAAAACTGGAGACGAAATAAACTCATCGCCTCCGACGTTTTCTTATATTATATGTAAAAGTTAATAGAGCCTTGTAGACTTCATGATCAAAAACAAATTGTTCGTTACCTTGTTGCAATTTTTTTGTTTCTTTATCAAGTTTCCCGCAGACTTTAGTTAGTTGCTTGAATTTAATTCTCTTCAGTCGATAAACCAAAGGGAGATTTTTGTGTGAAGAAAGCAAAACTGACGGAAAGAATTTTAAAAAGCAAACAACAACAACAGGCTTTATTTCCATGACTTTAACAGAAACAATTTTAGTATCCCTTCTTAAGGCTTCTCAATGTGATCACAATCCTAATAACGAGATGTAACTGCAGATCCAAAACAAATTAAAACATTACAGTTTTACTTGCTTTTTTATTTAAAGAGGAATTTTTTTCAATTTCTCTAATTTTATATCATGAAGAGATCCATTGTACAAGTTAATTAAACCTTAGTCGTAATAGCACCATTCATAAACAAGTATTTTGTTTCAGAAAGGAAATGAATGTCTGGTCTGTGTTTTTTTACTTGTGACTGATTAAAAAGGAAATGCAACACAGAGACTGAACTACCGCTCAAACATATGCACACATGCTTTCTCAGCTACTGTGGATATTGCTCACTTGGAAGTAGTATATTAAGAATGATTCGACCCCTTTTTTTCAGCAAAGGAATTTGTGGAGCTGTGGAGCGTTGCTAAGGACGCCTTGAAATGGAGGCATCTGATTGGTTCGTCGTAACGGGATCCTATTAGGATTATCAAAGCTCTAATACTTTGAATAATTATCCAGCTGGCTCCTGATTTGTCGAGAGGAAATTTGATTGACAGACCGTGGGAATGGTTCAGGGGCGTGGTCGTGAGCGTTCCGTTTTTGTAGACGTTTAAGCGGACGAACCCGTTTTAGGCGTTTCCTTAGGCGTTTTTTAGGTCCCAGACCCCACTGGGACACCTCTCCCCAATAAGGAAGTTAAAGTCTCAGACCCCCTCGGATAAAAACACCACCCTATGCTACCTCGGAAGAGAGAAGTGAAGAAGATGAGGAGCGAAACCAAGATGAAGAGGAAGAACAAGACTCGGACTCGGACTCGGACATGGTCATCGAGTCTGAGGATGAAGACGTTAGTGACAGGGAAATAGATGACCAAGATCCCTGGGAAACTCTGCGCCAAGAGGTGGAAGAGTCACTGAGTTTAACCTATGACAAAAAAGCAAACAAGTTCTTGAAGGAGGGGGTCTCTGAAACGATAGCTGAGGCCAAAGCTTTCAATGCCCTGTTACCCGTTTACAGAAGAAAGTTGCGAGGGCTGTACTTGCACTATCTCCAGTGGTTTGAACGTCTAAAGCATGACCCCGTGCATAAAGACGTTATGGAAACTCGACATCGTTTCATGGAGGAGGATTCGATGGATGTTGAAGAGGCTACAGATGCAGCTGTGGAGAGACGGAACTTTTTATTGAACAGGATGTTCCAACCGCGTCCCATCCCAACGCAAGATGAAAAAGAACAGAATGATGATGACGACTGAACGATTTTTAGGTGTACAAAGTTTGTGCGACTTTGCATTTGTGTATTGAATGCATTGGTCCTCAGGACTCCCTATTTTGTGAATACGGAACGCGCCCAGAGACTTGTTTGACTCTTATATTTTTGCTTACAATAACCTATGGACACGGGCTTGGATAAACCGGGACGAGGCTCGGAACCGGGCCGCCTCCCACGTTCCCGATTGTCAATAGCTCTTATTTTTAATTAAAAAATCCTTCTTTTGTCTTGTTTTATATGATTAAAGATGGCCTCATTTCCATTTTTTAACGTGAGGGGTCTGGGTCCCTGTGATGTCATCCTTTTCAACCAATCTCCGTGTGTGATGTCCTCCCCTCGGCCAATCCCGTACGCGACGTCTCTATATATGTCACGACCCTCCTCTCTTCACCCTCTTTTTACAACATGGTCGCCTGCTGAACGGATCTCCGACATATTTTTCATGTAACCCAATGATGAGAAATGTTCAAGTCTAGCGTGAGAACCATATCATTGATACGACCGGTGGTGGCTGGCTCGTACGTAAGTACGGGCTCCGGCCTCCTACGCCTCCCTACCTGAGAGAAAGCTTGGCGCGTGTAGACCGCTTGGTTCCTCCCGTATCCCCGTGTTTGTCGTCGGATCTATCCGACGCCGCCGGCCGGCTAGACGAGTTATTGCTTCGTGCCTCTCCCCCAGGGTCATCGTCCATCGCTTCCGACGTGGTACCACCCCGCCGTGGGGATACCTCTCCTCTCTAAGTCTTCTCACATGGGGACTATAAATGTTGGGGTACCCCCCATCCCCCTGTCATCAGGTCTTGTGACCTTACAAGTCAGGCCAAAGAATTTGGGGTGCCCCAATCCCTCTCTTCAGGTCGTGTGACCTTACAAGTCTGGCCATAAATGTTGGGGATACCCCCCCACCCCATCCCTCTCCTCAGGTCGTACAACCTTACAGGTCTGGCCATAAATGTTGGGAATACCCCCCCCCCTCATCCCTCTCCTCAGGTCGTGCAACCTTACAAGTCAGGCCATAAATGATGGAGTACACCTTCCCCCCCCCCCCCCCCCCCGCTTTTTTGGGAAAAAGATCCTCCTCATCACACCGATGCTCAAGTGGTACCTGGCCCACGGTTTGCAAGTAACAAAAATCTATCAGGTGGTGGAGTATACCCCAAGCCGTGCTTCAAACCGTTTGGCAACGCGGTATCCGACGCGCGACGAGCAGGGGATCGGGACCCCAACCAGGCCATCATTGCCGACACCATGAAATTGGTGGGAAACTCAAGTTACGGCAAGACCATTACCAACCAGGAACGACACCGTGACGTCGAGTACTGTTCGTCGAGAGAGGCATTCGAGGCAGATAGTGCGAATTGGTTTCCACGTACGGACACACCCGAACATCGTGCCTACGACAAAAGAAAGGCGGGACTCTTCAAGGAGGAATGGAAAGGGGATGGAATGATCGGACTTTGCAGTAAGACCAACTACTGCTTTGGGACTAAGGACAAGTTTATTTGCAAAAGGGTGAACAAACGCTTGAACGCCATCGACAAAGACAAATATCTGGAGGTCCTCTTCACTCAGCGCACGAGTAGCGGCGTCAATCGCGGGTTCCGCACCGTCAACAATACCGTGTACACATACGATCAAGTGCGCGACGGCTTTTCGTACTTTTATCCTAAACGAAAAGTGTTGGACGACGGTGTGAGCACCGAACCTCTGGACACTTAAAGTTGCGGGGTGTGCATGCGGGGCACCAAGAAAGAAACGGAGTAGGGACACTACGGAACTGGGGTGACTTTAAGGAGACTCTACTCCATTTCTTGTATATATTGTAAATATTTGTCACGGGGCACCAATTCTTGGTGTGACCGGTGGGATGAGTGTCTTTTTTCATTGGCCGGCCACATCCAAAAATCAGCATTGATCATAATACACTAGGGTGCTTGTGCGGGGCACCATCTTCTTGTAGAGATCTTGTAAATAATCATTAAAATCTGTTTTGGTTGGATTTTCTTGTGTGTTTTGTGTTTTTATCCGAGGGGGTCTGGGACTTTTTCTTCCTTATTGGGGAGAGGTGTCCCAGTGGGGTCTGGGACCTAAAAAACGCCTAAGGAAACGCTTAAAACGGGTTCGTCCGCTTAAACTTCTACAAGAAAGGAACGCTCACGACCACGCCCCTGAACCATTCCCACGGTCTGTCAATCAAATTTCCTCTCGACAAATCAGGAGCCAGCTGGATAATTATTCAAAGTATTAGAGCTTTGATAATCCTCATAGGATCCCGTTACGACGAACCAATCAGATGCCTCCATTTCAAGGCGTCCTTATCAACGCCCCTAGCAATGCTCCACAGCTTCACAAATTCCTTTGCGGAAAAAAAGGGGTCGAATCATCCCTATTATACTACTCTTGGAGAATATAAATACTTCCATGATCATTTACATTGTAATGATTGGTATTCAGATGAACAAAACGGATTTTACATTAAAGAACTGTAAAGAGACGAAGGACCAGTAAAGATGAGACCCCACTTGTTGAGACTCAGAGGGCGGATAACTTAATTCCGTGGATAAGTCACTACCCATGTTAAAATAGAGATTTACAGTTACATGGACAAATAGTGAAACCTTGGTATAGATTGAAACTGTCGTATAGTGGCCAGGGACCCGTTTCTCCAAAGACCCGATAACTTCTCGGGCCGTTTTAAGTGTTGGCACAATTCCCTCTGTATCTCAAAAGCGGGGAAGTCATCAAACTCCGCAATCATTTCGCTTTGAGTTACTGGGTTGCAAGTATGGCAAACCCAGTCGGAATCTGCGTTGATTTTTTTTTTCGTGTCGGTAAAAGTCTTGCCTGTCACCCCCCTGCTAAGTGGTGTCTTTGCGCATAGAGCCTTCTGCTCGTAATTTCTTAGGATAGAGAGGGTAGTGGAAATGCGTAGATTTCTCTTGTGGGCACAGTAGAATGATAAACTTAAACTGCAATGGCGTCGAAAGTCGTGTAACGCGAATGGCGTTTTAGTGGGTCTTTAAACAAAATATACCCTTATGGAGCTCAATAATGGAAAGTCAGTTGGATAAACTAGGCAGGCGGTGAAAACAAATACCTGGAATCGTAAAGGCGACGAGTAATGGACTTCGACAACAATCTATCGCCCGTCGAGCCGAAACCAAAGTGAGCTGTACTTCTCATGTTTTACCAAGAGTGTGCTGTTGTGTAGAACACTGAAACCAAATGAAAAATTCTCTGGTATAAAAGCGACGAGTAATGGATTTTTTTTAGTATTGCTCTGTAAGCAGGAAGGGTTCACGAAAATAAACAGGTCTGTTGGAAGCGTGCTTGAGTTTCAACAAAATGAGCCCCAAAATCAGTGAAAAATTGTGACGCCGATGATGGTAAGACCTTATCTGATCCTGAATTAGCCAATGAGTTTAATAATTTCTTTACATCTGTAAGTTCGGACATCCCCCCGCTTGATTTGTCTTTGCTGCCAGCTTTCCCCCCCCCCCCCCCACGGGTGATACGTTGCCCATGGTACAACCTTATGAAGTATGTAAAACAACGCGTTAAGTTAAATCAGACATTTTCGGAATGGCTCCCTGTCAAAGCAGGGGTCCCCCAAGGGACCAAACTAGGCCCAATTTTGTTCCTCACAATGGTCAATGATTTGGGGAGGACCATGTCACCTAATTTCGGAATGTGGAAGTACGTAGATGATGTCTCGTTGTCAGAGAACCTTAGTAAGGGTAAGTTATCATCTTCCCAGTCTACACTTGACTATATAAACAGCTGGGCCTCTGACAACTGGATGCGTCTTAACGCTAAGAAATGCAAAGAGTTGCGTTTGTGTTTCTTCAAGGAAAAACACCAGTTATCCTCATTAACAATTGATGATCAACCGTTAGAAGTGGTAACCTCACATAAGGTCTTGGGGCTTATTATTCAGAATGACTTAAAGTGGAACGTACATATCGCATCAGAATTTGCTAAGGCATCGAAACGCTTACATATCCTACGTGTTTTACATCGGGGTGGTGTCCCAGCAGCTGACCTAGTCTCAATTCATGTGTCTTTGATACGCTCTATTTTGGAATATAGCTGCGTAGTCTTGCATTATTCTCTTCCTTCCTATCTGTCTGAACAGCTCGAAAGAGTCCAGTAACGAGATTTTGGTATTATCTTTCCCAAACAAACCTATAGCAGGGCATGTGAACTTTCTGAATGCCCAAGGTTGGACGTTCGCAGCGATGATCTTTGCATTAGAACTTCAAAGAAAATTGACGGGAAGGGCCCTCTCACAAAGCAACTGACAATGACGAGGGTGAGTGCGCATGGACGTACGATGAGGAATAATACTCACAGAACCCTATATAAGTGTAAAACGGAGCGACTTAAAAGAAGCTTTTTTCCTAGTGCAATTATTTCTTTTAATAATAATATTTAGAATCTACATTTTTATGTAATTTTTAATTTTATATAATTTTTAAATTGTAAATACACATTGTAATTCATTTTTAAATATGAAAATGTGTTTCAATAAACTATTAAACTATTAGCTATTAATAATAAAGTAGCTGCTATTTCCAAAATGATGGAATTATCTGGTGACAAATAACGTCTTACGCGTCTTGGAGAGTAAATTTCGACTTTGCATAAACAAATGGTCAACCTCAAGAGTTGGGCGATTGTGATCTTTGTTTTGACTTCGCTCATTTTATTGTCAAACTTTATAACACTTGACAGAAAAAGAAACTTACAAAAACCCGGTATCTTGCCATCATTTGACACAGATGCTTAACTGTTTGGCGAGTAAACATGCCGCGGTAACTTAATCACGGCGCCCGCTGAATTCCGACCATGTCACTTTCGATTTTGCGATTTATTTGTGCAGCCAAAAGTAGAATAACAAAATTGAACGTAGCAAAAATCTCCCAAAATGTTTGTCAGTGATCGTAACTTTTTATATTCTATATTCACGGTTCAAAATTAATGTTGTTTTCATGTCGTAAATATTTTATTCTCAATAGACCGTCCCGGAAACTTCCTTCTGCTCTTTCTAAAAACTGTGTATCAATAGTTATGTACTTTTGCATCAATATTTGTTTTGCGTAAAGCAAGCTAACAAAATCTGTACCTTGCTGAGTTTGCATTTGTTAGCGTTAATAGTATTTCGGCCCCGCCGGAAAGGGATTAACTTCAGTGAACTTTAGTATTACAAAGCTGTCAGATGCTCAGAGGGCACACTTAAACTTGTGGTGAAAAGAAGTTGTGGGAACTTGAAAATTATCAACATGTCAGCCTAGAAGCCATTGTTTCTCGCTTCTCTTTTATTTGTTATTCTTCAGTTTAATACCACACAATTCAGTGCCTTCTGATTTTCTGTTACACGTACCACAGGCAACCCTGTGTATGCTTCACGGAAGAATCTCGTTTCTTTGAAAATGTGTTAAAATAGCAGCCTTTCTGCCCATGCGCAGACACCTTGTAATGAAGAAAACAAACATTTACCATTGTGTACGTTTTTTGGTTTATTATGGGATCGTATTAAAAGCAAGTCATCGAGGAGTTGAAGCCTACACATGCATTCCCTTGAGCAGGCTGGGCTTCAGAAATATTTAGCGCCTCAGAGCAGTTTACATGGAGCAGGTCACATTCGGACACACTGTCATCATCGTTACTGTCACACAGTTGCCTTCGCACGTGTACGATGCACTGACTAGCCAAAGTTTCTTCAGAATCGCTTGGTACACAGGGCTTTTAACGCTGTTAACCAGTGTAGTTGAGGTCGCATCTAGGACGAGTTCGATTGGCCTTCTTCCGGAATAAGGATACGAACGTTTACTACTAAAAATTACACTTGCGAGAAATTTGATGGTATCAGAATGCAAAGGACATTTTCAGCGTATGTTATAGAGGTATCTTCCTAAATTCACCCCTAAAGAAAAATCTGGAGGTTGTTCCTTTTATTCTTATTCCAGAATAGCGTCAATCGAACGCCGAAGAGTCTAATTGAACTTTGTGAGTTTTGAGTATTGCTTGGTATAATTGTTTTGTTTTGTTTGTTTTCGTTTTGTTCGTTATTTATTTATTTATTTTAAATGATACATTCAAAACTTAATTTACAGAACACGTTTACATCTACTTACCATTCATTTTTATAAAATGTTAATTGGGATAGTACGAGCACTCTCATTGGTCAATAATGGTGTTTAGATGAGTGTAAACACGACTGTGACGTCACACTAATTTTGATTAATAAGTGTGGTCAGACAAGCATTTAGATTGGTCTGGTAGGAAATATAGGCGTGTATAAAGAAAATCTATTTCAATCAAGAAGTAAAAAACTCAGCATTTTCCTTCATTTGTCGAATTGTTTTTGAGAAATATTTTATGAAAGCAATAGAGGACTTTTTTCCGTGTTTACATAACCTCATCTCAACACTCGGGGGAGTTGGGAGAATTCTCGACATTTATGCAATCCTCGACTGGGTCTCGAGTTTGCATAACTGTCCTGGATTCTAACAACTTCCCCTCGTGTTTAGATGATGCTATGTAAACACGGAAAAGGTCCTCTATTGCTTAAACAATTGTTATGGTTTAATTTAATTCCTTAGTACACTTTTCGCTGGACACCGTCTTGTTAAGTAAACAATTGTTGGTAAAATGAAAAAGAAAGATCAACAGAAAAAAAACAGATAATGTCCATGTCTCTGCGGTGGTCATTCTGTGCGACTATGCTCAAAGGGTAAGACGTCGCATGAAGAAAAAATTGGTTTTTTTGTGTGTGTGTCTATCTGGAAGAAGGAAATGACAGCAGTCTCATAGACTGGCATTGCGTGAATAACTCGGTTTTGTATGCAAAGATTGCGGAGACTCGCTTAGAAACTGAAAACAAATTTAAGATGTTACAGGAATGGGAGGCTACGCTCGAGGAGTTCCTCATCTCAGAATCGTTTCGGTTGTTTTGCAGATACATGTCAGGATGATGCACATCTCTTTCATTCCCAAAACTCGGACTCACAATGAAATAGTTCGCTTGTCCAAATCTACCTCAACAATTCGCTTACGGTCAATACTACTTATTGCTTGTTGTTTACCTCGGTGATCACCCACTAGGTGATAACTATATTGGAACCATCGCTCACTTTTATTTACTTTTATTGATGTTATTTAGTTGTTTTATTTTTGCCACTATTCAATTACATATAATTAATATAAAAGCAGTAAAGATGGCAATGGCGAGGAGGCCTGAAAGAAACTATGCTTATTTTAATTAGGCCTCCCCAGTTTTAGTTTTGTACATGCCTTAAGAAAGTAAATGACTTTCGAGTGGTACAGTTTTACTTTAGATAATGATTAGTTATATCTTCTGCAAACGGGAAAGCTTGTCTCGTCGACATACTGTAAGCCGGCGTTCGGATATCGACATTTCGTGATCATGTGATCGCAAACACAATCGTAAAGTATGAAGTAAATCTCAGATTTATCCTTCCTCGAAAATGGGGTGCAATTCTGTGAAGAATGAGTATCTCACAAAAATCTTTCAACAACTGTTTGAGGTCCGTACGAGGTCTCATTTGGTTGAGATTCAGTTCTCGTCACTACGTTTGGAGGTTTGATTTGACGTGGCGTGACAACAGACTATCGCATGACATGCATCTGTCAAGTGGCCAAGAAAGCTAAGTGGTTGACAAATATTTCTTTGGTCTTTACTTTGTTTATTGAATTCTGCTATGCAAAGCAGTCTCGAATTTTACCATTTCCCCGATCTTTCCAAAATCCGTGAGATAAATGGTTAGTAGACTAGCCTTATGGCCAAAGAGACTGCTTATAGAACACACTAAGATTTATCATAAATCTTAGTGTGTTCAGAAAAGTTTCCTAAACGCTGAGGAAATTAATAAAACAGGTTTAGTTCGCACTCCCATCTCGAAGAAGGAAGGAGTTTGCAAAGAGCCTGGGTTGACTACAGGCAGGCCAGACTCGGAGGGTCAAAAAATTATGTGGATTTCTATGGGAATCCGGGGCACCGAACTAAAATATAGTTCAAAACTACTTGACTCTTTTAACATAGCATTGTTAAACATTGTTAATAGTATAGCATTGTTAAACATATTTCAATATTTAAAAGGTAAATATAGGCATATTTTTATCCCATAAAAATTTTTCATCTGTTCGGATTCCCTAGCTGAAAGTCTAGAAAATTAAAGGGATCAGAACTTACCTTTTCGAAAATTTCAGCCAGAAAAAAGGCTCCCGAAAATTCTAGGTGACCTTTTTAGGGTAAAGATCGTTTAAAATGGGCAATTATACCATGTTTTAGATGTTCGAAAATCCTAGGACAGGCAGGCAAGCAAGGAATTTTACAACAAATGTTCCGAAAATTCTAGATCTCAAATCGTCTTCCGAACAAATCTTTTCCGTAAATTGACGTTGGGTGACTTTTTTTTTATTTTTTTAAAATTTAGAAAAAAAATTTTTTTTTTCATTTTTTTAAATTTTTTTGTTAAACAATTTTTTTAAACAAGTTTTTTAATTTTTTTTTTAACAACTTTTTAAATTTTTTTAAACAATTTTTTTAAAACGAAACTAGTGAGCACAGCAACTGATCTTGTTAACTTTGTTTATTATCCGACCGGTTTCGTCTGATCAAACAGACTTCATCAGGGATTCTAACAAGATGTCTAAAGGGAACTAGTTTTATACATGAAGTGATAGTATAAAAGCACGTTCCTACTGAAAAAGATATTTTCCCGCAATAGTTCTCAATAAAAAATCTGTACTTTATTGTCGTGGAAACTTTCTCGGTTTTTCCGTGGTTATTTGCCTGATTGAATGCGATTTAAGCGACTTCTCAAATTCCCGGGTTGTCACTCGTACCTAAATAAAGGAAAGGCTGGCAACTTATTCCCAGCTTACCTCTCATCTCGCCGATAAAATCACACTTCTCCAGCATAAGTCAAGCTCAAACTCCGGCGATGGCCACGCGAATAAACTGACTTCTCTTTGACCAAGTTTCGGGTCCAGCGAGCATCCATTGCTTAGAAAAAGCGAAAAATATTCAAATTTTCAAAACCTTCGAATTTTGATACAGCTAGTCAACCGTCCACTTATTTGCTCAAGTAAACGGTTGACCAGTTGTGTCAAAATTCGTTGTAAGCGAGCCTCGAAGGATTTTGAAGGATTTTGAGAAGTAAATTTATCCGTGTGGCCATCGCCGGAGTTTGAGCTTGACTTATGCTGGAGAAGTATGATTTTATCGGCGAGATACGAGGTAAGCTTTCCAGCCTTCCCTTATTTAGGTACGAGTGACAACCCGGGAATTTAAGAAGTCGCTTAAATCGCATTCAATCAGGCAAATAACCACACAAAAAGCGAGAAATTCACCACGACAATAAAGTAAAGATTTTTTTTATTGAGGAATTTTGCGGGTAAATGTCGTTTTCAGTTTGTCATCGAGATTCCCATACAAATCCTTATAATTTTTTACCCTACGCGTCTGGGCCGCCTGTGGGTTAGCACGGTAAATTGGCCAACCCAAGGAGATTCCAAAGCAGACGTTTTGAGTGTTTATCCATCGTTAAAGCTAACATGATATCTATCGCAATGTTACAATTTTGGCCTAGCTTGATTTCGGCTATCCTACGTAGCAGGCATCCTCTTGCTACCATATTTAAATATGCCCCGTAAAAAAAAAAACCGACTGCCCAAAGGATGCCTCCTACTGACTACCGATTTGTTTTCCAAGGGAACACCGCTCGATGTGCAGTGTACCAGTAGGGCAGTAAGGGCAGCTGTGGTTTACAGACGGTTCATCGTGTTGCGAGGTATTCTAAGTTAATATGAACAGATAACGTTCCTCGCACTTTAGCCGAGGCTGTGAGGCGTGGTATTCATGACGTAATATAATAATAACGAATAATTGGACTTCCCATCTTTCCAAGAAAGGCTAATTTTTATGCCTTGTTCGATAGCGCGAGGCGACTGAATGCTCTCTACTGGAGGTTGTTTGAATTGAAAATGTAAAGCATTTATTGTTGAGGTTACCAGATATTGACCAGATGGCAATTCCGAGAAATCTTGATAATCCAGTGTGATGCAATCAGAACATGTGTAAGCTTTGCCTTGTTGTCACCTGACATTTGTTTTGCAAGGCAATTGGTTGACAGGTAAAAACGAGCCATCAATAATTGCTCACAAATCGAAACACGAGACCTATGTTTTTACAGATACGTCGTTGGGTTATGAGTTCGCGATTCAGCTGACTACAATAGGTCTAAGAATGGTTACGCGGCTTAGAGAAGACAGTCATCTTCCAGTCGAAGGTTGGACAAATTGGATTTGGGGTATGGCACCTGAAAATACCACAAGGGTCAAGAATCTTTCAAGACGAGGAGAAGATCAAGAAGGTTACAAGAATGCAAAAATAGTAAACGAGTTGTGTGGGAAACATGGTGATGCAGACAGGCTTTGTGGAATTTATGAATGGAGGGCAACACGACCCTTCGGAAGCGATCCAACTGTCGTTTATGTTGGCAGCACGTGCGCCCGTAACGGCGGTCCATGTACAAAAATGAAGAACAGAATTGTTAGTTATTGCACACATGGAAACCACAAAACAACTCTGATAAATGAGGCACTGCAGAAGGGATATGAATTGTGGGTTCGTTTTAAACCCGCCGTGGATGAGCAGGAGGCCAGAGATATGGAAAATGCGTTACTAGACACATACAATTACGCCTGGAATATTAGACAGAATGCCGTGAGGAACATTCTGCCATAGTAGCTCACGAATTAAGGACGTTCGCGCTAATTGCTTGTGCGCAACGTTGCTGCGCAGGTAACGCGACTGTAATATGTCACGCATTACTTCGAGCATTAGTGAAGTTGAGGTTTTAAAACGTTTGCAAAAACCGTAGACGATAGGTCTTGCACAACATTGGATCAGAGAAGATAGTGATCAGTCAAAATTGATTTATGAAAGTCAAGTAGACTACTGCACGACCGATATTCGCGTTGTTTTATCAGTGCACTAGTCTACTTGACTTTCATACATATTTTTCAAACATTAGTTAAAATAACAGGCGACAAAAACGTCGGGGCAAAAAATTCCAGGCCGGCAAAAGAATGGCACATTTATTTCCGAATCATCATGAAACTTTAAAGAGAAGTGAGCGAGAGGATGGAAAAGCTCTGGAAAAGGTAGCTGATCGATTAGTGGCTGAAAGTTTGGAAACTCGAGGACGAACCGTTGCGTAAATTTAATGGGGCTGTTTCTTTTTAATGTTTTCATTACCCAACGAACTCAAGTTCAAAATGAATGCACGTTTTTGAAGTTCTTTTCCTTTACTTTCGTGAAAATAGAGCAGTATTTTCGTCCTCGTCCGCTTGAATAGTGCGGACCTGCATGGAAACAACCAGCGATTAAATTTTCACAAAAACCACACTTCAGAAGATGAACATGACGGCAATGCAGATATACAAAACACTAACCAAATGAAGATGACGACTGCTTAAAACTTCGTTGCTATGCTCGAGAAAGGTTTTTTCCCGTAAAAACCTTTCATCCCTTCAGCGATCGATCCTCTCTTGGGCTCCAGTCCTTGCCCGACAGGTCACGCAAAAGTTTTCAAAGAGCTTTGCAAAATCACATCGATTTTACTCGTTTAGATCATCGGTGACCCCTATTTTTTAAATCATGAATCACTTCCTTTACTTACTATCTACAATATATGATGAAATGAAAAAATTCCCACCGTAAGAAGTTATCTTTTTGAACATTTTCTTTCCTCGTACCATTGAATTCCGGTGGTGGTTGCAATGGATAGAGCTTACGAAAACGCTCGTCGAGGATGAACTCTACTGTTTAATTACGACAAGCAATTATCTAAAAATACCACTCCTAAAAACCTATGCACGGAAACCTTCACTCTAATCAGGGCGGAAGGTATGTATGCTATTTCTCCCTTTGCATGAATCTCGTTACAAAATCAGGAAACAGCGCCACTATATTCCACAACAAACAACAATTTTATTTTTGAAATGTCAAGAAAATTTAGGAGCAAGGCTAAAATGTAAATATGTATCCTTTTTGTCTGCCATCTAGGCTGTCCTCAATTTGCAACTGTATTTGTATATACTACTACATATTTTACTATATATACTAGCATAAATTACAGAATACTAGGCTATTGCCATTATTAGAACGGTTTTCATTTTGCTCTCGAAAGTAAGGGACTGTGCTACAATTATCTGGAACGCGATTATAAATCTAACGGGACGGGCCTAAAGTTAAATTATAAAGTATGGTGGTGGGCGGGGGAAGCTGAATGTCAATTTTCTAAACATAGAGAGGGGGTTACAAGTTATATCGATGTTTAAGTGTTACATAATTTATTCGAATTTTTTTTAATCACTTCTAAGAATATCAACAACGCTACATGGCTCATGTGGAACCTGTAATAGTAAAAATCTGAAATGATGCATAATCTGCAAACTGAATAGCCTATTTTTTAAACGCTTCTCTGAAAAATTTCGAGAACAAACATGTTAAAACTTATTTGCAGTTTGACATATATCACAAACAAGCAAAACCAACATTATTTAAACCATATGACAATTTGAGGCCTAATATATAACAAAAGCTGTGAACGAGGTCCTCAGCTTTCCCAATGAAGCGATTTGCATGCAAGTAGATCACGCAAACAGGATTTGAAAGAATTTCTTCTTCAACATGAAATAGTTGTGGAATACCAAGGATAGCAGAGCTGTAATCATTGGCAACAAGGCTTCCCCCTAACGACAGAAATATAATACATGCTCTCTTTTTTTTTCAAGTTCTGTTGTCTCGTGATTTTGATTGGTGTTTCTTTTTGCAGCTTTTTTCCTATTTTCCTTTTTCTCCCTTGAAACTAATGCATGGTTAATGTGTTTTAGATCCAATAGAGTAGGTGGCACGATACTTTGCCATTACTTTATTCAGGTTATCCAACAAATCATATGCTTTAAGAACAGTTGAACGCTTTAAGAACAGTTTTTTAGTAAGATCATGTGTTAATAATGAAACATAGTTCTTCGGAGGGCTTTCTAATGTGAATGAGAACGAATTTTGTCATATATATATTTAAAATAGTTTTAAGCTTATATTAGTTTTACCAGTTTTTTATAGAGTACATCACTATAATTTTATATATTTTTCATATTGTAAAAGCGCAATTCAGCTTTACAGCTGCAAGTTTTTTACTACAATAAAGTATCATTCTATCTATCTATCTATATGCATCAAATGAATGTTTTTTTCTGAATACAAGTAGTAATGAAGTAGATTGTATCGGAATTGAATTTATGATGATATCTATGTCCAGTTAGCAGTTTTAAAACATCATGGTCAGCTATCTCTGTTTTTAATCGTTCACAATCTTGTTTTATTTTGGTGGCCTCAGTTTTACATCTCATAATACTAGCGTTGTCATGAGGTTTTGGTCTCGGACAAAGATATCGCTGAAGCAAATATGTAAAAGTAATTTAAAATTCAGTATGGTATAAAGTACCTCGTAAAAGACCTGATGTGAAGTGGGTGGGGGGGGGGGGGAAGTAGTGGTCTTATTTTAAAAGGGGGAGGGGTTACAAGTTATTTTATATCTAGTGCAGGGGGGCTTAACTTCTCTTAAAAGGTCTACTTTGCTAATTCAGATCCCAAACCACTCCTCCTCCAGATAATTGTTCGTTTTGTGGTTGGCTGAAAGGTGTATTTGCTTTAAATCCTTTTGGATGTGTAATTACTTTCATCATTGGTTTTACGACGGTCAATTTGAAAACCTTTATCTTACGTAAATAATGACGCAATTTAGCAAATCGACTGTGATGTGATTTCAAATAAACTATCCATCTACTTGTCTGTACTGAGCACAGACCCCTCATCGCTTTCTGAAATAGCACGGTCTGTGAAAACGCCTTGACATAGGTACGTGGGGCTCTAGCTCCTCAGTAGCACAGAGGGTTGCAACTCGTTTAAGTCCCCCTGGACTAGTGGCCTTCGCAACCGTTGTTAGGCTCGTCTCGCAACGCTCCTCCCCACTAACGGCTGCTCACTCGAGCTCTGCATTCCTTTCCCTCAAACTGACCAATAAGGTGCAGGCTTCCATTTTCCAGAAACCTGGTCCTAGAACCTCGCGTTAGTTCAAATGGAAAATGACGGATCTCTCTTCTACGTGTAAGAAATTTGGGTTTCATGATCTAAATATGGAATCAGAAGGAAGCATTAATCCAGGTAGTGCTTACTGTGCAAATCCAAAAACCGCGAACACTTTGCCTAGATTTTGACATTTCCAATCGTGCAGCAGGTAATCAGAAGCGACATGAAACCACAAACTTAACGGTTGCGGTTTACTTTTTGTCACGCGTGATCGGCTCTTACCTGAAACACAATAACATTTCATAAATATTTCTAGTGTTTACGATTTTAACATTTTTGCAGTAAAAGAGAAAAATATAGATGTGTGTTACTTTGTCCAAGAGCTTCGGTAAATCTGTTATTTTTCAAGCTCTTCGTCTGGTCTTCGCTTCTACACCGAAGAGTCTGGCCACATTGCGATTGTCGTTTCGCTTTTTGCTTTCACTAAATAAAGACCAGTGCGAACGCTTACTCGCTGAATAAGCAGATCTCAGCTCAGTTATGATCTCTTGGGCATGTTCTTCTGCTTTTTGTTGCTTCACCAAGGACTTATAGCATTTAATGCATACTGCAACGTCTGATTTCGAATAAACATTTATGTCAATGTCCACGCTTGCAAAGGTCAACAGAACTTATTCCTTTACTACCAGATTTGAAAACACGTACACGTTGTTTAGGCGTGACTGCAAATGATCACGTAAAGCAATTTGTGCTACAATTCAATAACCTTTGGAGTTACATCCACTTTCCTCTCCATTCATCAGTTTTTGCTCGTGTTTATCTCTCATTCCAGTCTTGTTGTGTTTTTGCGCAGCTGCTAACAATTATATGCATTTCAATGGTTCTCAGTAACAAGGGAAAAGGAATGCAGAGCTCGAGTGAGCAGCCGTTAGTGCTGAGGAGCGCTGCTTGACGACCCTAATAACGGTTGTGAAGGAGACTACCCCGTGGACAGCATTTCTGAGAAATTCAGGAATTAAACGGATTCTCTGGTCTAGCATTCGGAGAAACGCTGGAGTGTTGCCAACCAAAACCAAGGTCTGTTGCTGATGACATTTCTAAGAAATTCCGTGATCCGTGTAATGTCATTGCTTCCTCTTCCTAGAAACACAATGTTGACTTGTGTGCGTTATACAGGGCTAGAATCCACCAATCAGAACAAGTTACAGGTATCGCTGATTACATTTCTAAGAAATTTTATAATTCCGTATATACATTTTGCAAAAGACAAATAGCTATTTCGCCGTCGAAGAAAACGACACTTAGGGATAACAAGTTGAACTGCATGGTGCCGTATACTTATATCGCTCTGGAAAGGTTGACATTTTGACTTTTGTAACTATCGTTTTCCCAGCTTTTGTTGAATAATGCCCCGGCGAAAAAGAGAAAACTTTCATCTTCCAGTCGAAGGTTGGACAAATTGGATTTGGGCTATGGCACCTGAAAATACCACAAGGGTCAAGAATCTTTCAAGACGAGGAGAAGATCAAGAAGGTTACAAGAATGCAAAAATAGTAAACGAGTTGTGTGGGGAACATGGTGATGCAGACAGGCTTTGTGGAATTTATGAATGGAGGGCAACACGACCCTTCGGAAGCGATCCAATTGTCGTTTATGTTGGCAGCACGTGCGCCCGTAACGGCCGTCCATGTACAAAAATGAAGAACAGAATTGTTAGTTATTGCGAAGACGGCAGCCATAAAAGCGATCTCATAAATAAAGCACTGTCAAGAGGATATGAGCTTTGGGTCCGATTTATGCCCACTGAAAGTGAGGAAGAAGCTAGAAAGGAGGAGGATGATTTATTGAAGAAGTATGACTACGCCTGGAATAAAAGTAAAAACGGTAAAATCAGGGACATAGTACTGTGAACCACGTTGATTGACTCAAAGAGGGGTAGACTTTAAGTAAACCGTAGAACTGTCCCTAAGGCCTAACAGAAAAGCTAACTGCCAGACGGACTAATTTATGAGCGCGGTACTCAAATAAGCTGGTGAACGCTAAAAAAACGTACATTAGGCATCCTCATGTTAATAATTATCCATTTGTGCTTTGCGTAGAAATATTGTAATTATCTTTCTTTCCATGTGACTGTCATGTGACATTGAGTCAGAAAATTTCTCATTTTACAACTTTTAGAAAGCGGATTGCCTGTCATATGTCATAATGCACAATACGTTTTAATTCTTTTCCGAAATACAAGAGTTGTGTAGCAAGTAAACATGTGTGAACATTACCACCTGAAGAGCTAGACCATTTACTTCCTAAAAGTGTTTGCAACTCGAGCTCTGGGGCGTTTGACTTTTTCTCTATTCCTTTTCCCTCCCCTCCCCCTCATTCCCCTTTCTTATCACTAGTTCCCTCGGTAGCTATTTGTTTCTCTCTCCAACCTTCCTCTGCTTGTCTAAAATGGCAGAGAAACAACTGAGAGCTCGTCCGCTGAAGTACGCCTGCACCGCGGACTAGCCTATTCCTGAACCCAGCTACGTGAAAAGGTGTTCGAACGTGTAGCATTGCTGGATTTACAGTTTTACTGCCATTTGAAAGTATTGAGAAAAGTTAAGGGAAATTTGCGAGGAATGTAAAGCACTCAGGGACAATTTGTCCTAGTTTTATGGGGGGTACAAGATGTGGCAAGTTGTACATTATACAATGAATTCTGAGTAAACTGAATATGAAAGCCTTTTTAAAATATTCTCAATTTATACACATTATTCCAGAATGGCCGCCACTTTAATATTCTTTTGTTTGAATGCAAATTGGCCCTTTTGGCCTCGCTTTCAAACGTAAAATTCAACAAATATTTTAACCCTGAACGAGGTCAAAAGAGCCAATTTGCAAGCAAACAAAAAAAGAATACTATAGTGGCGGCATACTATGGCGCGCCATCTGTAGCAAAATTACGTTTCGATAAATACAACGAAATAAATCGAAAAGTAACGAAATAAATCGAAACGTAACGTCATAGGTTGAAAAGTCATGTAATGTGAAACCCATGACTGATGTAATAAGACTCTGAAAAATGTTAGTTGCCATGGCGTCAGTATGTAACATGAGCGTTTGGTTAGTTCCCCTTGCTTCAGCAGGTAACGTGAGCGTTTTTCAGAGCCACGAAGTCACGAACGTCTTTAAGTAGCGCGTGTTCGATACGTTCTGTTTCTGTTTCGCTTAAAGCTTGTTTTCTTCGCGTTTTTTCTATTCGTAATTTGTAGGTAAGTGTTTTCGCTCTAATTTGATGTTTTTCACTTCTTTAATTTGACATTTGTTTGCTCGGGTTTGCATAATTTCTAAATCGAAGACTGGCCAGGCATGTGACGCCATATTTGTTCGCGTGACAAGCATGCATATGGCACCGTAATTTGTCAGCTAGTCAGCTCATTGCTTATTTAAACTGAGATGAAACATTCTTTTTTAATCTGTCCGTTTTCTCCGTGGCACAAAGTCATGACAGGATTCGCTCCTGAGCTATTTCTTGAAGCTGTTGATGACGAATTCATATGCAGTATCTGGTTGAGTATAAATAATTAATTACATTACTTAACTACATATGTAAGCTGTAATTGTCGTATTCGCCTCCTGTATTTTCCAGCCTTAAATTTTAAAGCTATGGCTGAATTGTCAAGTTCCTTCTTTTGTCTTAAAATTCATCCTAAAAATTAAAATACTCGAATGCAGCTGGATACCGCTAGCGTTACCTCTGCCCTGTTGTGTGGGATTCATTTGATATAAGTCAGTGTCATATATGACATACATGTACACTCTTGGCGAGAGAAATAATTTTCAAGTGCGAGCCTTTAAATCGGTGTTTTTTGTTTGATGCTTTTTTTAATTTCAGTGTGTTTTCCTTTTTATTTTATATATTCAAATTCTGTTTTCAGTTTTGCTGTATTCAACCACCCAGTCACTTGCCAAGATGGTCATTCATTCTGTAAAGAGTGCATTACAAAATGGCAAGTGAACAACACCCGTTGCCCTGTAGACAGGAGCAATCTGCGTGGGCTGCTGGTGAGAAATCTAGCCATGGAAGGTGCCATTGCTAAGAGAAGAGTGAAGTGCACATCAACAATAGCTCGACCTGGAGGATGTCACTGGACTGGACCACTATCTTCTCTTGAAAGTCACCTTCCTTGCTGTGACATGAAGGTGGTGGAATGCAAGTTTAAGGGCAGGGGCTGCATTCTTCGTGCATATCAACATGAACTTGCCCAGCATCTGCTCACCTGCCCACATCGTACAGTGAAATGCTCCTATTGTACCTTTGAAATTCCTCATAGTGAGTTGTCAGCCCACAATGAGCTGTGTGTTGCCAAATTGGTGACTTGCCCAAATAATTGTGGGGTACAAGTTGAAAGGTATATGATTGTTTGGTACCTTTCCAACGTTTAATAAATGCGTGGGTCCACATTACTGTTTGAAAGTTGTTTGACAATTGCTTATAGCTG
>NC_090892.1:16791125-16803625 GCF_036669925.1 Montipora capricornis | reverse complement strand
GAAAATGAGTCTCAACCTTTTTAAAGACTTTGCTCCATTGTAGGCTCTAATTGTATCCCCAAGTTAAAGAAATTCGATTTTTTTCGAACTCGTTTCATCATTTCTTAATGCATTTCTATATCTATGCGTTTCAAACATACGTTGATGGAACTAAAGAAAAATCACTTTCTTTATCTCTGTTTGTTATCATGGCCATATACGCGATTGTTTGATTGGATTTCCGTTTAACCAAGAAAAATTCCCGACATAATTCCCTTGTTTTCCGCAAATTCCCAATGGCGAAATATTATTGTATTCTGAAAGGGCTGCTGGTGCATGGTTGGATGATTGTTTTTGGGGGGAGGGAATGATATATATTGATTTTGGCGTATCCTGGATCAATTTTGTCATGGCAGAGCTCAGCTCAGGAATAGGCATAATCAAACAATTATCGGATTCTGTTTGCGCATTATAGCAATAATTGTCATGGCCTCACTTTGTGTTATCCGCCTCAGCCTTCGGCTTCAGCAAATAAAACAAACTTTGACCTTGATAATTATCGCTATCATGCTGAACCTCATCCAATAGTTGTTAATTAACATCACACAGCTGAAACTGTCCAACTCTCTCGAAGGCAATGTGGTAGAGGAGACGACCACAACCATATTAAATGAGTTGACCGCTATCCGGACTTCATTATCCCAGGAGCAAATGGTACTGGTAAAAGGCTTTCAACTAATCGTGCCGGTATAAATAGCCTTTTTCAATATGTAAGCAGGCTTTCTAATGTTAACTCGTGTTAATTTAAGTAACTGACAAACGTTGGACCTAACACAAGCGAGAAGAAGTCATTCATTTCCAGTTGGTCCCCAAATGTAATGAGGCTAAATGCATTCTCGGTGTCCCAAATTTTGCCGACGTAAGTGCCACTCCTTGTTACCACCATATATCACGATTGCTCGAAGTTTGCCCTATTTCAATATCAACAGCTATTATAACAGTCGACTTGAATTATAAAAGACAAAACTAAAAAAACAGGTCTTTTTTCTAACTAATGGTCCCCATAGGTTATCCCACTACCCGGTTTCAGAGATTAGTGTTAGTGATCATATTCTAACTAGTGGTATTCGAAAAATAAACATCCCAACTCAGTACATCGCAATACAAACCATACTAGCCCTGACGAAACTGGGAATATCCCATTTGGGTCGAAACTAGCTTATCTTCTGCCATCCTCATCAAATTTTAGCCGTCTTATATATTCAGAACTCCTTCAGTATTGAGCACAAATCTGTAAAAAGTGGGTTGAGTTTGTTGGTTATCTACTCTGCTCCGGTGGTTTTTTTTTTCGCTCCCCACCCCTCCCCCACCCTCACCAAAACCCGCAAATGGTCTTTTTTTAATTGATCGGGGGAAACCCTTGATACTGTAAATCATAAATTTTGTTACTGGATAAGCTTAATCATTATGGTTTTAGAATCAATGAATGGTTCAAATACGACTTCTCTTATCGTAATAAAAGAAGTTGGATTGAATCTTCGATTTCTTCCACTGATATGTGCACTTTCCGTCTGCCACAAGATTCATTATTAGGACCTGCTCTAATAAGTATAAATTCATTCCCGATGACACTAAAATTACATTTTCTGAGAAAAACTTGAAAACATTAGAAATGCTTGTAAACAATGCACTTACTAATTATTGAAGATGATTGGCTAACCTACGATAAGCTACCGTTAAATGCTTAGAAATACAACTGTGTAGTTTTTTTACTTACCAAAAACAAATTGTAACTGATTTCACCAAAATTCATTTTTCCAAATGATTTAAGGCGGCACAAACCAGTTTCTACTCTTCCAAGTAACGCCCTTATTAGAATTAAGCCTTGGGATCGGCACCCAACGTTGTATCACGTCTTGCCAATATTGTGGTAACAAATGAAATACGAATTATTACCTTAACAAGATACAGTCGTTATGGTGACGTAATATGCCACCGTGGCACCGGGAAAGCCCTGTAAAATCACCCTTTATTTGGTCTTCAAAGTCATTTAGTTGGTTATATCTGAAAAGTAACCAGAAGAGCAAGATGAAACTTTCTGCCAAGGTTCATAAAAGTCCGTACAGCGGATTCAGAGGCACCCGTAATTCTGTGATATTTTTAAGGTGGTTATAATTTTGCTGTATACGATTTATTTCAAATTTGCGGAAAGTTCCACCCTGATCACTTTTCAGCAACGAAAAAAAAAGAGTCGAAACTACTTTGAGCAACCCTAAGGGGAACTGCATCTCATATATATGAAACATATTTCAGATTATAAATTGATTCTGTATAACATCAACTATACACAGATATTATAGTCGTTCATCAATATCTCACAACTTTTATACAAAAAACTCTAGAAGTGACTTGCAAAGAAACGCTTTTTTCACGTATTGGCCCATGAGTTGGCAATGAGATGCCTGTAAAGAATAAGAAAATTGTTAAATAATACTTGGTTTCGAAAACAAAATGAGAAATACGCTGTTAATTCGACATATTAATAACTGAAGATGACTACATTGAGATTGATAACATCATATCAGAACTAAAGAAATATCGGAGACCGTCCTGTTTCGTAATTCACTGTATTTCTCACGACTTGTTATGTCTTATTTATAGTTTAAGCTTTTTTTCTTGTTTTCTCGTTCTTGTTACATGACATAAATGTCTTTGAATCTATTGAACTACCTGCCCCCATTAGCTATGATACCTGCGGATCGCTCTAAAACGTTCTTTACTCTTCTAAAGAAAGATGCCTAAACTGGCTGTCGTAGTTGTTGTTGATATTGTTGTTCATCCCAGTCGGCTGTAAGCTGTGCTCCAAGGTCACACTTTGATCGTATAGCGGCCGGCGGCCAGAGGCGCCATAGTATTCTTTCCGATCGACTTAGTTGAGCTGGCTCGTTGCTCTACTTCAAAGGGAGATTAGCCGCGTCCATTATTATTATTATTATTATTATTATTATTATTATTATTATTATTATTATTATTATTATTATTATTATTATTATTTCTTCATGATTTGCTCCATATCTTGAGAATAGAATACAAGCGCAACTTTTGTTGATGGTGCTATGTCAGATAGCTGTACATAAATATGATGGTCTTGAAGTAGATCAATCATTTAATTTGAGTGCATTGCTAATTTCTGGAGGGATTGGGGATTGAAGGAGTGGGGTCTTGAGACGAGTAAGGCCTTTTGATACCTAATCAGAGCCCTGGGATTACGATGTACAACTTTGTTGTACTACCGTATTTCAAATATTGTAGTATAATGTGGGAGAGGGTGAGGGGAAGGGAGGTGTAACAGACTACATATCCATCAGAACAGAGTTGCCAGGGTGGTCACCTCCTCTAATTCTGCTGAGGAAAGAACAATAAGCCATAGTAATGGATAAATTACAGATTCAAATGACACTAGATCATTTAGCTCAAAATTTTAATATCACAAACTCTATGTATTCCTTTAATTTAAGAAACTCGATACATAAATATTTTTGTACTAAGACCATATATACTGAGGCAGGCAAAAACGGCCGCCATTATAGAAAGGGGCTTCTCTTCTTTCTTTTAAAGGACAGACAAGCTTGCGATCTCTTGTTTCACAGCTTCAGATCTAGTAGTTATCTTGTCTTTAGCTTGATTATAAATTTAATCTTGACCGGATTATGGTCCGAATGGATATGGGCCCCTGGTTGCTTTTTTGCGTTTTTCGGTTTAATGGCATTTCTCAAACGTTGACTTATCATGATATAGTCGATCTGATTCCTTGCAAAATCACCAGGACAATGGTACTAGGTTAAAAAAAGGTTACTCATAGAGTTAACATCAAAACAGTTTGATGGTAAATCTATATCGCAGACAGACAAAAAGATTTATTTAGGAGGCCTAGTTAACTGCAGGCGGGAGATGTGAGAAAGAAGTAAAGGGAAGAATAGCGTAAGCAAAAAGTGCAATCCAGGAAATGTCAAGCCAAATAAAGAAATATTAAGGTGCAAACAAGTAAAAGAATATTTAAGTGTCATACATGGTCAACATTATTATATGACTGTGAAACGTGGACTCTGACCAATCTGTGAAAAGTAAATTGGAGCCTTTTGCGATGTAGAAGAATGTTAAGAGTATCTTGGGCGGAGCATAAGACCAATAAAGAAGTTCCAACGATGGTATGTACAACAATTTCATAGTTATCAACAATAAAGAATCAAAAAACCAACTGCCAGAAAAGCAATTTATAAAGAAAGTTTGAGAACTTCTATTTGCTATTTTTCATGCTGGGTTCACTTATGTTGAAGCACCCACAGTCCTCTTAAAGATGGCAAAATATGTTAAGTAAATTAAATTAACTAACCTGTGATATGTAAATATTTTATTGTAATTGTTCACTTATTTCATTATTATTTCATTTTATTTATTTTGTTTAACTTTTACTGATAATGACGTCTGATTTAAAAGCACAACCCGCCTCGATTAGCTGTGCTATCCGCGGGTTGTGCAGGATTGCAATTGTATTTTCTTCAGACGAATAATAATAATAAAAAAAAAAGAAAAATGCCAGTATTTTGGACACCTAATAGGAGCGAAGTCGTTAAAAAAAATGTTACTGATAGGCAAAATTGAAGGGAAGAGAGGACGGGGGAGACCAAGAGTTACCTGGATGAAAACCACCAAAGAATGGTTAGGTGATATAATGGATGTGTAAGAAGAGCGGACGATGGGAACAGGTTGAGATACACGATAGCCGACTTAATTCTAGTAGATGGCACTTGATGATGATGATGATGATGATCATTAATTAATGTAACTAACTAATACTGTATTATTCAGCATGATTTTGCACGTTTATCACGAAAAGCATTTTTATGAATGCCATTCCGTGATTTAAATAAAGTCAATGATGATGTATGTATGTATGCATGTAACAAAAGCAGCACCAACTGTCCTTTTATATCCTTTTCTATCGGAACCTCAGGTGATAAATAGTTGTACCCTTCAGTATTAAGTTAAAAAAATAACTTAAAATGTAAGGAGTCAAAATCGCACTGTTTTCTCGACTTGTTTATATTTTCATCTTATTTTTATCCGACTTAAGCATTCGCTGTTTCCAAGGAAACGTCATTGTAGAAATGTCGAGCTGGAGTCAGAAAGATTTTCTTACCTCGAAAAAGAAACGTGAGAGCGGAGAGAGAGAGGTTTTTAATCCCTTCACTCCGCCATTTACGTCCTCGAACAGCGCTGGCGCGAAAAACATTCCCACTTACGCTATACAACCGCTTTTCTTTTCCGTGTTAGCGCCATGTTGTCAATTAACTTTAGGGCCAACTTGTACCGGGAGCTTGTTTATTCTAGCAATGTTGGATAGTGTTTAACCTATACCTAAGCGTTGTCATCTAACAATTTTGGATAGTTAGGCTACCCCGTTATTTTTCTCCGATCCACGCATACTTTTGAGTTTGCACAAAAAAGCAATCTGAGAAAGGAAATAATAGGCTCGAACTTTTTTCCACGTTTAACCTTAGAAGAACAAAGACATTGTTTCCGCAAACGCAGCTTTTGCGAAAGGCACTTGTTAACGGTAAATACTAGTTTCCACATAAACCACAGAGAAAATGGAAAGTTTAATCCTCTTAAACGCAGATTAATTGACCAATATTGCACAAGGGATGCTTCCAAGTTATACATGATTGTCTTTTTTTATTGAGTTACTTTTTTGTCTGGAAACGCTCACAACACTAAATTGAAAAAGGGTACGACCTTACGGTTAAAGTTACTCAATCAATTGCTACTGATCACTTTCGTTTTACGTTCTTCATTACCATTCTTTGTCGCCGTTTTCACTCCTTCTCGTGATTTTCCTTGGTGATGCCAAAATCTGTAATTTCCCACCAAAACCAGTCACCATACAGTAGCTCTGGATCTTTCACTTTAAATACGTCTTCAGTAAAGCTTCCATCACAAATAGGTGAATTAACATTTAAAGAGGAGTAATTTCTACCTGGTCTTCGAAAATGAAATTTCCCGTCCGAGAGTTTGAAGGTTATTCCTTTGATACGGTTTGGCAATGCTCACCAAAACCAGTAAACAACATCAAAAAGGGAAGAAAAGAAGACCAAAAAAACAAAAAGAACAAAAAACAATCAAAATAATAATAATAAATGAAAACCAAAAAAAACCATACATACCTGCCCTGACCCCATTCACAAAAAAAAAAAGAAAAAAAAAACCGACCTAGAATCAAATCTTAATGTCACAGGGCCAACAACAATAAATAAAAAAAAAGGAACGATGACGAATGACTTAACAAATGGTAAACGGCTTAGCGTTGAGTTATAATGCACGCGGGAGGTTGCTAAGAACGCGTACGAGAGAAGCGTAAGAGCTCTAGCTTCTTGCTTAGCAAACTCCCAAGTGCACCATAACTCAATAGTGCAAGCTGAGCCTTTACTATTCCTTTTATAACATAATCGTTAACACCACTCCTGCGTGTTTCGCGTGTCTTTGCATAAATCACGTTTGGTCAATAGTCGATGTTAACACAATTTTGCTTTCTAAATACAACTATGAATTACAAAGACAAAATAATCAACAAACAGTTTTCGCAGTCAAAAATTTTATGTGAATCAACGATAATTTGCTCTTGGGTACGGAGCCCTGTTAGTGCCACCCGTGTGTGCGTATACTTTTTTCTGTCGAGACTTTTTTACTTTGTGCGTGACTCTTGTTTTTATTTGTGTCAGTGGCGCGACTTTTTTTTAGCTGGCGCGACTTTTTTTATTTGGCGCGACTTTTTCTGTTTGGCGCGACTTTTTTTATTTGGTGCGACTTTTCTGTTTGCCGCGACTTTTTTATCTGGCGTGTCTTTTATTCCGTCACCTGGGTACGGACCTTATGTATCCCTTATTATAGTGTAATAAATATTGTAAGCAATAATCTTATAAACCCTTGTATGCCCCTATATACCCTTGTATACCTCTATATACCCTCAAGAGAGGATGAGGTCAGAGAACGGATACCCCTGCTCCATCATAGTTTTTTTTAAAATCTATTTTTAGTTTAAGTTCTCGTTCCCAATGCCGCGCTTAACTAAAGTTTTTTTCCGTTATTACAACTGGCAAATCAGGTGCCTGTGTATGGGGGGGGGGGGGGGGGAGGGGAGGGGGGATCTGCTCGCTTGCCTCATCCTCTTCATACCCTTGAATACCCTTGTAAACCCCTATATACCCTTGTAAACACTTGTATACCCTTTTATACTCCTATGCTTCCCATATACCTTTGTATACTCTATATACCCTTGCATTCTATACCCTTGTATACCTCTGTGTACTCTTGTATACCTCAGTATACCCTGGAAAAGCGTGATTTATGTAGTTGGCAAATGCCATTCCACTTAAGATCTCGTTCTCCTCTACAATACAATTGGCAGCTTGACTTCGTTACGCCACAGGAAGTAGTTTCACTACTTTCCACCACCTAGTTTCGTCCTCTAGTACAGAAATGGGTTTGTCAAGTGGGTTGATGTCTCATATTGACCACCATAGAGAAATTTGAAAGCCAACGTTTCGAGCGTTATTGATAAAAAACTAGGAAAGCATCCAAAAGCTTGTGTATCTTACTAATTCTCCGAAAGTCAGGCTTCAAAACCGAAGTTATTATGTCAGTTTTTTGCTGCTTTATTAGACGGTCCGATAATGGAATATGGATGCCCAGTATGGCACACTGGATTACCTAACTACCTTAGCGACACTATCAAAAACATCGGTCCAGCAAGAGAGCATCTTTTACTACAAACCCCGATTTGAAATATAGGGACACAATTACAAACGCTTTTTAACTTTTTGTAAGGGATATATAGGTACTAATGTCCAGAAATGCACTTAAAGGTATACAAGGGCACACAAAAGTATACAAGGTTTTATGCGGGTATACAAAGGTATTCAAGAGTATATAGCGTCCACAAAGGTATATAGGCAGTATAGGAGTATACAAGGGTATACAAGTGTTTACAAGGGTATATAGGGGTTTACAAGGGTACTCAAGGGTACGAAGAGGATGTGGTAAGCGAGCAGAACCCCCGCCCCCTCCATACATAGGCACCTGATTTACCAGTTATAATAACGGAAAGAAACTTTAGTTAAGCGCGGCATTGGGAACGAGAACTTAAACTAAAAATAGATTTTTAAAAAACTACGATGGAGCAGGGGGATCCGTTCTCTCACCCCATCTTCTCTTGAGGGTATATAGAGGTATACAAGGGTATATAGGGGTATACAAGGGTATATAGAGGTATACAAGGGTATATAGGGGTATACAAGGGCATATAGGGGTATACAAGGGTATATAGGGGTATACAAGGGTATATAGGGGTATACAAGGGTTTATAGGATTATCGCTTACAATATTTATTACACTATAATAAGGGATACATAAGGTCCGTACCCAGGTGCCGGCATAAAAGACACGCCAGATAAAAAAGTCGGGCCAAACAAAAAAAGTCGCGCGAAATAAAAAAAGTCGCGCCAAACAAAAAAAGTCGCGCAAAATAAAAAAAGTCGCGCCAAATTAAGAAAAGTCGCGCCAAGTAAAAAAAGTCGCGCCAAATAAAAAAAGTTGCGCCAGCTGACACAAATAAAAACAAGAGCTACGGCCAAAGTAAAAAAGTCTCGCCAGAAGTAAATAAAAAATATACGCACACCCGGGTGGCACTAACAGGGCTCCGTACTTGGGAGAGAAAACGATTCGATTTTCTTGCGAGCGTCGACACAAACTCGCTGTCTTTGCACATGCTTTGTCTCTGTAGACAGCGATCGACCTATAGCAAATAGGGGCCGGTTGCTCGAAGCCAGGTTTGTGCTAACCGTTGGTTAAGAGGTATCAAAACCGATAGGTTTCCACGGTATTTAACGCTGGCTAGCGCTATCCATGCTTCGAGCAACCCAGGCCAGCGCGACTTCTCCAAGCCAAAAAAGCGACGTTACACTATTTCAGCTCAAGTGGCCGATGAACTAAATCTCAAAAGGAAATTCTACCTTCCAAAACACCATTTACCTTCCTGTAGCGTCTACCCTGGTCCCATAAAATCCCTTTCAATTCCGCGATTCGGCTTCAATATTTGATCAGAGTTCAAATTGTGTTTTGGAAATCAAAGCAGTACAACTGAACACGAAACGCTCTTTCGTCGCTTTTAGACCTTCAATCCTCCTTTTCCACCGCTGATTAATCTTTAGGGTTATATCATTATATTTTGAGCTCTGTAGAAGTTCACCCACATTCTAAGAGGATGAAAATAAGTCTTGGAAAATTAGGACTGATGCGCTATTGATGGCATTCTAGTCTTTCCACAATCTCGGAATGTTAGATGGCACGTCAGCTGCCGTCAGCGAGCGTGCACCCATGCGCAAATGGTAAATGACCAATTGGCCAATCCGAACATTTTATACAAGTTATGTTATAAAATCATTTGTAATGATTGCCTTCATTATTAAAGATGTTTTACCTTTCGTGTAGATACCATATATCTAAAACCGCAACACTGTATAGAGAATTATTGCTTCCCGTGATGCCTATTTCACGCACGAGGATAAAATCATTCAGTTTTTTTAGGTATGTATAGTTACGTCAATTTTAATTTCTTCGATAGTTTTACGTTTGACAAAAAATGGTCTCTTATTTTGTATTTTTTATTTTGATTTTTATTAATGAAAACTGAAGAGTATTAATAATTTTGTAGATTGCAAATTAGACTTCAGATTGCTGTAAAAGAAATGCACCTTATCAGTTCTTACGAGGGAAAAACTTGTAATTCTGATAGTGTTTGTTCACTCTATATTTTGTTTAGTTACCGTTTTGATTGAATTGATTGATTTTGTAACGGAAAGTAAACAAAATGGGAAAATGGACTAAAAATGACCCCATCATCTCATGCCTGTAATACGGTCGCCTCTCAGTCCGCACTCCACTCCTCGTAAGTGAAACCAACCCGCTTCACCTTAACAATGACTGGGAGTGATTACACCAAACAAACGGCTATTCGCTTTTTTCATAAATACATTTACACAGTTCATATTTATGAGGGTTTGAAGAGGGGGCATGAAAACAGTGCATATTCAGTTCTCTCAAGCATGATTAGTGGTGTTTTTATGTTAATACCTCCAAAACGTATTGCATTATGAGATGGTGAGAAAGTAGATTGTTAGTATAGTTTTCGGCGACAGAAAGGTGGGAACGGTGGACACGTGGCTTAAGAGGGCAGAGTTGTACCGACTGGACCGTGTATTTATCGCTGGAAATGATGTGGAGTCCACCCACCCTTAGGCTTACATTCTTCCGTTCATATATGTGTTAACGATGGATCAGGGGGGAATAAGGTACTTACAACAATTTGGTCTGTTTTTCAATTGACACAATGGTTGCCCTACCATACCCAAGTGATTGAAGCATTGTTATTTTGTGTAATTAGAATTGTAATGGTAATTATAACTTATATAATTGAGTAATGATTAATTTAAATTGTAATCATTTTGTTTGCATTATTAGTATCGGAGATATTAGCATGTATATAAAATCTTAAATTAGAGATGAACGAAAGTTTGTGTTCTTGTTGTTGGTGGTGGTGAACCTACAACAGGTGAGAAGGATCAACAAGTGATTCAAAGTACAAGTTGTTATGAAACATTACTAACAAAGTTTTCATTAAAACCAATGCTGGACGACCTCTGAATGAAATTTGAAAGAACAATTATTATGCCCTGTGCATGCGGCGTTTGAACCCCCGTCCACCGGAAACTAGTCGGTTCTCATCACATCAACCTTGCTATTAGAGTAATGAATGTAACTATGATTAGGTGGCAATCCCGGTCCGCAATTTTTTCTTTCACTCAGATGACACTGAATGAACAAATGATTCACAAGCGGACAAGAGCAGGCATTACAAGTTATAGACAGATTAATTCTGTTTCTTGAAATTTCTATTCCGTGATAGCTGAGGAGGGCGCAGCTCCAAATCAGCTACTGATCACGCATAGCAATCGCGAGCTCATATAATAGAAATCTACTAGTCCTTCAAAACTAAACACGTATAGAAGAAGCGCCTGCCAGTTTGTTGACAACCGCTAGTCACTGTCTACACCGGAATAGATAGTGATTAGCATCGACAGTGTGATGGAACGTTATTAGATTTACAGTAACGGATGTTCATCCATGTGCAGGAAGTTGATAAGAAATATTTAAATCTTCTGACAACTACTCATTCTATTCATCGTTGAAAGACGATTTTGTTACGTCATATGACGCCTTACAAAAGCTTGGGAGTGTACCGCATAAATTCAACTTTATGTGCTGGTTGAAGTCATAGCCTAGTAGCTGTTGCAGCAAATTCTACTGCCGACTTGTATTGACGAGACTATTTGTTCTGTAAGTATCCTTAGATGGTTTTTCTTGTTTAGTGTTAAAAGGGAGGCCGAGTTCTCTTATTTCCATTTTTTTTTTCTTTTCATGGGCGTGGTATTGCTTCAATATTTTTCCTTCTAGTGTTCAACATCAAAGCTTTGCTAAAATACATGATTAACTTGCAAAGTGAGTTTTAGAATATAAAGTTAACTTATAGAGTTTTCGGCACATGTCAGCCATAAATTGTTTCTTTTTACAGTAAAGAGTCAATCACATATCTGTGCGAGCTGAACATCACCATGGAAAACCTTTGACTATTGAACTTAACTATAATACAGTAAATCATAACAGCGAGTTGGTTCGAAACGTAAATTACTTTTCTCTAAAGTTTATATGCAGCGTGCCATAGTTGTTTGTAAAATGTATTTTCACGTGTTCCAATACCAGCTCGACCGATGCACAGCAGTACACTAATAATCGGTGAAAACATTTTCCTTTGAACGAACTTGTGTATATGTTCACTATCATCAAGCGACTCAGTCCACATGTTGACTTGAGTATTTTGTCAATTTAAACTCTGTTCCACATCAACAGAATCATCCAGAATTAGCCACAATGAGTGAAAGCGCCGGGAACCAAAGAAACTCAGCAGAGGGCGATGGTAGGGAAGCCTTTTTGTGTGTGTTTGTTCAAAGTTTCCTCGGTCGTGAATGGTTTACTGGCACGAATTCGTTGTCATTCTTGTTACGAAATTCTTGACAGTCAGGCATTAAATAATGCGAGTAATGTGCAACCAATGGATTTAAAAATTGCTGCTACTTAGCAAAAAATAATTCTGAACTGAATTTTAATGACCCTCGTACGCTTCAGATCACTTACTAATTTTTTGTTTTTTTGTCCCTTGCATGATCGGTGAGAAAGAGAGGAGACCAATCAACCCGCGTGTTCCCGCGTATGGAGTGCGCCCAAGGGAAAGTGACAACGGTGAGCAGTGCTATTACTTCGTGTAATTATCCAATGTTTCCTTTGCTGTTCGACGCGCAATACGTTAACAACGTCAATATTAGCAATGTTCTACACGCGATGCCCTAGTT
>NC_090892.1:16778625-16783625 GCF_036669925.1 Montipora capricornis | reverse complement strand
GCCAGTGTGTGAGCACTGAGCTGATCTCATTGCTCAGGCTTCAGTTGTTCGAAGGGTGGATAGAACTATTTACTGGATAAATTAGTATCCACTGGATAACTCACTTGCTTTCGCTAGTGTTTATCCGGTGGATAGAGTTATCCACCTTTTGAAAAACCGAGGCCAGCATTATATGCAGTAGCTGCCTTTTAAGAACCATCCAATAGTTCATCAGGTCCGACAGCAATTTCCACCATTTTGAAAACGTGTTCCAAATGCGAGACTGGTTATGATGACCTAATTTCAAACAGGTGTTCTATATATGGTCATGGACGGCAGTCTGTGAATTGAACAGCTTCGTTTGTTAAGTTTTAGTATAAATTTGCACAGAATTGACGAAAGAAACTCACCCAAGCAAGGCAAAAAATGAAATGCTACAAAAAAAAATTATTCTAAAGTTCAGCCTGAGCCTCTATTTATCGTGAGATTTGTCTGTCTCGTCTGCGCTACGTTACGAGCACAACTCCATTTCTTTGATAGGTATATACTTCGTGCCAGTATGCCATTTAGTTGCCTAGCATATAGTCGTCCATATCGCCAAGTACGTATTACTACTGCGTACTTGGCGATATGGACAACTATATGGAAGGCGACTATATGGCATACTGGCACGAAGTATATACCCTTTGATATCATTCGCCATTTTCAGCGGTTTCTTCCAACACATGTATTGTGGGCCCATATTTTGTTTTGCTACACCGCTGACGACACAATGCAGCGCGACGATTTTGTGGGGGCAGAGACGTAAATTCCAATCCAATGCACAGTTCGGTGGTTTTCGTAGTGATTACCTTTTGTAATGCTTTCAAAGAAATGCCCAGTCACTGGTGACGTAATTTATGACATAATAGGTTACCATACTGTAGCAACATATCGACCTGTAAAATACGCTGCTAATTTTAGCCTTAAGCGAAAAGAATTCAGCTTGGTGACCGCCATTTATTTTTGGGTGTTTCAAAATGTTGCTACATGTATGATCACTTATTAAGTGACAAAAAAACAACAAAAACAAACAAATACACAGCTTGTCCACCCATGAGTGAGCATTATGTTTCATGCCACTATAAAGATTTACAACTTTCAAATATCGCAAGTCATGATCCATCAAAGGACAAGAAGTGAGTAGGGCTAGAAACAAGTTGCCACCTTTAGAGCCTGAGCTGGTCTCCATTATGGATTTTGAACCCATCAGCTTCTGGGTGATTCCCTGGTCCCCCCCTCTTGGAACAGAGGGTATTACCTAGTAGTCTTAGGTTGGCAATTTATACTGCTCCATAAATTAACATTTAACATTGATTTCAAAACATGACTTGTCAACTTGCAAGGTAGAGTCTTTCAAAACTGATTTCACATGAGGTGTGAGCAATCCGAACAACAACACTGAGACTACTAGGGGGTTTCATCGAGTGACCAACTCGACTCATTGTAGCCAGGATTAGTTATAGACTGAGAACCAACAGATACAGTATGTAAGCTGCTGTTCTTGATTAAAAAACACTGGTAGGTACTTTACAAGAGACAACTTTAACACTACATTTTAAGACAACAATAGTTTCCATGACATGAGTCAATGTTGAGCATCAAGACAGCTGCAATTCTCAACTGAATTCAATCTCAGGTGAAATTCAGGAGTCAGCTTTACCCGTATGCCCTTTGACTCAACACAGAACAGACAAGTATGCTGCCAATTGCTCTACTGAAATCTGTTACACAAAAAGGTAACTTTCAGGAGCCACCATCAACCAGACATCCATTTACATGTACCAGTAAGTTATTACACTCGACATTGCACTCAGTAAGGACAAATAATTCTATGTGCATAATCTTCACAATCCAATGTCTGTGTCAATGTGTTATGATTTGAACTGTTTACACTGTAGAACCAAAATAAAGAATTAAAAATTGCCTGACTTGAATGTAAACATTCATTCCTTGGTTTCCATCTTCTTCCCTTGGATGGAATGTTTCATGCAACACCACAAGTACGTGATCTGGAACATGTAATGAGATTGGAGGCACCTCTACTCCGGATAAATCATTATCATCCCCTTGTGGTAAGGGTGCATTTGGGTCATCTCCATACATGACCAGATCAGCAGGCATACTGTCATTGATGACCCCTCTAACACCAGAGTCATTGGATGAATGATGTTGCAAAATGCCAGAAATCCACAACTGATGTGGGGATAGCCCATGCTCTGTGGAAAGTCCATGATTATTGAACATGTCCACAAAGTGTACTAAAGCACTGTTGATCCTTGGCATGTAAACATAATGCAATGAAAATATGTCTACATCGTTGTTACGATTGAGCACACCAATATGTTCCAAATGCAAAAATATATTTTTGAAAATGTATAAAATGCAGTGAACCACTTCACGCCACAATCTCTCAATCCTTGTGTTGTGAACACTTGGCCTTGTGATAAAACTTCCACGACTTTCCCCTCTATAATGAATCATGACATCCCCTACAGCCACATTTTCTCCTCCATCATCGGCTCTGACACGTGAAGGCAGACCCCACACATTAATTGCTTCTCTAAACAATGACAGCACCGTAGATGCCCTGTTATTGCTACTGCACCTGAGATAAACAATTAACCGGGAGTAACCGTCAATACCCCCATGGATCACAAATCGCCAATGGCGTAATTTTAGGTTGCTATCTATGCGCCAGAGAAAATTAGGATGTGGCACTGTGTAAGGTCTACGTGGAATCTGCTGTGCCCAGCGGCAGGCTCGACCAATAGGATCAAGGTTGATCAGGGCATCTCGCACCCTCCATCTCTGGACCCAGATACCACATCGTCTAAGTGCACCTTGCATGTAGCGCTCCCCACAACGAGGCATTGACAAAAGTTCTTCTTGGACCATTTGTTGCAAGTCTCCATCTTGAATGGGAGAATATGTTAGAAAAGAAGGTGGTATATCAAGATCATTGGCCCTTCTTCGTATGGTCCATCTGGAAACACCCAAAATGCTTGCAACATTGTTTCAAGAAAAATGACATGAACGCAAAAGCATTATCTGTTCACTGGATATTTCATAAGCTGGACGGCCAATGGCACCAGTATGCTGGATAGGAGCCCTATAGCAGTTAGGAGTGAAAACTGGCAATCTCTCGAACAAATCTTTGATCAACTCTAGTTCTCTGGCAAGATTTCTAATGTCATTAACTTCACTTTGTGAAAATTGAGGAGACCCTTCAATAAAAGTAAGGACCTGGTGCATGTGGCGAATCGAACCACCCAATCTGAGACGCAAAAATTCTGCAGTCTCCCTGTCCAAAGGAGTACCGTTACACCTATCTATTTCTTGCAACAGTTGCAAAATAGATGACACGAACTGCTGCAATTGCCTGTTGGCGTCTTGCCTGATCACGAGAAAAAAACATTTTCCGTTAAAAGCTAAATAATTATTTCAGCTTAAAATATAATGCACATTATAACCAATTAAATTATTTTTGGCATCACGACATTTAAATGACAGACTAACATGAAAGAGAGAAGGGGGAATAGGTAAAAAATTGAACGACCACAAAACCACGAAGAAAGAAAACCACTCAAACCTTTCCACATAACTCGCAGTAAACAACAGAAACAGGAGAATCTTTGGCGGCGTCATTGCGTGCATGTAAAAAACCAAGTTGTACCATTTGAAGATGCACGAAATGCGTTTAACGGCGTAGACCCCGGGCGTCGAAGCGGCAAAAAAAACTTTGGAATGATAGGGGGCAAGTGAAAGAAAACAGTCGAATAAAGTGACTATTAAGGCTGAAATTTGCGAAGTTGAAAGAATTCTGTTAACTTAACCACGACAACCAAGCCAAAACGTCCGCTTCTTTGGAGGAGAGTAAATTGAGGAATAGCACGTGATATACGTCATGTAAGACGACTATGACGACACTCCATTCCATAGCATGGCGACCAACCTCGTTCCCAGGGTCTTCTCGGCTTTCAATATGGCGGCGGGTCTTGAGAAGACCCTGGCACACAGTGAACTAAAAAGATCGCTGATTGGTGCTTTTCTCACATGAACTCTGATTGGTTTAATGTCGGAAGAAAGATGGCGGCTAGTGAGGAGAGCCAGAGGAAGAACAGAATTCGTGTTTAAATCATTTTCAAAATTGTAGCTGTTCCGTAAGAAGCAGCTGCAAATTAACAAGCATAACAGTCAAAAATAATTCACCGTTTTTTCACGTTGTACGATGATCTACATCAGGCCTCGATTCCAATTAAAACTACGTTGGCTTTTCACGACCTCTGGCATAGCGATCGCTCTATAATATAGAAGGATATAATGGTGTTTGAAAGACGTAACGGTAATTAAGTGATTTTATTTCGTACGTACCTTTACGTTTTGGTTCATTTTGACGTCTCACAATTGTAATTCCCTGACGCGAGTATTGTTACTGTTGTTCAATGTTTTCACCATGTCAGATTGTGTTACAAATTATAAAATTGTGCAACAGGGTTCATAGATTATTGATGTGGTTGATTTAGCAGTTGTATGTGGTTCTGTTGACTCGTGTGACAGCTGCAATGAAGGCGGGTCTGTTAAATGCAGGTCAAGACTAGAGATCGCTGCTCCAATAATCAACAACTAAGCCAAAAGTTTCCCCGAGACCTGAAACAACATTTTTGTTGAGTGATTAGCGCTAGCAGACACTTTTGGTGTTGTTTATTTGTCTGCAACACGGTGACATGTACACTCACCTGTGGAAATTGACCTGTGTTTTATTTCAATAGACCTGCAGCTGCAGTAATCCATATTCTTTCCTATCTCTTCGACACTCTTCAGCTAGTGCATGGTGCACAGAGAGATCTAGCTCGGTCGGTTTTCATCATTGCCTTTTACTTTCATTAATAAGAAATATTAATCTCCTCACCCCAAACAAAGTGCATGTCATCTTGTAATTTTCCAAGAGAGTTATTTAAGATTGTGAAGTCTTATCAATA
>NC_090892.1:16761125-16768625 GCF_036669925.1 Montipora capricornis | reverse complement strand
ACAAAAAAAACGAAACAGGACTTGTGCACGCGGCGAAGGCTGACCGTAGAATGCCTCACTCGCTGAACGATCGCCAAACACAAACCACGATCACGTGGCACTCCAAGCGCCTGCCTCTCACAACCAGGCCTCCGCTAGGGTCGGCAAAATATCAATTTATGCTAATCAGGATTATCACCAATTACATTTTGTGAGAACAATATGGCGCCGTCCAAGAAATTTTGAAAGTGAAAATAAGCAATAAATTCTGACTTCTTTTTTCAAAAAAAAAATCAAGCATATTTCATTTAAACTAATGAAAGACTAATTAACGTCTGTTTGCTAGGTATAGAATGAGAGGTTGACTTCTGTGCGAGTTTAGCCAAGACCCAAAATTTGAAAATAATCAATTCGATTCTGACTTTTTTCTCGAACTTATGAAAATCCCTTCTTTTTTTATTCAAGAATATTTTGTTAAAAAAAACTACCACCTGTGATTTAACCTTTGTAGACAGACGAATGAAAGATGACTGACGTCTATTTGTTATTAAATATAGAAAGAAAGCTTGACTCCGTTGCACTGGTTCTTCCGTCTTGTTGCAGAAGACGAAAGAAAAACTGGAGTGGTTTATGCAAGTGAACCCCTAATTTTTCATTTCGTTATAGCAAAGATTCCGTTGACTTGAGGATTTTTTATTAACCTCATTGACTGTTCTTCGTTCCAGTGGTTGGCACATTTAAATGACAGAAAATTCCGAAAATCATGAATCATTAAAAGCCTGTATGTTGTCATGGGAATTATCCCTGTTTAATTCTATCCATCAGCTAATATGCGTATATTATGGGGTCAATTGAAGTCCTTTCGAGTACTCTAAGTCTTCTTTTCTAGGTGACACCCTAAATTTTGAAAATAATCAATTCTGATTTTATTTTCTCCTTTCGAAGAACTGCATGTTTTTAAAACAAACTCATGCAAGCACATTTTATTAAAAACAATCATCACCAGTGGTTTAATTAAACATGATGTTTTGTAGACTGGCGAATGAAAGATAAGTGAGGTCTAGTTGCTAAATACGGAATGAAGGATTGATTCAGCTGCACTGGTTTCATTGTTCCGTCTTGTTGCGGAAGACGAATGAAATACCGGATTGGATTACGCAAGTGAACCACGTTTGTATTTCATTGTAGCAAAGATTTCGTTGATTTTATCAATTTTTACTAACCTCATTGAATGTTCTTTGTTCCAACGGTTGGAATATTTAAATAAGAGAAACTTCCGAAAAATCATGAGTCATTAAAAACCTGTGCGTTGTCAAAAGACATATCCCAATTTAGCATTCACCATTTTGTCCATAAACTAATTGTATGAATATATTTTGGGGTGAGTTGAAGCCCTTTCGGGTACACTACAAATACCGGTGCGATTTGTAAATCGACCTTGCAAAGCCCGTCTCTACTGACATACGAATAACTTTCCATAAAATTCCGAGTAAAAGGATTTTAAACGCAATCATGTCTTATCTAATGCAATTTCAGGTGGTCAAACAGAGGAAAAGTGATAAAAGTGACGAAAAAAGGAATCTTTTATTAAAATAATTATACATAGAAATAAAACGAGTAATTTTTCGAATGAAACAATAGGCCCCAAGCAAAAGCTGGGACCAATTTAATTTATTGGTGCTGGTAGATTGGCATCAGATATTGTTTTACTAACACGCACCAAACAAAGCATTTTGCACCAAATCATGGACAAAAAATGAAAATAGGAGGTTTTATTATATCAACGGGAGCTAAAACACTCTTAGAATCATTACGACCACTGCAGAAACCGAGTGGCGTATTTTTCGAATGTAACGCAAGTGGTCACATTGAGCAACGACGTCACGATTCCCGCCTTTTTCCCACCTTTTGTGTTTGTATAAATAGTTTACCCAGTATTTGTATTGAAAGCCTGCCTTTTAATCTCTACCATGTATATTTATTGTCCATATAATAAAAAGAAAATTACTCGTTAGCTCGAAGATGTGAATTCCGATTTATGTTCTCGTGGCAAGAGCAATATCTCTGTCGTTGGCTGCGTACACCAGTGAGATATTGTTCTTGCCATTCAAACATAAAAGCCATATCTTTTCGTCACCATGTAATATCCTATATTTCCTGGAAAAAACGAAAGGTTGAACAAAAAATTCTGGTTCTACTTCCTTTATCCTGGTTTCGCATTTCTTTACTTTTTCAGTTGTGTAAAAGGATAAGCTTCAACCTTTACAGCAATTGTTACTTTTTTCAAACCACTGAACATTGAGACTTTTACACAGTCCATACTAAGAAGTTGAAAAGTGGGGAATTAATTGATATTTAAAAAACTACACGCTCTCTAGCCCCTCGTTTTATATATACATATATACTTGGTTGACCGCTGCCCATAGGCCGGGGCTTTTCAGTGCCAATGAGACACAATCAACGAGACGACGGGAACAGAAGAACAACTGCTAAGAATCCCAACTGGCCTGAAACAAACCAGTTGGCTATTTACAAGTGACTATACCGGGAACAAATTCGACGAGTGGTCAGAACGAGTCTTGAACCCGGGAGCTCCGGATCTCAAGGCAAGGGTCTTATGGCCTAGTGCCCAGCATATTAAACGAAGGCATTAATATGCGTACGTGGTAACGAATTATGAACAGTCGTATTTACCTACCCTAGTTGAGAATTCGCTTTGCGTAGTAGGTAGAAATAATGCCCCAAAAATGGGGGCTGAGCATTAGCGTAAAAAAAGTTGATTAATAAATGAAGCAAGAAACGTACGACAAAAATTGGGCTCAGGTCTTAAGTCGTCCGTACTGTTTTGGGGAGTTGACGAGTTCTATTCTTCCAGCGCTTAAAAACAACAAAACAAAACCGCGAACATAGAGACGCTTAAAAATCATGAGTCATTCAATTCTCCAAAAATTGCATACCCATCACCCCTCGTCCAGAATTCAACTCAATTTTTCCCCGCTTCTTTATCCAGGTAAATTATTAACTTAAAATATATCCTAGTAATTTCAATAAGATTGGATTTTTATGGTGAATGTTTGCATACGGCTGATGAAATGTCACTGTCGGTCAAAAAAAAGAAAAACTGTCATTGGCAAAACATCAAATATCAGAAAAAGACAAAATTATGAGGTTACGTGGGAGGTCTTATGAATAATACATAGTTCAGTGTTGTTGGTAAAATCCCAACCCTCGGCACAATTAACTTAAATGCAAGATGCTTCTCACTGCAATGAAACCAGTGGTATTTGCTTTACTTTTGGTTGCTTTCTCGGCAAGAATCGCTAAGGCTTGGCTGCAAAGTAATCCTGGCAAGAAACAGCACAACTCTATGGCTTTCGGAAGCTTCCAGCCATATTATTATCATTCCTTAACGGCCACGAAAATTGTAACCTCCAAAGCGGAAGATGAATTGAGTTGTGCATTCACATGCATCGGTGAACCGAAGTGCTTTTCGTTCAACTTTGCAGCTTACCCAGACTCCCAGGGCTTGTACCCTTGCGAATTGTTAGACAACGACATGTTCCAGGCAAAGGCGAACATTCTAAGCAATGCTTCCTTTCATCATTTTAGCCCAGTAAGTAATTTACATATCGTTTTATGCCATACATTCTCTCTCGAAAAGAATATCGAATAAGGCTATTATTGTTTATGAAGGGGCTAGTTTCTAAAGAAACTCCCACAGGGCATGCGTCGATGGGGGGTGAAACTTTTCGTTTTATTAAACGAGCCTAGAGGTACATCAACCCCCTTAACATTTAAAATTTGTGAGCTTTGGTTGTTCAAGCCTCGTCGAGCATTGTTAGCCCTAAGGCTTCGTCAGAGCGATTTTGCTCTTCGTTAAAGGCGGTTAATTCAATTGCCTTTAACTACTCATTTCATAGAAGGAGTTTTCGTATTATCGTTTCTGTCTGCTCTTGACCGTTGTAATCGCCATGCTAAGCATAAATGTAAAATACAGTTGATTATACCCTGCGATGAAAAATCATCGGAAGCAGGATGCAGTTTTTTACTAATTATGCGGATCTTACAAGGCCTCATTTATGTATTTTAGTTCATATAAGTATCGTAATTGAAATTTTAGAAATACAATCTGGCGAATGCACCTGCTTATATTTAAATAACTGTAGAGGGTGACTTTTCATGCATACTTTAGATCTGACCTTGCGTTTACTGTTAATTGAAATATCCCGAAAACGGGAGAACTCTGCGCAACCCGGAATAAAGCGATTAAAGATCTTGTTTGCCGTAAATAAAATTAGTGATTAGTTCTGAACTCTTTCTGTACTACTCAGTAACGATTTCTCTTCAAGTCATCGGAACATTTAAAAATTGTTTGTTATACAGATGGCGTACAAGGTCGTTTATTGGAAAAATGTGTTTAATCGGCAACACAGCGTGCAATGATTGACTAAAAGGCCTCGATTTTAATTACTTTGGAGACATACAACGGCCGCGAGCTAGAAACCGTTTGGTAATCATTCCAGCTCAAGTTAATCTCACGCAGCCTTTCTCAGTCATGATCAAACTTTTTTTGTTTTTTCATTTATTTTATTAACGCGTTCATGTGCTGAAACACCCACCAAAAAGGTCCTTTTTGCGCACCGGTGGCTTAGTTGATTGAGTATCGGTCTGCCAAGCAACATGTCGCGAGTGCGAACGTCGGCCGGATCAAAACTCAGGATATTAAAATAGCTGAAGAGAAAGTGCTGCCTTTGTAATTACATCTTCAGCAAATGGTTAGACTTTCAAGTATTCTATGATAAGGACTATAAACCGCAGGCCCCGTCTCACATAATTCTGTGGGACGTTCTTGACTTGGACATAATCTTCTACTGTTCGATAAGGCTACATATATAACTACCGACAGTTGTCAAATTGAAGGAGTTCAAGTGCTGAAACTGGTAAAGTATTTTGTCTTTCTTCAGATCTCTTTCGAAATAAATGAAACAGGTTGGAGTATGTTTTACGAAACGTGGAAATGTCTAGTAAAAATATAAAAAAAAGCAATGGTCGAGAAAAAGGTCTCTTCTTAAATTCCCTTTAAACCATTTATTGAAATCAATTTCAATTTACTTCGCAGCCACAGTCTCCTTGTCACAATCACAGCTGTCAAAATGAAAGCGAGTGTGTTCCTGACTTTGAAGAGAATTCATATCGCTGTAAATGTCATCCAGGGTTTGTCGGCCTTCATTGTGAACGGAAAGGTATGGTGCGTTATATACTTGATTAAATGCATTATTTCAATTGCAATACCAGTTGTAGTATATTTAGTAAATAAGCCGCTGAAGGCGGCTGGTATTTCGGCTGATAATCTCCGCGGCCGAGAGATTGTCCGAAAAATAAATATTTAGCCGAGAATTGAAGCTTTGAGGGCACATGCGAAATTTTCCGTGAGTGAGGATAACGAATAGCGGTCCTTCGTTGCGCGCAATAAGATTCCATTATATACATGATTAATAAAAACTAGATCATTGGAAAATGCAGTTCTAAAGTTTTGATTGGTTTAGCCATCAAGGTATAGGAACTATTATATACCGTAACCTAAAACCATCGGTAACTGCACCCGTCAGTTTTTTTACTTGCCTGGCGTTACCCGTCTCGTTGGGTATCTATCATCTCAAGCCCGGCGCACATCACCAGAGCTATCAGTTGAGCAAAGTTTTATTCGTGGCTATTCGCGTAATCAAGTTCTCCCAGTGTGCGGTGGCGTTTTCAGCTCTTTTAAACACGCGTGCCATCGGCGTCGAATTTTCAACATGTTAAATAATTTTGGCATGAGTGTGCGCGCGTGCAAAGCTAACGCCTCACCACCTTACACCAAGACGCATGTATGACGGCCATGTTTGACAACGATAAACTGATGGTTCTATTAAGCGCATACCGGCCCTTAAAGCACATAAGCACGGGCTTTCAAGTCGTTCGGACGGTATAATATATAGTTTTTATACAGTGGTATTAAAACGGGTTCACAAAGCACGACTCAGCGGTGATCCAACTGTAGACTTTGTGTAGACTTGTTGAAAGGCATGTTAGAAAACGCCAGAGATGTACTGGAAAAGATCCGTGTATTTTTCTTTGGTCGATCACCTTGAAGAACTAAATGACAAGCGTTATGAAACCAACAAAACCCATCTTTCAAATAAGAAAGCCACTTCGAAAATGAAATTTTGTGGTGACAAACAAAGTGGTTTTATTGAACTAATGAAAAACCAGTAACACTCACGGACAATCCAGAACGCTAAATTGCGGACCTTTACCCCAAAGTGGTCACATTTATTACCGTCCTTCTAACGCTCTTTTAGCACGATGAGCAGAGTGAAGACTTCCCTGCTAGCAGAGGTCTCTTTTCTTTTGCGTCTGCTGGGCTGACGAGTACGGAAAAAAAGACCTCTGCCATGGGTCGAAACTCATTTTGATCCAACCGCCGTTCACAGCCTTAGACGGCACTCTTCAAACCACATTCTGCACGATATGCTCACTTATGTCCAGAAATGCACACGATGACAAAAATGGCAGATTTGGCGAAAGAGCTGCACGATTGACAATCTTGGCAAAATTAGCGATTTTGGCGATATTTTGCCAATTTCGTCAAATTAGTTCATCCATTGGTATTGACACCACGCGGGTGAACATTGGCAATTTTGGCGATTTTGGCGATTTTGACAAATTCGGCAATTTTGACAAATTCGGCAATTTTGGCGATGTTTTGCCAATTTCGTCAAATTAGTTCATCCATCGGTATTCACACCACACGGGTGGGTGAACATTGGCGATTTGAGCGATTTTGGCGATTTTGACAATTTCGGCAATTTTGGCGATGTTTTGCCAATTTCGTCAAATTAGTTCATCCATTGGTAATCACACCACACGGGTGAACATTGGCGATTTTGGCGATTTTGGCAAATTTGGCAATTTTGGCGATGTTTTGCCAATTTCGTCAAATTAGTTCATCCATTGGTAATCACACCACGCGGGTGAACATTGGCGTTTGGACAAAATCGGCAATTTTGGCGATGTTTTGCCAATTTCGTCAAATTAGTTCATCCATTGGTAATCACACCACACGGGTGAACATTGGCGATTTTGGCGATTTTGGCAAATTTGGCAATTTTGGCGATGTTTTGCCAATTTCGTCAAATTAGTTCATCCATTGGTATTTATACCTCTTGGGTGAACATTGGCGTTTGGACAAAATCGGCAATTTTGGCGATGTTTTACCAATTTCCTCACATTACTTGATCCATTGGTATTTTATACCGCGCGGGTGAACATTGGCGATTTCGACAAATTCGGCAATTACAGCTGTCATTTTACGGTTCCGTTAACTACACTTTTCACGAATGCCCTTAAACCATTTTAATTCATCAGCGTCACAAATTCTTGCTGATTTTGGGGCTCATTTGCTTATTTTCGTCTTTCACCCACTTATTTTCCGGTGCGCCTGTTAAATGACATGACAATTTGAAAAGGCTTTTCAGCTTT
>NC_090892.1:16748625-16753625 GCF_036669925.1 Montipora capricornis | reverse complement strand
ATGGAATCGGCGTTACAGTGATTGGTCACGATAGTGAAAATAGAACGTTGGTTAATGGGCTTGAAAACCGAGGGAGTTACAGAAAGACCATTCAGTACTCTGGAGTGAGCTCCTCTTGTTTTTCACAGCTGTTCAACCTAACCAGAGAATCTTCCCACTGCGAACAGTTTATCAAATACGAATGCTATCACTCTGTTCTTCTTTACAATGGTGCTCCTTACGGCTGGTGGGAGTCACATGATCATGGAAAAATGAACTATTGGGGTGGAGCGGGACCAGTGGATTCCTATAAATGCGCATGCGGGGTAGCACAGCAGTGCGCAAGTCCTGCCAACGGCTGTAACTGCGACACAAACGATAACGTGTGGAGAGAGGACAGCGGTTTCCTAACGCAAAAGTCGCAACTTCCAGTCGTGGAGCTAAGATTTGGAGATACCGGGGATAGTATTGAGAAAGGCTATCACACTCTTGGAAAGCTCAGGTGTTATGGGATGGTTTAAGTTTCCCTCTACCTAAACATTGCTGCTCGTAAAAGTGTGCTGATAGGCTTAAAAATGAAAAGAAAGTTAATTACATCACGAAAGAAGCTACATGCAACATATGCCTGAAGCCCAAAACCCAGAAATGTCGATCTCTCTCATTTGGTCTTGGTCCATCAGTTTACTGTATGATAGAAATTTAAAACACGTCTCCCGCCAAATTGTGGCCAATTAGATTGGGCCTGATAACAGCATTGTTTCTGATTGGTCATGGATCATGTAAGGGACGCGATATCGGCACCCTTTTTTCTCGCAAAAGTTCAGCAGTGACCTTCTTAAAAGAGAGATACACCGAAAACTGATGGGACGTGTTTTATCGCAGATCGAGACTTCTGGATTGTGGACTTTTGACGTTTGGCCGACAACGTGACCTCCTAAAGTTTCCGGACTGACAACGTTTCTAGGTCACGCACCCTGTTCTTGGCCCGGCGTTCTCAAGCTCAAAGAATGGACCTCTTTAGCTTGTACGTTTTGTCTTCCCATTTCAGAACACGTGATGTTAATCTTGGGAACAGTTTCTTTCAAATGTCGTTTTATGCACGTGCATATCGTACAAGCTAAACCGGTCCATTAAACCACGAGAAAAGAGAAAGATTGAGTGTTAAAGAGAAAGTATAAAAACAATTTTCTTTAGTTTACGAAGACCTCAGATGATCTTTCGTCAGGAAAATCGTTTCATACTTGTCGTTGCAATATATGACCTTCATATATTCTTTCTTTAAAAGAAAGTCTCTAAAATCTTATTCATTGATACTCATGATAATACATGTAAATGCTATTATTACGTTTTCATTGTCTTTCACAGCCCGGCCATTGATTGAACTTGAATTAATCGAATAAGGTCAACGTTAACTGCATTCACGTTCTGTTTAAACATAGGAGTGGTCTCTCAGTCTTCCGAATTAATGTGAATGAGAAAACTAAGATTCTAAAAAAAACAGCCACCAATATGTTTAATCAAGCTTCACTGAAAACAGGTAAAGTATTTGTTCGCTATTGTCACATCCTCAGGAACATAACCGCCAGGGTCTTCAAATAACTGAGGACAAAGTGAAACCTTTGTAATGACATCTGCAAATGGTTAGACTCTGAAGTCTACTCGGGTAGGGACTATAAACTGTAGGCTCCGTCTCACAACCCTTCGATGTTCATAGCCCTGTGGGAAATAAAAGAACCCAAGCAGTATTCGCAAACAGTAGGTCATAGCAGGAGCCCATGAGTAGGAGCTTGCCTCTCTCATAACAGGCTCATGAATCAACCTTTGCGCGTATCTTTCTATTTTTAGAACGCTACGAGTTCTTCAGCTGTACATGCACCATTTAGAATGGCCAATCAGAATAAAGTTATTGTCAAACGAAGACAAAAATAACAAAAACAAAGCATGCACATGGTGCAAATTGATGTAAATTGTTGCAAATGTGAGTCTTCTGCTGAAGGGTTAAAATGCGCGTAAAGGAGCTCCTAGTGCACGTGAGTGTGTGTGCGCTCCTAGTGTGGGCAGCACTGATCACATGTTGTCTTTTGCGGTTAGGCCTTCTATAGATATATTTGGTATGAACCTTGATAACAAACTTTGTTTCTATAATTATATATCCAACATTTGTAAGAAGATAAACAATCAGTTCAATGTTATGTTGCGGCTACACAAATTGATCTAAAAGCTATCAAATCGAATGCTCCCAATGATTGGATGTTATACAAAAGACAACGGAATATAACCAACAAAGAAATAAGATTAACCAAACAACCATACTATCAAAATAGCTATAATGACCACACAGGTGACTCTCGAAAGACTTGGCAGACTATTAATGAGTTAACGTATCGGAAATCTGGGAAAACGTCAGTGACGTCACTAAAAATTAATGGATTGACGTTAACTGATACACGAGAAATATCAAACGAGTTTAATAACCATTTTTCCACTATCAGTCCAAAACGTACCAGTGATATTAACTTCGATAGCGGAGACTACCAAAGGTATCTCACTCGCACAGATAAACGCTTCCATCTCCATCCAACTGATGCAAGCAAAGTGTTTTCACTCATCATGAACAAACTAAACAAGTCAAAGGCAACTGGCCTGGACAGAATATCTGCGAGGCTTATTCGAGAGTGTGCCGATCTCATTTGTGTGCCCATACGCGATATTTTTAATCAATCTATTAGTCAGGGTAAACTCCCAGAAGACTGGAAATCAGCTAGAGTCACACCCCTTTTCAAGCAAGGCGATCGAGACGACTTAAACAACAATCGTCCGATCTCGGTTATTCCAGTTGTGGTCAAGGTCTTTGAAAGAATCGTTTACGAACAATTATATGCCTAGAGGAGCACAATATACTATCTAAACATCAGTCGGGTATTCGTGCGATTCATTCAACTGTTACAGCTTTACTTGAGGCAACTGACTCCTGGGAATATAAAATAGATATCGCGAAAATCAACGCGATTATTTTCCTAGATCTAAAGAAAGCTTTCGATACCGTTGTTATGGTATATCTGAAAATTCATTAAAATGGTTTCAGTCGTATTTGGAGAACCGTATACAACAATGCTCAGTTGGTGGGTCCTTATCTGACAGCCGTGTATTGACCTACGGTGTCCCTCAGGAAACCATCCTCGGTCCACTCTTATTCTTATATAACTTAATGTTAGATTGCCACGTACAAATTATTTGAAAAATAGTTTTAGTTATAGTGGCGCCACACTGTGGAATCGCCCTCCTTATGAGGCTAGGTGCGCGGAATCCCTCAGGTCGTTCAAAGGCGAAATCAGTAAAGCTCTATAAGGCAAGGCATTCACGGAAAGCACGGTTTTAATAGAGTGTAGTTTATAGTTATAGTTGAGTAGTTTTAGTTTTGATCTTTCTGTAAATAGCTGATGAATTGCCCGTGGTTAAATAAAGTTTCATTCATTTATCTCAAGTGATGCTATGTTAACATAAACTGTATAGAGCCTTTATACAACCGCATTTAATTTCAATACTGCCCCACAGTTTGGCATCACTGTGGTGCACGTAATGCAGGAAAGATACAGGCTTTAAATAAACGCATAATTAGGTTTATTAACAAAGATAGCAGTTCTTCCTATCACCAGTTACAGACAGGGTTAACCCTACTTCGTTAAGTAATAGGCTTCTTCAGAATATGTTAATTTTACCGTATAAGAGCTTGTTTGTAAAAAAATTACCCGAGTTATATGAGAGACACGTTTACTTTCCGCTCTTCAAATTACATCAGTACGTGGAAGCCAGATCAAGTTTTATGTTGTTTTCAATTTCTGCGTTTAACGTAGCTCTAGGTCGAAAGCGTCTAATTCCGCGGTTGTTTCCTTCAAATCTTTATCTGTCTTTTCCTTCAGCATTTCAACATCTCCTTGGGCCGAGCTCATGCCCTGCTTGATTTCTTTCATCTCATGCTCAATTTTTTCAACGTCCGATTTAAATTCATACCTGAGTCTATCGATATCAGAACGTAGACCTGCGAAGCCCGCCTCCATAGCTTCCCTTGAGGCATCGATAGCGTCCTTGACTTGGTAGGTCTTGCTGCCATCAGCCGACATATCCTCGCTATTAACAGACGAACCCGAACCTCTTTTGGAGCGTTTCCTGCCCATTTAAAAAAGAAAAGACCTAAGCTTAGGCGTAGACCATTTTTAAATACATCGAAAAAGAGAAAAAACCCGTCAAGATGAAGAATGGTTCAAAACTTGGCAAAAGAACCCATTTTGCAGAGCGTCAGAAACCGCTTGTGGACGCCATGCCGGCTAGACCCAGTCTCCTCTCTCTATATGTTGTTAGCGTAGCTTATGCAGGCTCATGTGTAGGTTAGTGAATGTAGTAGTATGTAGTTGTATGTAAAAAAAAAAAAAAAAAATTACCGTGTTATGGCTGACGCGCAAGCTCCAGTTGGAGCTGCTGTTTCCCCCATTTAAGCCCTGGTTCAAGTGCCTCCGGTTGCCGCAGCTAATGTTGAGAATCCTCAGCAAAATCAAGCTCCTTTGCGGTATAATTTTGCTGGTTTTACAGCTTGGTTTTTTCCTGGCTGGTGTTCGCCCTTTCGCCTTTCCCTCCCCTTCGTCGTCTACGTGGCTGCAGTTTTCGTCCCCTCGTTTTTATTATATCTTTTGTACGCCTATGTTTCGCTTACGCCGATTTGGCCGTTTTGCTCGGTTTTCGTCCCCTTTTACACACCTTTTATTTATCATGTCAGTGTGCTTCGCCTCGCAAACACTTGGTTTCTGTAGTGCTTTCTTTTTGGCTCCGTTCTCCCTCGCACACGCTTTATTTGATATTTGAGTGTGCTTGGCCTCGCAAACACCGGGTTTGCGTAGCGCTTCTCTCTTCGGCTCCTCTCTCCCTTGCACTCGTTTTTATTTGTTATGTGAGTGTGCTTCGCCTCGCAAACACCGGGTTTATAACAATTTTATTTCGGTGTCTCCCTTTCGTTTGTGTCTTTTTTT